>NC_133382.1:12320108-12460803 GCF_049309525.1 Garra rufa | reverse complement strand
TAAGTCTGTTTGTGTCTTTAATCGTTGAATGTTCGTGTGTGGAAGTTCCTACCTGTTCCTGCTTGTTCCTGCCTGAATCTCTAAATATATATTAAAAATAGTGTTTATTGTTAATCTTGTCTCTCTTCTCATCCGTCCAGCTCGTGCAATATAACAGAAAAGACCGACCGATACAGTTCACAGCGTGTTTTCCCCTGTGTTTCTTTTCTGTTTTTGTCTCAGTGTTTATTTTTTATTTTTTTGTTTTGTCATGGATGAACCCGCCGTCCTCATCATCCTTCTGGAGCAGGGGAACCGCTCTCTCGAGGACCACACCAAAGACTTTGTCCACCTTGTGCCTTACACGCACTACCCGGAGTCAATGTGCAGCTGTCCGGGGAGGGTCCTCGAGAGAGCATCGCTGATTACATCGAGTGGGTGCTGGTGTCCAGCAGAGCTTCCTTGACCGTGGAGGATGACACCAGCCCCACTCCTGACCCAGAGAGCAGCCAACCATCACCCCGACATGCAGAGTATGAACCTGAGCGCACCGCGGATGAGGGACTAGAGCCGCGAGCGACAGAGCCAGAGCCCTCTCCGACTGATCAGGTGCGTGAGCTGGATTCTACATCTGCGACGGTGGATTGCGACGTGGAGCAAGTGAGGGAAATGGAGAGCCCTGCCCACTGCAACACCGCTGGGGGTGAGCTGGAAGACATCTCTGGGGACTTAATTGACTTCTTTTCAGAAGTTGTGAATGATAAATCATATGACTTAATAGACTTTTTATCGGAGCCACTGACCTGCCTAAACTTCCCTCCCACCCGCCCTCTTCTGTCTGGATCTGCCTGGTCCCCGCTGGTTCCGCCCAGCCGTCCTGAATCCCCGCTGGTTCCGCCCAGCCGTCCTGAATCCCCGCTGTTTCCGCCCAGCCGTCCAGAGTCTCCCATGTCATCAGTCAGTCCCCTTGCTCACCCTCAGCCCACCATCTATGCAGTGGGCTCGCCGCATGGCTGCCAGTCAACATGGGTGGCATGGCTGGAGGATCCCTCAGCTCCGCCTCCAGCCTCTGAGCCCAGATCTCCACCTCGGCCCTCCGACCCTGCGGCTCCACCACGGCTCTCAATGCCCTCAGCTCCACCGTCGTCCGTCGGCCCACCAGCTCCACCGGGCTCCATCGTCCCTCCGACTCCGCCTTGGTCAGTCGTCGACCATCCGCCGCCTCGGGACTCCACTCCTCTGGCTTCGCCTCGTCCCTCTGGCTCTGTCAGGCTCCTCCTTCCCTTCAGCGCCGCCTTGGTCCTCTGTCGCTCCGGCTCCGCCGCGGACCTCCGGAACTCCGCCTCCACCTCGGTCGCCAGAGCCTCTAGTTCCGCCTTGGCCCTCCGGATCTGCGGTGTCGCCCTGGATCTCCGGCTCTCCATCTCGGCCTCGGGTTCCTTCACCAGCAATCTGGGTCCTGCTGAGTCTCTCCTGCTTCAGGTCCCTCCTGTTTCCTCCCTGGCTCCTCCCACTGTCGTCGCCCCCTTGGACTGTCTTTCTTGCCCCTTGGACTTTTCTTTTGGTCCCCCTCCTTCGGTTGCGTCCTCCACCAAAACCCCCTCCCTCATGGACTCTATGTTTCTGGTTTGCCGCCCCTCTCTTCCTTTTTTTTTTTTTTTTTTTTTTCCTACGGTGCGAGGACTCACCTTTTCGGAGGGGGGGCGTTATGTCACAGTTCTGTCTGTTTTGTCATTGGTTTTTCCCATTTGTCTTCCCCCTGTCATTTTGTGATCATTTGGTTTAGTCCTCGTTTGTGTAATCACCGTCACCTGTGTTTAATTATTAGTCTGTCTTTATAAGTCTGTTTGCATCTTCAGTTCATGTCGGTCTTTAATCGTTGAATGTTCGTGTGTGGAAGTTCCTACCTGTTCCTGCCTGAATCTCGAAGTATATATTAAAAATAGTGTTTATTGTTAATCTTGTCTCTCGTCTCGTCCGTCCAGCACGTGCAATATAACAATATTATGAAATAAATGGTTTTCTCTAATACACCCTGACCATAATTATTGGCACCCTTGTATTCAAAACTTTCTGCAACTTCCATTTGCAGGAAAAACAGCTCTGATTTTTTTTTTTCCCCCCTTCATGCCTGATGAGGTTTGAGAATATATGGCAAGTGATTTTAGACTATTCTTCCATACAGAATTTCTCCAGATCCTTTAAATGTTGGTGCTCACTCTTCTTCAGTTTATCCCACTCATTTTCCATAGGATTCAGGTCAGGGAATTGGGATGGTTTTGGCAGAATCTTGATTTTGTGTTCAGTGACCAGTTTTTGTGTTGATTTTGATGTTTGTTTTCAATCAATGTGGTGATGGAAGATCTAACCATGACCCATTATAATAATTCTAACTGAGCAAGTCAGTTTTACCTTTTTTTTTTTTTTTTTTTTTTTGTATCTGTTGGTATTTGATATAAAACATGATGGCATGTATCTGAACAAGATGTCTAGGACCTTTGGTGTAAAATTAGGTCCACAAAAAAGAACATCTGGTGATATATTTAAATGTGGACATGGGGCACTTTTTTTATTCCTGTGTGCACCAAACCTTTAATGTGTTCTAGCTCCAAAAAAAGAAATTCTCATTTCATATGGCAATAAAAGCCAGTCCTGGCTGAAGTTCCAGTATGGTAAATTAATATGGTGGAGTTTGATTTTGCATGAGAGCAGATGATTTGTTTCTTGAACAGTGTCTGAAATGGCTTGTTGTGATGGAGGTGCAGTTTTCCTTTATTTTTCATATTTTTTTCTGACACTAAAATTCAACTGATTTCTGCAATTTTCCATCTGTGATCTTTGAAGAGTATTTGGCCACTTAAATTGTTCTCTTTGCTGCACATTAAGACAATATTGACACACATCATGTTTCAAGCAGATTTTTAACATCTCCAGTCCATTAAAACTTCTTAATTATTTCCCTGATGTTGGAAATGAGAATATTTAATGTTTTAACTATTTTCTTAAAGCCACTTTGCATTGTGTAAAGATCAACAATCTTTTGCTGTACATCAGAAGTATATTCTTTGGTTTTACCCATTGTGATGAATGATTAGGTTGGTTTGGGCTTTGTGTTACTAATATTTATTCATCTGTGCACCAAGACATCATGACTGGACAATATCATGTTTCCAGTCACCTTGGTGTGCTAAGAAATTGGTAATTTCAATGGAAATATATTTAGGAGATAATTTACTCATAAGAATTTCTAAGGGTGCCAACAATTGTGGCCAGGGTGTATTTGAGAAAAACATTTTTTTCATAAAGTTATATTCCACCTCACTTTAAATTGTTTAACTTTAATGAAATGTTTTAATTTTGCAGAATTTTTGACTAAAAGAGCTAAAGGAGAAACAATGCAGATTTATTTTTACAGCCTTCTTTGCCCATATTTACCAAGGGTGCCAACAGTTTTGTCCATGACTGTATATATATATATATATACATATATTAGGGGTGGTCATAGATTATTTTTTTTTAATCTAGATTAATCTAGATTAAAATGGCTAATTTGAATTCTGCTGAAGGCATTCAGAATATGTGTGCTACCCAAATAATGACTAAAAGTAAGTCTTCGAGAACGGGCCAGGTGGCGCATTAGATCAGGCACTCATCTCCTGTTTCCAACTGCTTGACAATTGCATTTACAACATAATTACCTATACAAACTTGTGTAACCAAGTACTTCTGCACAAAAGGCTGCACGACGTGCGCGTTGCCGTTAAATACACAGACGCGCACGGGCATGGATATCTGCGTGCATAGTCTTCCATTAAACTGCGTTGCTTTTAGAAGCGTCAATTCAGTTGTTGCATATAGTTTAATGTCTTTATTTCGGGATTATCAAAGTAAATTATAACTCACGTGCCCCAGTAAAAAGGGTCTAGCAACGCACCTGCCCTGAAGCGGCTTCATAGCTGCATCCATGTTTGCACGTCTCATTTGATGTGGTAATTTCACAGAAGTTGAAGACTCATTCTTGCCCCCTACAGTGCAATTCGACTAGGTATACGTCATCCGCGCTAAAATATCAAGGTGAAAGTCATCATATCTTGCGTAGTTTAGACCCAGCTCCCAACCCAACTTTGACAATAGATTAACGGCGATATTTTTTTTTATCGCCCGATAAGAGTCTCACGTTAATGCAGCACGTTAACGCCGATAACGGCCCACCACTAATATATATATATATATTGATTCAAACCACATTGATTGAAAACAAACATCAAAATCAACACAAAAACTGGTCACTGAACACAAAATCAAGATTCTGCCATAACCATCCCAATTCCCTGACCTGAATCCTATGGAAAATGAGTGGGATAAACTGAAGAAGAGTGAGCACCAACATTTAAAGGATCTGGAGAAATTCTGTATGGAGGAATAGTCTAAAATCACTTGCCATATATTCTCAAACCTCATCAGGCATGAAGGGGGGAAAATCAGAGCTGTTTTTCATGCAAATGGAAGTTGCAGAAAGTTTTGAATACAAGGGTGCCAATAATTATGGCCAGGGTGTATTAGAGAAAACCATTTATTTCATAATATTATATTCTCCCCACTTAATTTTTTTTATTTTTAATAAAATGTTTGAATTTTGCAGATTTTTTGACTAAAGATCAACAGGAGAAACAACGCAGATTTATTTTTACAGCCTTCTTTGCCCATATTTACCAAGGGTACCAACAATTTTGTCCATGACTGTATATATATATACATTTTTTTAAAAAGTTAGAATTGAGCAGAGGGTTTCTTTTAAAGATTATAAGGTATATTTGAAGTTTTAATTTAAAGTTTGTTTGAATTTTGAGTTTTTTTTATAACATGCAGTAGAAGAATAATAAGGCAAAACAAATGTTTTGGTTAATTAAAAAGGTTTAAAAATTGGTTGGGAACCCCTGATATAGTTTATATGGTTAATATACCAATATCTACAGTATAAATATCTTCTATCTTCTAAAAATGCCACCTAGGATATCTGCCAGCCCACCCTTCTATAGCCATCAAGAACTTTTATTATCCACATGGGGATGTTTTGTTTCAATGCATTCACACAAAAACAAACAATTTGTACATCAAAACAGACAATTATATAAAAAAAGAAAAAGAAAGAAAATCAGTTGAGGCAACCCATGCCATTTTATCACTCAAGCTCTTTTATCGTATCACAAGTGCGACATTGTATAGGTGAGCTGCTGGGCAAGTTTACAACATCAAAATGTATTTGTTTACTACACTCTTGAAAATAAAGGTGCTTTAAAAGGTTCTTCACAGCGATGCCATAGAAGAACCATTTTTGGTTCCACAAAGAACCATTCAGTCAAAGGTTATTTAAAGAACCATCTCTTTCTTATCTTTTCATAATCTGAAGAACCTTCTTTCACCGCAACAAAAGATTCTTCAGATTTTAAAGGTTTTTATGGATCCATTTAGACAAAAAGGTTCTTCTATGGCATCGTCAAGCACCTTTATTTTTAAGAGTATATAGTAAGTGTTCTGGGGTAATAATAATAATCATAATTTGTGTAAAAAAAGTGTACAACTTGTTGTTTTACTGCCACTAGTGTTCATTTCAACTGGAAACTGTTTGTTAGGGTTTGTTTGTTAGCAAAGATTTAGGTAGAGGCACGTTTTTTAAGCCTATGCTGCGATTTTATGAGATTTTTAGAGCATTATTTTAAGTGAATAACCACAATAAAAAAGGCAAAGTATGCACCGTTCAGTGCATTCTCTCATACTTCTGCCAAATGAAAATGGGATTTGGCTTTCGGGACATTTGGAAGAAGTCCCATCCATTCTAAATATATGGTCGTGTACTACAATCAAAATTCAACAAAAGGCCTATTTGTTTCCAAATCTTCTGTACATACTATAATACATACTCACAATGAGCAGGATGTGCACTGCATGACATAACAATTAGAACTCAGAATGATATTTACACTTATATTGCTATACTGGTGTTGATGGGAGGCTTCTGATTATTGTTTGCCAAACGTTGAACTCTTGTTTTGTTAATTGCATTTCACTGTCATTTACATTTATGCATTTGGCAAATGCATCTATCTGCAAAGCTTACATTTTATTAGTTCATACATTCTCCAGCCATCAAACCCATGATTTGTAATGGACCCATACTGTACACCTCATAACATATGCAGGAAATATCACGTGTTTGTGATTTGAATAGCCTGATATTAACACTGACAGTCTGATGCATAAATTATGAATATGAATTAAAGCTCTTTTGCATTTTGTATCACATATGTGTTCTACATATGATCTGCATAAGAATGTATATAAATCCAAAATATTCCATAATGGGGGGCCAAATTAGATGCTTGTGTCGTGTGAGTTTGTGTGTGTATGGTGTAAAGGGCGCACAAACAAATAACTGCCAGTAATTACTCTTGTGTGAGCTGTAAACAGACATGAGCTGTGGAATGTGTGATTAAAACCCTCTTTAGAGCAGCTAGGCAATTATGAGTTATAAGCGCTGTATGTTTGTATGAATGGATCAATAGCCAAGCACTTGATGTGACTTGATGCAGAACAGCCACGATGTCACACCCTCTGCACGTTCCCTCAGCCCCAATCACCACGATCCTCCACCAACCAGCCAATCACCACCACAGCACACCCGTGAACCATCACCAGAATACTAATCACCGTCACCTGCACCAGCAATCACCACACCCTTTATATACCTACCTCTGCCACTCACTCATCGGCTGGTATCGAAGTTGCATGGATGCTTCTCTGTGGATCTTCTCTCCCTCCTGTTGTCTCTCCTGTGCTCCTCGTGGATTCTTCCGATGTTCTCCTGTGCTCCTCGTGGATTGCTCTGATGTTCTCCTGTGATACACGTTAATCGTGTTAAAGGGAAGTGACTATTGCTAACGCTATGATCCTTATGAACTTGAACTCACCTGTTGTGTTTGTTTGAAGATTTGACCACAGAGACCTTATTTCACCCGATTGCACGTGTGTTGTACTGTGCACGTTTGTTAATAAATACCTTGAAAGATACTCACCTTCTCCCTTTGTGTGTGGTCGTGACAGGATACCAGCCCAAAAGTAATAACACACCACGTCACTCATGGAGGCGAGCGCCGCTATCACAGAAGATACCCCCGACTCCTTTTCGGATATGGTAAACGTCCTTCGTCAATCTCTACCGGCTGCTCCAACGACGATTTCCAACACGCCCCTCTCTCGCCCCATGAACTATTCCGGAGACCCGGGTGGTTGCAATGGTTTCCTCCTGCAATGTTCCCTCTATATCGAAGCCAACGCACACCAGTTTCCAAACGAAAGTTCTAAAATATATTTTATGATTTCCCTCCTCACTGGGCAGGCACTTCAATGGGCGGATGCACTCTGGAATTCACGGAGCGATGCATTAATCTCCTATAATGCTTTCGTTGCCCACTTCAAGGACGTGTTTGGAGCTGCTCTCACTCCCCTTTCCGTGCACGACGAACTGATTACTCTGAATCAAGGTACGTCCAATATTCATGATTACACCCTGCGCTTCCGCTCTCTAGCGGCCACCAGTGGTTGGAACCAAGTCGCTCTCCTAGCAGCCTACCGTAAGGGGCTTAAACCCCAGATCCGCAAGCATATGGTCATTTACGATGACGACGTACCGCTGGAAACCTTTATTAAGAAGGCAGTAGGCATTTCTCAACATCTCTCAGCGTGTCCTTCTACAAAGTCTGTACCCAGCTTCCCTCCACTCCGAACATCGTCACCCCAACGAGATGCGGAAGAGCCTATGATTACTGACTCCTATCGCCTGGATCCCGCGGAGAGGAAACGACGAATTAATAATCGTCTATGCCTATATTGTGGAGAAGCCTCTCACTTCATCAGTGCCTGTCCAGTCCGCCCGCCTCGTCCAATGGTGAGTACCGTATCTATTACTCCGGCCATGTCTCTCTTACCCCATATTACCGCTGAACTAATAGTAAACTCTCGCACTCTCCCCATCTATGTGCTCGTGGATTCCGGAGCGGCTGGCAATTTTGTTTCATCACACTTCATTGCTAAACATCGAATTCCCACCGTTCAAAATGAGGTCACCTACCAAATTACCACAATCCAAAACTCACCATTGGGCGATGGTAAGATATCTCGCCGGACCAGAAAAGTGACCCTCGTCTCCCAACACAACCACCGGGAACATCTGACCCTCCTAGTACTCCCGCGAGCCAACGTGGATGTCATCCTGGGCAGACCATGGCTCATTAAGCACCAACCCCGCATAGATTGGAGCACAGGAGAGGTCCTGGAGTGGGGCGCAACGTGTGAGGACCACGGCTACCATCCTTCCTCGTCAGATACAGAGTCTCCATACCGTCCTATCCCTCTGCACGCCACCACCATAGAGAGCCCTGCCACTCAATCCGCCACCGCCATTCCCCCCGTCTATCAGTCTTTCACCGATGTCTTCAGCAAGGAACGGGCCACACAACTACCACCGCACCGGCCCTGGGACTGTAGTATCGACCTGCTGCCAGGCGCCAAACTACCCCACGGGAAGATCTACCCCCTCTCACGTCCTGAGCAGGAAGCCATGGAGAATTACATCCAGGAGGCTCTCCAACAGGGGTTCATCAGACCTTCCACGTCCCCAGCAGCATCCAGTTTCTTCTTCGTCCCCAAGAAGGATGGTGGGCTCAGACCTTGCATTGACTACCGGGTGCTCAACGACGCCACGGTGAAATTCGCCTATCCACTTCCTCTAGTGCCAGCTGCCTTGGAGGAACTACGGGAAGCCCGTGTCTTCACCAAACTCGACCTCCGCAGTGCATACAACCTGATCCGTATCCGAGAAGGAGATGAGTGGAAGACCGCCTTCATCACCCCCACCGGTCACTATGAATATCAGGTGATGCCCTATGGCCTGGCTAACAGTCCTTCCGTATTTCAGAATTTCATGAACGAAATCTTCCGCGACTACCTCCATCGATTCGTAATCATCTACATTGACGATATCCTCATTTACTCACGTAACCTAAAAGAACATCAAGACCACGTCCGTCAGGTTCTCCAACGCCTCCGTGAGTACCAACTCTATCTAAAATTAGAAAAATGTGAATTCCATCAGCCCACCATCTCCTTTCTCGGATACGTGATCACTGCGGAGGGAGTTCACATGGAAGCCGGCAAGGTGGACGCAGTGGCCAAGTGGGCGGAGCCCAGGACGGTGAAGGAGCTTCAGCGTTTCTTAGGCTTCGCTAACTTCTACCGACGCTTTATAAAGAACTATAGCCTCCTATCGGCTCCACTCACTTCCCTCTTAAAGGGAGGTCGCCGGGTACTACAGTGGACTCCAGAGGCTCAGCAAGCCTTCGACCGTCTAAAGCTAATGTTCACCACCGCTCCCATCCTCAAGCACCCCGACCCTTCAAGGCCCTTCGTGGTGGAGGTAGATGCGGCGGACGTGGGCGTAGGAGCCGTGCTGTCCCAGTGGTCTGATGAACCCCGATCCCTCCATCCGTGTGCGTACTATTCCAAAAAACTCACCCCAGCTGAGCAGAATTATGGAATTGGAGACCGCGAACTGCTGGCCATAAAGCTCGCCCTCGAAGAGTGGCGGCACTGGTTGGAAGGAGCCCAGTTCCCCTTCACCGTAATAACCGACCACAAGAACCTCCAGTACATTCAGAACGCCAAGAGACTAAATGCCCGCCAAGCTCGCTGGTCATTATTCTTTGCCCGATTCAATTTCCACATTACTTACCAACCCGGCCACAAAAACACCAAAGCAGACGCCCTATCACGTATGCACTCACCTGAACCTACCTCTGACGATCCTGATCCAATTCTACCCCCATCTGTCTTTCTCGCACCCATACTATGGCAGCTGGATGAAGATATACGGGCCGCCACCTTCGAGGAACCTGCACCACCGGAGCTTCCCCCGGGTCGTGTCTATGTCCCAAGCCGTCTCAGACCCCTTCTGCTGGATAGTACGCACACGTCCCCCGGCTCAGGACATCCTGGCAGCAGGCGAACCCTCTCGCTCCTCCAGCAGAAATATTGGTGGCCCAACATGAGCAGGGAAGTGGAACGGTACGTCCAAGGATGTTCGGTCTGCGCCGTCAACACAACCCCACGCCGCTTACCCGAAGGTAAATTACAACCGTTACCTATTCCCCGCCGACCCTGGACACACTTGGGCATTGACTTCGCCACAGACCTGCCCCCCTCTCAGGGTTACACCACAATTTTAGTGGTAGTCGATCGATTCTCGAAAGCTTGCAAATTAATACCTCTCAAAGGTCTCCCCACAGCACTAGAAACCGCAGAGGCACTATTCCACAATGTATTCCGGAACTTCGGACTCCCAGAAGACATCGTGTCCGATCGGGGACCCCAATTCATTTCCAGGGTCTGGCGGGCCTTCTTCCTACTTCTGGGTACCACAGTCAGCCTGTCATCCGGATATCACCCTCAAACGAACGGGCAGACCGAACGGAAAATACAGGAAATCTCCCGCTACCTTCGGACGTACTGTTCCCAACATCAAAACACCTGGAGCCAGTATCTACCGTGGGCTGAGTATGCGCAAAATTCCCTCCGTCAAACCTCTACTGGTCTAACCCCATTCCAATGCATTCTAGGTTATCAACCAGCTCTGTTTCCATGGACTGGAGAGTCCTCCGAGGTGCCCGCGGTAGATCACTGGTTCCGAGAGAGCGAGAGGGTGTGGGACTCAGCGCACGTCCATCTCCAGCGGGCAGTACGGAGGCATACGGAACATGCCAACCGCCGTAGGTTACCCAACCCAGTTTACCTCCCCGGGGACCAGGTATGGTTGTCCACTCGAGACATACGCCTCCGGCTGCCCAGTAGGAAGCTGAGTCCCCGCTACATAGGGCCCTTCACCGTGCACTCACAGATCAACCCTGTCACCTACCGTCTAAACCTACCTCCACATTACAGAATCGCCCCCTCGTTTCACGTTTCCCTACTCAAGCGCCACACTGAACCCCTGTTCCCTTCCTCCACAGAGTCGGAGTCACCTCCTCCTCCCGACCCGCCAGAGATCCTTGGAGATAACATCTACCAAGTCCAAGAAATCCTAGACTCCCGGCGGCGGAACGGCCAGCTCCAGTACCTAGTGGACTGGGAGGGGTTCGGACCCGAGGAGAGATCGTGGATACCCCGTGACGACATCCTGGACCCGACTCTCCTCGAGGAATTCCACCGCCAACATCCCGAACGCCCAGCTCCCAGAGGTCGTGGTCGTCCCCGTCGCCGTTCTTGGGTGCCAGGAGTCACCCGTGGAGGAGGGGGTGATGTCACACCCTCTGCACGTTCCCTCAGCCCCAATCACCACGATCCTCCACCAACCAGCCAATCACCACCACAGCACACCCGTGAACCATCACCAGAATACTAATCACCGTCACCTGCACCAGCAATCACCACACCCTTTATATACCTACCTCTGCCACTCACTCATCGGCTGGTATCGAAGTTGCATGGATGCTTCTCTGTGGATCTTCTCTCCCTCCTGTTGTCTCTCCTGTGCTCCTCGTGGATTCTTCCGATGTTCTCCTGTGCTCCTCGTGGATTGCTCTGATGTTCTCCTGTGATACACGTTAATCGTGTTAAAGGGAAGTGACTATTGCTAACGCTATGATCCTTATGAACTTGAACTCACCTGTTGTGTTTGTTTGAAGATTTGACCACAGAGACCTTATTTCACCCGATTGCACGTGTGTTGTACTGTGCACGTTTGTTAATAAATACCTTGAAAGATACTCACCTTCTCCCTTTGTGTGTGGTCGTGACACACGATCAGATTAAGACCTAAAATGGCTGACTGCAGCATCTGAATAAGCTTTGTGTTTTTCACAAACCGCAGTGGATCAGTTGCCTGCGGGGTTGTAACGCCTCATAATTTAAGACAGAGCCTGTATTTTATGCCTTCTTTGGTTTGTTTGAGTTTGTTTTTTGTGAGGACAAAACTGTAGAGTGGGATTGGTTTTCTATCTCACAAGCTTCTAAGATTTAGAAGATGCTATACATATATATGAGACTGCAATTTGACGCTGCAGGGAAGTATTGACAAAGCAAACATGCACGATAAGAAAGTAAGTCGTATTTACTGCAGCGTTTGTTTATTCCGCCTCAAAGCCAAACTGTATTTCTGTGAACCTGAGACCTTGGAGTGAGATTTGAATTGAATACCGTTCACCTCAGAGCCAAATATTCGGACATACATTGGCATAGTGAGTTTACATATGCAAAGAATTTCTGCTAGGTTGGAAAAACAACATAGAAAGTCACATACGTTTTTTAAGGGCTATTCCAATACAACTCTTGGGAAACAGGCGTTCTCAATAATGCATTGTGATATAGGAAACCGTACGCAGGGCTCAAGACCCACTCAACACACTTCAACTCTATGGTCTTAAGAGAGAATAGCTTCTGGACTATTTTTCCACTCCTACAGATATGAAAAGTATTAATAAAAAGTGATTGTGTGGTTATATAAAGCTTCAAGTCTTTGAAGAGTCTGAAATAAATAAGTAAATAAAGATTTAAACACAACTCTGATGCCAGAATAGAAACGGTGCAAGTGTGCCTTTATATGAGTCTGGCACTTTGAAAGGGTGAAATGAATATATTAATAAATAATGTGATTGATTTTTTTTTCTTTTTATGTATTCACAAGGTGGCCAGACATGAAGGCTTTGAAGGGGTCTATTTTTGCTCTATGTTTCAGTCCAGAGATGAATTAGATACGACTGGCAGATATTCTAGCAGCTTTATTTGCGCAGTCCAATCAGCCTGCAACTGCATCTGCTGAAGATATTAAATCATACATGCGGAATATATAATGCAAGTGGTGATTCATTTGTTGTCATCTCGGTTGTTGAAGAGTGAAGTTAACTTTGACCTTGCTCTCAGCTAGTCAGACAAGTTATTTCTTCAGTCTTGTAATTATACATGTGATTTTATTGATAAAATAAAGATGCACCAAAGACCTTGAGAGTCAAAACATGTCTGAAATGGTAGATTTGAAGCCGTGAGTGGGTAATTATAAGTCATGTTGCATATTTTTAAAAATCAAATGAATAAACTCTTTCAAAAACCAGTAAATAGGTAATATTTCATAAAACCCTTCATTATTAAACAATACACAACATTAGTCATTAAATCCAATCAGCTGAGTAGTTCTCCAAGAGTGTTGATATTTTCATATACAGAAAAGCATTGGAATTTTCACTGTTTGCATCATTCCAGTTGTCTGTGTTTGTGTATTCCAGACAGTATTATTGTTGGGGATTTTTCCAACATAGACTCATTAGAAAAACCATACCTCTGCCTATTATTGCAAAACTCCAAAAAGATAGTTACACTCACTGCAGTCCAAAATGACTATACTTAATATCTATGGGAAGCACAGTCTCTCTTTCTCTCTCCAATACACAAGCTCAAAGAGAATTGTTGTCAGTTCTGGGATTGGCCTGTTATATGAATACAAAGAGTTTCTCTACTAGAAAGCTACATTACAATTCTCAGTATTGAGGTAGTAACATTGTTATTGTGCATTATATTTGTGACCCTGGACCACAAAACCTTGTCTTGAGTAGCACGGGTTTATTTGTAGCAAAAGCCAAACAACTGCAAAACAACTTTAAATGAGATTTTTTCAATATTTAGATTTTTTGCATCCTCAGATTCCATATTTTCAAATTATCCTAACAAACCATAAATCAATGGAAGCTTGTATATTCAGCTTTCATGATGTATAAATCAAAATTTGTAAAAACTGCCCCTGATGGTGCGTTCACACCAGACACGAATGGCAAGCGTTAAGTCAATACAAAGACGCGATAAACCTCCATGCAGCGCGAAAAACGCGAATTGAGCGTTTCGGGCATTCAACGTGCGTAACGCCTGATTCGCGCAAATCGTGCAAGTTCAAAAATCTGAACTTTGGCGAAAATTCACGCCGCATTAACCAATCAGGAGCTTGCTCTAGTAGTGACGGAGGCAGAAAAATGAAACAACAATGGAGGACAAAATCATCTCTGCAGTATGTGGATACTCGCATCTTAGTTCTTTTACAGAAATAGGAATAAAAAGGATCTTGCTTGGAAGAAAGTGAGTGAGGAGGTCAGACAATCTGGTAAATTGTAAAAAACGCTCTTTACTCAATTGAAGCTATGTATATATACATATTGAGACTACAAGCTAGTTAAAACCAGCAAATTGAGCTTATTCGCCGTATTTTACAACTACTTTCCCGCTGACGAGTGGCAGAAGCCCTTCCCATGACGCGAATTCGCGTCTGTTGTTAAGTGAATTTCACGCGCGAATGAAGCGAGTAAACTCAAAATGTTCAAGCGTCCAACTACGCACGAATAGCACGATTTATTCACGCAAGTCGCATCTGGTGTGAACGCACCATTATGACTGGTTTTGTGGTCCAGGGTCACATTTGTATAATTCTGGTTTAAATCAGTCCCTCCAGGATTTCACGATTTTTTTTTTTGTGATTTTTGCGATGAAAATTATACATTTTGTGGTGGCAAGTCCTAGAAAGTTGCGAAAAATTTTGCGAATTATTTAATTTATTTATTAATAATTAGGATATCACATTTACCATATTAGGTATTATGTTAGAGGCTCAATTATCATATCAAACATAAAATTTGTTTATTCTGATACATTTGAACTTTTAAAATAACCTATGGGCAATATTCTTATGTGACCTTTGTAAACATTAACAGCAGGTGTAGAAATTTATACTGTACATAGCCTACTTCATTTCAGTCGCATCTCAGGTACTCTTTACATTTTGGTAGCCCAAAAATTAATTGAACTAGCCCAAATAAAAAAGCTTTTTAATTTTTTTTTTAAATATAGAAATTCAAACAGGAGCCTAAATATCAATCAAATATGTTTTCAATACACAAATATAAACAAATATCAAAGAAGGAATTTTATTTCACTCTTTAGTGTATCTGCAGAATTTTTAAATTTCAATTTAAAGCAATGTATGATCCTTTTTAAGAGCTGCACAAGTAAAATGAACAAAATGAGTGGGGTTGGACAATGTAAGGTAGAATTTTAGGTCATAAAATGACATGATTTATAATTCAAATACAGATTCACACAAAAACAATATCTTATACAATGGCATTTCAGCCTTTATACCATTAAAAGGGATAAATCAAGTATATAATTTATCATTTATTTAAAACATAAATATTACTGTCTTAATTGTTTAGATTTTTTAGAAGGCACATTAAAAACCCTATGTGTTTGCTGCATAAAAACAAACAGCTGAAAAATGTATTGGAAAAAATTCTAAAAAATTTAAATTAAGAATTATGTCACAAGGGGGCGCTTTAGGAGCGCTGAAATATTATCGTTTCCCTAGTAACGGCTGTATACAAATCAGCTTTAACGCTGTTTTATCAGCATGAAATGAAAATGCCAACGACACGTTTCTGAGGACAGTCGGTTCTACTCAGATACATTCATTTAAAGACATCAGTGCTGCGTTTTGACTTTGAAATGTGCAGGGCTCATATTTATTCAATGACATCATTGCCTTTAGAAGTTTTATCCAGCCCTATCGTGATTCGTCTTTCCGTCCCTAACTGACTTTTAAAATTATAATTAAGACTTTTCTTATACTATTTAACAAATTCAAAACTTTAATGGCGTTCCATTTGCAACAACAGAAGCCCTCTACTTTACGATAGCGGGTCGGCAGGCCAGTGAAACATTTTGGTAGCTCGACTGAAAAACACAATAGCCCCCGGGACATCGATCTTGCGAGCCCTGCAGACAGACAGCTCACAGACATCACGTGAGCAGCGTCTTTATCAACATGATATATATATATATATATATATATATATATTAAAATCTTTTTATTATTGAAATATTTGAATAACCATTTTTTGCGATTATTTTGCGGTTAAATGACAAAATTATGCAGGATCGCAAAAAAATGTGACATTTTGTTGATTTTGCATTAAATTCAGCGATCGCAGAATCGCGAAAAACGTCTCAGGTTACGTATGTAACCCTGGTTCCCTGAGGGAACGAGACACTGCGTCCTGAAACGCTGTGGGGAACGCCATTGGCGGGCCGCACTCTGAGTCATGTCCAACGTCCAATGAGAAACGGGAGTGACGTCACAGGCGCGGTGACGTCATCGACCAGGAAGTATAAAAGCACGTGCGTTTGAAGCTGGCGTCAGCTCATAGGCATGAAGCGAGCGCAGCAGGGATGCGGGAATTATGGTCCGAGACGCAGTGTCTCGTTCCCTCAGGGAACCAGGGTTACATACGTAACCTGAGACGTTCCCTTCCGGGAACTCTACACTGCGTCCTGAAACGCTGTGGGGAACGAGGTATCAACGTCCCCATAATTTCCGCACCCTGCCTAGTGTCTGCTAGAACAAGGGGGGAAAAAAGACAGCGTTAGTACATTACAAACCTCAGCCTGGGGATCCTGCCAGGACATGGGTGGTAATACATCTCTGACTGTGGAGCCCACCAGATCAGAGGGAAAGAGACCTCGGCCCTCGAGCCCACGAGGTCATGTCATCCTTCGTCTGGTCTCGCAAGACCGAGAAGGGACAGTGTCTAGCAATACTTACCTGATGAGACACTGTAGTAACTCCGCCTGGTGATCTTGCCAGGACGCGAGTGGTAATCCACCTCTGTCTGTGACCCATCACCAGACAAGAGGGATAATGAGCCTCGGCCCTCAGGCACACGAGGAGAGATGTGGTCCTTTGTCTGCGTTGCAGCCAGTACAAGAGGGACACGAGAAGTGCCTGGTGATCTTGCCAGGGCACTGGAATTCATCTCTGTCTGTGATCAGCCACCAGACAAGAGGGATAGAGTAGGCCTCGGCCTTAGGCACGCGAGGCTAGGATTCTCAACCGCTGCCTGTCCTCAGACCAGTGCAGGGGGAGAAAAGGTTCCTCGGCCCTCGGGCGCACGAGGAGAGATGGTGGTCCTTTGTCTGCATTACAGCCAGTACAAGAGGGACACGAGAAGTGCCTGGTGATCTTGCCAGGGCACTGGAATTCATCTCTGTCTGTGATCCACCACCAGACAAGAGGGATAAGAGACCTCGGCCCTCAGGCACACGAGGATAGGGTTCTCGACCGCTGCCTGTCACACGACCAGTGCAGGGGGAGAAATGCTCCTCGGCCCTCGGGCACTCGAGGAGAAGTGGCGATCCATTGTCTGCATTACAGCCAGTACAAGAGGGACGCAAGAAGTGCCTGGTGACCTTGCCAGGGCACTGGAATTCATCTCTGTCTGTGATCAGCCACCAGACACGAGGGATAGAATAGGCCTCGGCCCTCAGGCACACGAGGCTAGGGATCTCAACCGCTGCCTGTCAGCAGACCAGCGCAGGGGGAGAAAAGGATTCCTCGGCCCTTGGGCACGCGAGGAAAGATAGTGGTCCTTTGTCTGCATTACAGCCAGTACAAGAGGGACGCAAGAAGTGCCTGGTGACCTTGCCAGGGCACTGGAATTCATCTCTGTCTGTGATCCATCACCAGACGAGAGGGATAAAGGCCTCGGCCCTCAGGCACACGAGGCTAAGGTTCTCGACCGCTGCCTGTCATATGACCAGTGCAGAGGGAGAAGATGCTCCTCGGCCCTCAGGCACACGAGGAGAAATGGTAGTCCGTTGTCTGCGTATAGCCAGTACAAGAGGGACATAGGGAGTGCCTGGTGATCCTGCCAGGACACTGGAACTCATCTCTGTCTGTGATCGACCACCAGACACGAGGAATACAAGCCTCGGCCCTCGGGCACACGAGGCTGTAGAGGGGAGTCATACGCCTTTGTCTGGGGAACTTGCCAGAACCAAAAAGGGGTAAAAACTCCTTTCCTTACTCAAAGGAAAGCGCCTTTTGACCTCTTGGGCCTAGCCTTAGTGCTAGGGCTGAAGGATGACTGAGCCCGGAGTGGCTCTGAGGTCTAGTTCGTAGAATCTGACGAACGTAAGAGGTGAGGACCAACCCGCCGCACTGCAGATGTCCTTGATTGGGACACCTGCCATCAGAGCTTTGGAGGCTGCGACGCCTCGAGTTGAGTGAGCCTTGACTCCCATCGGTGATGGGAGACCAGAGGACTCGTATGCAGTAGAGATGGCATCAACGATCCATTTACTGATAGTAGGCTTGGAAGCCGGGCACCCCCTCTTAGGGGGGCCGTAACAGACAAACAATTGCTCTGATTTACGCCACAGGGCAGCTCTGTGGACATAAGTGTCTAGTGCTCTTACTGGACACATTAAGTTATACTTCCTCTGGTCGTGCTCCACGAATGGAGGAGGATAAAACGCTAACAGCGTTATTGGCTGTGGTGTTACTGAGGGGACCTTGGGTGTGTACCCAGCTCTTGGGTAGAGGAATGCTTTGGCCAACCCTGGGGCAAAGTCAATATAGGAAGGGGCCACTGAAAGGGCCTGCAGGTCCCCAACTCTCTTAAGAGATGTCAGCGCCAACAGCAGTGCTGTTTTTAGGGTAAGCATCCGATCGGAGGCCTCCTCCAGAGGCTCGAAGGGAGGCTTACACAGCGCTTCCAATACCACAGCCAGGTCCCATGTAGGGACTCTCGGTCTTGCACGAGGCCTCAGCCTGAGTGCACCGCGGAGGAAACGTGAGACCAGGGGGTTTCTGCCCACTGAAAGGCCGCCCTGAGGGGCGTGGTAAGCCGATATAGCCGCCACGTACACCTTCAGGGTGGAGTGAGCTAACCCAGCGGACAAACGAGTTTGCAGGAACTCCAGCACTGTACCAATTGGGCAGTGAACTGGGTTTGAGTGGCGTTCGTGACACCAGGACGCAAACAGGTTCCACTTTAGGCCATAAAGTTTCCTCGTAGAGGGAGCTCTGGATTGAAGGATGGTCTCAGCAACCTCGGTTGAGAGACCAGCTTCTATGAGCTGTGCCCCCTCAGGGGCCACACCCATAACTTCCATTTCTCTGGGTGGGGGTGGCGTATTGCGCCCCCAGCCTGAGAAAGAAGGTCGCTCCTGACGGGAATCTCCCACGGAGAGCCGTCGAAGAGGGCGATTATATCCGAGAACCATACTCGGGCCGGCCAGTACGGGGCTACTAGCAGCAGCCGTACACCGTACCGGCGCACTCTTTCCAGAACTCCCGGGAGCAGAGCGATCGGGGGAAAAGCATACAGACGAAGCCTCGGCCACGTCTGTACCATGGCATCCAGTCCGAGAGGAGCTGGAGGAACTAGAGAGTACCAAAGGGGACATTGCGATGTCTCCTGAGTCGCAAAGAGGTCCACTTGGGCTTGACCAAAGACTCTCCATATCTGCTTCACCACCTGAGGGTGAAGCATCCATTCCCCGGGCCTCAGCCCCTGCCTCGACAGGACGTCTGCTCCCACATTGAGACGTCCAGGAATGTGAACTGCTCTCAATGAGAGAAGCTTCCCTTGTGACCACAGGATGATCTGGTACGCCAGCTTGTATAAGGGGCGTGAACGCAGACCTCCCTGGTGGTTTATATAGTAGACCACCGCCGTGTTGTCCGTGCGGACCAGCACGTGACGGTTTCTCAGGTCTGGAAGGAAATGCTTCAGAGCCAGGAACACTGCCAACATTTCTAGGCAATTTATGTGCCAGGAGTGATGCTGGTTGTTCCATAGGCCTTGGGCGGAGCGGCCACTCATGACCGCTCCCCACCCGGTGAGGGATGCATCTGTCGCTAGCGTGACGCGGCGGCAAGGAGCTCCCAGCACTGGACCTTGTAGTAGGAACCAGGGCTTCTTCCACATGACCAAGGCACGTAGGCAGCGCCGCGTGACCTTGATCTTGCGGAATGGGTTCCCCCTCGGGGAAAACCCCTTGGCTTTGAGCCACCACTGCAGTGGTCTCATGTACAGCAGTCCAAGAGGTATCACGTTGGATGCAGCTGCCATAAGACCTAACAGTACTTGGAACTGTTTGACAGTGAGTAGCAGGCCTAGCTTGACCGCATTTACTGCAGTAAGGATCGACTCTATCCGAGCAGGTGACAATCGTGCCTGCATCGTGGTCGAATCCCAAATTACACCTAGATAAGTGGTTCTCTGTAGTGGAGATAGCACACTTTTCTTGGCGTTGAGTCTCAATCCCAACTTTCTCATGTGAGCAAGAACAACATCTCGATGTTGAGCTGCTAACCGTTCTGAACTGGTCAAAATGAGCCAGTCGTCTATGTAGTTGAGTATGCGGATGCCCTGGAGTCGCAATGGAGCCAGAGCAGCATCCACACACTTCGTGAAAGTTCGGGGAGAGAGCGCTAGGCCGAACGGAAGAACTCTGTATTGGTAAGCTTTGCCCCTGAAAGCGAACCTGAGAAACTTCCGGTGTTGAGGAAGGATGGAGACGTGAAAGTATGCGTCTTTCAGATCTATCGTGACAAACCAGTCCTCGGACCTGATTTGGGACACGACCTGTTTGACAGTCAACATTTTGAACTTCAGTTTTCTTACTGAGAGGTTTAGCTGTCTGAGATCTAAAATGGGCCGCAGGCCCCCATCCTTCTTGGGAACAATGAAGTACCGGCTGTAGAACCCGGCTTCTCTGCATTGAGGAGGGACCACCTCGATGGCCTCCTTCCTCAGGAGAGTATTCACTTCCTGTTCCAATACCAGAGCCTGCTCGGGGCCTACCAGAGTAGGAAATACCCCGCTGAAAGGTGGCGGCCTGGCGCCAAATTGAATGGAATAACCTTTCTCTACAGTACGCAGGACCCACATAGAAATATTTGGCAGTAGTTTCCACGCTGCCAGAAATTCTACTAAGGGAACCAGCCTCTCGAGACTGGTCTCTGGATTTATTAGAGGAGCTAACTTGGTGACCTGTAGCAGCGAACTGGCAGGATGCACCTGAAGTGAGCGCTCTCGAGACCCCCGTGGGGGTGGCGAACACTCTGGTTCCGCTACGTTTCCGGGCGGAAGGACCAGAGAATGAAGTTCGCGGGAGACTGCCGCGCCCTGTAACACCGGCAGGGTTAGCTGACGAATCTCCTGAGGGCCCCGAAGAGAGGTGGTCACCGTACTCCTCAGAGGCGGTGAGGCACCTGAATCTTCGAGAGGGGCTGCCCTCATTGGCCCTGGGCCACGACCATCAGGGCCGTTTAGCCGAGGCCCTCTTAGACTGTAGGACGACCCTCAGGTCGGGCCTAGTCTTTGAGGACCCCGGCTTGGAGCGTTGCTGAGCCCGCCCTCTAGGCCGCGCCGGAGGGGCACGGGTAGCAACGCTCCTTTTCTGGGTCTCCCTGTGTGAGGAGCTGGAGTGCGGCTGGGGCTGTTCCCGTACAGCAGCCCCAGAGGAGAAAGTGCGGCGAGGGAAGTAGCGCTGGAACGCCGCTGCCTGCCTACGGGCCTCCTGGTGCCTGTTGACAACTGTGTCAACAGAATCACCGAAGAGGCCAGAGGGGTGCAGGGGGGCGTCCAGGAGCGTGACCCTGTCCTTCTCTTTCATGTCGGACAGGGTCAGCCAGAGATGCCTTTCCGCGGCCACCAAGGCTGCCATAGACCGCCCAACAGCGCGAGCGGTCTCCTTGGTGGCCCGAAGCGCCAGATCAGCGGTCCTGCGCATCTCTGACACGCTCACCTCCTCGCCATCACTAAGCTCCTTCAGCAGGTCGGCTTGGTACGCCTGGAGCACAGACATGGTGTGTAAACATGCACCAGCCTGACCTGCTGCCGCATAAGCCTTGCCCATCAAGCCTGATGTTACTTTTAATGGCTTGGTGGGCAAGGACGGAGCCTTCAGGGACGATGCCAGGCCGGGAGACAGATAGCTCGCTAGTGTCTGCTCGACCTGAGGCATCGCCCTGTAGCCGTATTCCTCCATCCCCCCCACATTACCGTAGTAATCTGAGGCGGGGGAGTAGAGACGGGAGGAATACGGTCTGTCCCACGACCTCGCGATCTCTTTATGGAGGTCGGGGAAAAAGGGAAGGCTCCGTTTGGGAGGTGCTGATTTAGCCCGCAGGAAGCGCTCATCTAGCCTGCTCGCCTGGGGCTCTGGATCTGGAGCGGGTGACCAGCTGATATTGAGTTTGGCCACCGCGCTCGTCAGCACCTCCACCAGCTCCTCATACTGGGGTGATCGGGGGGGCGGTTGTGGGAGATTGACGCTCTCTATGTCAACCTCCTCGGAGGAAGACAGGAGAAGCGCCGACTCCTCCTCTCGGAGGGAAGGAACCGCAGTGCGGGCTTCCTCATCCAAGAGGAGGTCATACGATCCGCTGGGTGAGGAGAGAGATAGGGGATCACCCGTCTCAACTCCCTCCAGCAGATCTAGCTGCGAACCCCACGAGTGCAGCTGCCGCTCCGCCTCGACGGAAGCGGGGCCAGACCCGCGGGGAACGCTAATGAAAGCCCCCTCCTCAAAGAGGGCTTTCCGGGAACGGAGCAACCGCAGCGGCATCCGCTCGCACTGCGGGCAGCCAGCCCCCTCAAGGGCTGACCTAGCGTGCTCCGCTCCCAAGCAGACCACACATAGATCGTGTGTATCCCCACCAACAATGAAGCGTTGGCAGGGAGGGACACACCGTCTATGTGGCTGCTGAACCGCCATCGATCTCTCGTTCTGAAAAGAACGTTCGTTCTTAAAAGAACGTTTTCCCCCTGGCATTTCTGCTCAAATAAAAGTAGTGCAATTGGCACTGAAAAACAGCAGAATGCGGATCAGACAGACAATAACACAGAGCGCTCTCGCTGAATGACAAAAGCTGACGCCAGCTTCAAACGCACGTGCTTTTATACTTCCTGGTCGATGACGTCACCGCGCCTGTGACGTCACTCCCGTTTCTCATTGGACGTTGGACATGACTCAGAGTGCGGCCCGCCAATGGCGTTCCCCACAGCGTTTCAGGACGCAGTGTAGAGTTCCCGGAAGGGAACTGGAGGGACTGTTAAATTATGTAACCATTATTATCATAAAAAATATTATTTTTATCACGACAACTCTCTGAGGGTTATGTTCATGACAATGTAAATATGTTTAGTCTTTGCAGAATAGATCTACCAATATATCCACTATATGCTGCTGTGAGCATGTAAGAAATACTGCTGCTGCACATATAACATATATGATATAACCCCTGTTTATAACACATATAAAAATCTTGCAAGGTTTAGCAAGGTTTCTGAAGCTCACTGCAACTGCTACAGCAAGCACTAGTATTTGAATGTTGAGCAGCAAGTTCATTGGCTGCTGACACGAAAATAACCAATCAGCTTCACCATGTGATGATGTCATTATATCAGATTGAGTTAGACTTTTTGGACTGCATAGATATGTATACGTAGATACCTCATTAGCTGTTTCTATGGACCACTATAAGTAAGCCGTCTGCCGTATTGTAATGATCAACATTCACCATAGTAATTAGTTAGTCCTCTCAGCACCATTTGGCCCAGCAAGGGTCTTCCAATTCACGCTGTCTACCTGTCTAACGTGCTGTCTAAATCTTGCACTGACCTTACTCCAGTCCTGTCTCTGATGTCGTTGTTAGAAATATTGTTTGGCCAGAAGACTCTGAGAATCCATCCTAGGCACTTGTTCTGAAAGACCTCCAGCTTACTTTCGATGGCTACTGTCATCTTCCAGCATTTTGAGCCATAGAGAAAAACACTCAGGACATTGTTCTTGTAGATCCTGATCTTGGTGTGAAAACTCAGGGTTGTGGATCTCCAGACTGAATTGAGCATGGCGAATGCCTGGTTTGCTTTACTGATTCTGACTTTCACTTCAGCATCACAGTCATCTGCTGTCATTTTGCTGCCCATTTAGACTCCTGCACATCCTTCAAGGGTGTTACATCTATGTTGACAGGAGTATTGACTGTGGCATTCTTCCTCATGACTTTAGTCTTCTTGCTGTTGACTTTTAGCCCGGTGGTACTGGCTATTTCGCTGAGTTTTTCTATCTTCTGTTGAATGTCCTGGTGCTTATGAGAAACCAAGGTCGTCTGCATAGTCCAGCTCCTCCAGAAGCGAGGTCAGGGTCCACTGGATGCCTTGATGCTTCAATGGATGCCTTGATGCTTCAGCCAGTCAATGGCTAGGGAGAATAGGATTGGAGACAGGATGCAGCCTTGTCTCACTCTGGTTTCCACTAGAAAAGGTTCTGTCAGCTTGTGGATGAAATGACACTCAAAGCTCTCGTATAGTGACTGGATGATGTTAACCAGTTTCTTCGGAAAGCCATAGTGTTGTCGAATCTTCCAGAGTGAACCACAATGCAAACTGTCAAAGGCTTTCTTAAAATCGATGAACACAAGGTATAATGGACTGTTCCATTCATGGGACTGTTCTAGGATCTGGCGTAGAATAAAGAAGTGGTCAATACATGACCCTTCTTTCCTTAAACCAACCTGTTCTTGCCAAAGGATATCATCCACCACTGTTATAATGTGCTGCTGTAAGATATGGCTAAAGATCTTGCTGTTGAGAGAGAGTAGGGTGATGCTTCGCCAATTATTGCAGTCCCCAAGATCCCACTTCTTGGGCAGCTTGACGATGATGCCCCTATTATTCATAGGGGCCATAGTATTACCATAGTAATCCATGAATATTCGAAGATGCAACAATCCTGCACAGCCGATGGTCTGCAAACCCATAGTATGGTGAATGACGTCCACTTGACCGTTACAAGATGTGCTTGGACCGGTTGAATTGGGCATCTATACATATCTATGTCGGACTGCGCCATCTATAGTTTCATGATTTTGAGATTTTTAATACATTCCTAACTATTTGGATGTACACTGAACTACTGAAATCTTAAAAATGTAACAAGCTTGGTAGTGCTATTAATAAAATTCATTGTAAACTGTGTAGGAATTTGTTAGCTCAAAGAATTTAAAATGATCAATATGTGTGTGTACATGTATGAGACTATGTTTCTCTCATCACATGTGCACTGTAAATCTCAACCAGGTCCTTTTGACCAATGAATAGAATGGAATGAGTTATTTAAAACATACATTTCAGTCAGGGAAAGTAGTTTAACTCACAGGAAATTGTGTATAATAATCATCATTAAATATACGCAATTTCCAGTTTCTGATCAGTAACAGTAATGATGATATCGACTTGTTTCTTTGTCCAGCAAATTCTTCAGTGATATCCATTACTCTTACGTTGGCTCGTCGTCACGGCAACGTGTTTTACTAATCAGAACGGAGTTAAAACAATTGAACAAAATGGGGCTTAAGGTAGCAATATGAGATCGAAACAGTTTAAGTGACTATTGTAATTTAAGCATTCAGCACAGAGAATCATTATATGTGAATATATGGTTGTTTATTAAACTATTCTACTTACAAACGATCGCACATAGACAAACGTACATAAAACATAAATAGACAGAGAACACATGAGAGAGAGAGTATGAGAGAGAGAGAGAGAGAGAGAGAGAGAGAGAGAGAGAGAGAGTTGCATGGTACAGGAACGAACGGTTCTGAACAACCTGAAATCGTTTTTCATAAAACGCCTTAAACGCAGCTATCTACGTTTGTAGAAAGAACGGATACTTGCAAGCTCTTGTTGTTGTGCATTGGTTCTGTATGTGTTCAGTTCAGAAAGTCCTTTCCAGTTCCTTGAGAGTTCCTTGAGACCGCATGGCTTCGAAGAAGGGTGAGTAGGCCGCATGGCTTTTCAAGTAAGTTAGGCCTCATCTCCTAATGCCAGGTGAGCCGCCCCTCCCCCATGGATATGGGGGAGGTGGCGGGATGACGTGTGTTCGAGTCGAGGAGAAGGGAAGAGAGAGAGAGGGCGGAACTGTGTGTGAGCCCTTTAAATCTGGATGAGTCACACCTCTCAGCATGTGCTTGACCAATGAGAGAAGCTGAAATTCCAAGCGGGAGGTTTGGATATAAAGTGGGCTTTTTATGACCCTTTGTCTGAGAGCAAGGTACTTTGCATGTGGGTATTCATGCAAATCTACTAGGGATTCATGAAACTCTAATATGTTAAATGTGTATCGACATATAATATGCATCATCCTTTAGACCATCAAAATACGAATTCAGAGATACCAAACATGACCATGTGGTTACACCACACAACACATCCATCCATATCTATGGTAACACATGCATAAAAAACATTACACAATACAAAAGACAAGATACCCAAACCACAATAACATACACACTGACTTGAGGATTGGTGTGTTCATTCATAGGAAGGTTTGTCAAAGAATTAATGAACGAAGTCAGTTACTATTGCAGTCTGTTTAAGAGAGAGTTGGTTGGGGAAGTTTCGATTCACATACTTTTGAGTCGTAAAGTTTATCTGGTCTGGCAGAGGTGTCCTGGTCACTATAGCAACCGGAGGCCTTGTGGGCCATCTGAGACTTGTCGGCACCATCAGTGGTTGACTGGGTGAAGGGGGGTCTGTGATTGTTTGATACTCTAATGAACAATTGTGTGTTTGATTGGTCCAGACACTACAACTGTTACCAAATCATCCAGTCTTAAAATACTGTTTTGTGTACATTTTCACGTAGTACCAGTTTCTCTGTCTGTTCCTTAAAACCCAGGGCCCGTATCCCTAAAGAATTTTTGTGCAAAAAGTGGCTCCTAGCGGCCAAATTCTAAGAAAATTCTCAGAGTCATGACGTTTTCTTAGAATTTCCCCTAAAAGTGACACGAAAATCCCAGTTAATATAAAAGCTATTCCTCAAGATTCCTAGCGCTTAAAAGGGCTCCTAAGGCAAGATCTGCTAAGAGCAGGGAAGAGGACTTTTAGTGGCTTAGGAGTTCCCCTAAGCAGCTGCACAAAATGGCCAACAGAGGATGACAGATGTCCTGCAAACACTGGATGACAGGGAATTATTGAAACTCTACAGATTGGATCGTGCAGGAATCATGTTCGTGGTGGATCTCCTTAGAGATGCAATTACTTCACCAACTTCGACGCCACAACGCTATTACACCGGAGAAAAAAGTAATCACAGACATTGATAAAAGCTGAGCCGTGTTACCCTCGTTAAGACCACACTGAGTTGTAACGTTGCAATTTCTACTTCATTAAGGACAGCCCCTTGAGATAGGCCAGCTTGTTTTCAATGGGGTCCATATGGGAGTGAAAGTACAAAATATGCCAGCTAGGATATTAATATGAGCAAATAAGACACGAATCATTATTTGAACAGGGTGTAATGAGCTTAAGTTTTCACATATTTTAGATTCTAATGTTAGGCTATAACCCCTACAACTTACTATTCATTTTTCAGATATTTTCTTGAATGTGAAATATTATTTACAATTACAGTCTGCATAAGATTAGAGTGTATAATTATGTTTATTGATTTGAGGGTACATCCTTTGCTCATTATCACCAACAGTTCATTTTCATCAAACTTGTAGGATCAACCAATCACGGCTTTTGAAATGATGACTCATACCTAGCAACGGGGTCAACCACACCTCCTCACTAAGATAGGATTTTCCATCCATTCCTTGCTCAGAGTTCACTGAAAATGTTCTGGAATCACTTCTAAGCTAAAACTCCTGGCAAGGAATTTTTAGGTTAAGTTAGGAGCTCTCTGAAAGGATTCTCAGAATCTTTAGGGATACGGGCCCAGATCATTACCAAAAAACAAATGCTGTTTAGAGTCAAAACAAAAATTATGAGCTCATCTTGTTTTACAGATCAATTTTGTCGTTTGAGAGAAGCAGCTCTGTTTACTTAAATAAGCTGGCTCCACTAAAATTGCTGTTATTTTGCAGTTCAATACATTTTCTGCCAGACATGTCTCTAAGCCATTGTTTTGCAAGTCAAAATCAAGTCTTAAGCTTTATTTGATGGGATTAGTTTTCAAAAAAGTAAAGTTATTATTTCTGCAGATGTCTGTAATGTTTGCATAAGCAGAAACAATGTGTATATCACTAAGATGGGCATGTTGTGCTACTAATTATGCAGAAAATATAAAAAAAATAGTGTATGTCTGGGATTATAAGAAGAAATTGATTTCAGGCAAAATTTAACATTTTATTTTATTTTACCAGAATGTCAGTTTGCACATGATTGCTCATATGTGCTAATTTCTTCAGAACATTTTACAGAAGGTCATTCAATCCACAGGGACTTATAAATCTCAAGTAATGATTACAGAAGACTCCCCCACTTTATATAGATGTACTAAAGCCCATGAGACCATAGGGTTTCTCATTTGTATATTTATAATTCAGACTGATGCACATAAGCCCCCTTGTGTGGCTGCAATGCATCCTTTTGCACTCAGACTGCTACACAATAGTTTATTCTTTTTTTACATCATCTTTGTGTGGACTCAGATACAGACCACAGGGGCCGAGGACATTCGCTACAGGGCCTTAGAGACTTAGAGAATAGAGCTTTTGATGCTGACCCAAGTAAATTGGCTTTGTAAAGCAATTTGCATTCTTTGCATTGGTTGTAATGCATCCACAGCAGACTCAATTGCCGTTCTGTGGGTGTAAGAATGTAGTGGTAAATCTAAAGGGACAAATACTTTAATAACACTGTGGGTTGTTACCTAGTGGTAAATAACGGCTGCAAGTACTCACAGAGGTACTCATTTTGATGACACAAACACACCATGGATCAGACTCAAATGTACAATATAAAAATAAACTTGTGAGGGCAAGGGAAAGATGATGGAATTGAACTTCTGGACCAAGCAATCAAACCCAGAATGAAATCTCAAAACAGCCTTGAAGTATTAGAAATTAATAAATCAGACTGATTTATTAAACTGGCATACCTCTGGAGCTAGAACAAACTTTTGTACAGCTCTTTTAAACATGAGAAATGATTTTGAACCGTGCATTGAGTAATTTTCTTATAATTTCTCCCTGTATACATATATACATTTTCATGTCATGTATCAATTACCCACATGCCAGTTTTTAAAAAGGAGTTGTTCAGTATACACATATCTATTTTTTTAATACAGTATGAAAGAAGATCTGGCTCCTGTTGCATCATTTTTACCTCAGCCCTTCTATCGCCATCCCAGATCCAGATTTACAACCAAAACAAGTCTGCCGGTGTCCCATGGCTGCAGAGTACTGCTGTCAGCATTCCACAAGGTGTATCTGAAGCTAATTGCGCCATAAATGCAGCAGCACGCCTTTCTTCCATGGAACTGATTTCCACTGTGCATGCAAACACTGTCCTTGATGTCCAGGGAGGGCGCAACACAGCCCAGCCAACACCATGACAGTGACAGCCTGACCCCACACCTCTGGATCCACCAGCCTTGTTTACAGTCTGACCTTCACTTCCTCTAGCACAACAAGGCCAGCACACCACACTGTTTCGTGACACATTCATTCATTTTGATTTGTATTTCTATTTAAATTAAATGCCTCTCTAAGCATGACTTTCAAAATAATGAATAGTTCATCTTAAAAATGAATATTCTATCATTAATTTCCCATTATCATGTTGTTCTAAATCTGTATGAGATTCTTTTTGAGGTTTAGCAGAATGTCCAAGTGTTTCTAGCAAGCCCAGGCTCATTGGATAAAATGTGCCTATGGCAACATATGGGGGTAGAATTGGTGCATAATTCCAAATAAATTGATTATGATCCACAAATAAAATGTAAAAAAGATTAACAAAAGTTAAACATATTGACAAATAAATAGAATGAGATCCACAAATACATTTTAGAGTTTCACAAACATAAATTAAATTCAGAATTTGAGATTTGCAAATAAAAACATTCATAAATATGTTTTTATGTCACAAACACAACTTTGCCTACCGTTTTGTGAATCACATCCTGTGCATTTGTGGATCACTTTCTGTGCATTTGTGGATCGCTGAGCCCAAATCCACAGACAAGTGGATTCTACTGCTGGCCAATCAGATAACATCCTTACTTTACTGACCAATCATAGCTTGTTCTCGCTATAACCAATCACATTCTGTTTTACAATCAGAGTGGTCTTGTCCTGAAATAACTTCATTCATCTGCATTGGCTCAAATAGGAAATACAGGTCCTTCTCAAAAAATTAGCATATTGTGATAAAGTTCATTATTTTCTGTAATGTACTGATAAACATTAGACTTTCATATATGTTAGATTCATTACACACAACTGAAGTAGTTCAAGCCTTTTATTGTTTTAATATTGATGATTTTGGCATACAGTTAATGAAAACCCAAAATTCCTATCTCAAAAAAATAGCATATCATGAAAAGGTTCTCTAAACGAGCTATTAACCTAATCATCTGAATCAACTAATTAACTCTAAACACCTGCAAAAGATACCTGAAGCTTTTAAAAACTCCCAGCCTGGTTCATTACTCAAAACCGCAATCATGTGTAAGACTGCCGACCTGACTGCTGTCCAGAAGGCCATCATTGACACCCTCAAGCAAGAGGGTAAGGTACAGAAAGAAATTTCTGAACGAATAGGCTGTTCCCAGAGTGCTGTATCAAGGCACCTCAGTGGGAAGTCTGTGGGAAGGAAAAAGTGTGGCAGAAAACGCTGCACAACGAGAAGAGGTGACCGGACCCTGAGGAAGATTGTGGAAAAGGACCGATTGGGGGACCTGCGGAAGCAGTGGACTGAGTCTGGAGTAGAAACATCCAGAGCCACCGTGTACAGGCGTGTGCAGGAAATGGGCTACAGGTGCCGCATTCCCCAGGTCAAGCCACTTTTGAACCAGAAACAGCGGCAGAAGCGCCTGACCTGGGCTACAGAGAAGCAGCACTGGACTGTTGCTCAGTGGTTCAAAGTACTTTTTTCGGATGAAAGCAAATTTTGCATGTCATTCAGAAATCAAGGTGCCAGAGTCTGGAGGAAGACTGGGGAGAGGGAAATGCCAAAATGCCTGAAGTCCAGTGTCAAGTACCCACAGTCAGTGATGGTCTGGGGTGCCATGTCAGTTGCTGGTGTTGGTCCACTGTGTTTTATCAAGGGCAGGGTCAATGCAGCTAGCTATCAGGAGATTTTGGAGCACTTCATGCTTCCATCTGCTGAAAAGCTTTATGGAGATGAAGATTTCATTTTTCAGCACAACCTGGCACTTGCTCACAGTGCCAAAACCACTGGTAAATGGTTTACTGACCATGGTATTACTGTGCTCAATTGGCATGCCAACTCTCCTGACCTGAACCCCATAGAGAATCTGTGGGATATTGTGAAGAGAAAGTTGAGAGACGCAAGACCCAACACTCTGGATGAGCTTAAGGCCGCTATCGAAGCATCCTGGGCCTCCATAACACCTCAGCAGTGCCACAGGCTGATTGCCTCCATACCACGCCGCATTGAAGCAGTCATTTCTGCAAAAGGATTCCCGACCAAGTATTGAGTGCATAACTGAACATAATTATTTGAAGGTTTACTTTTTTGTATTAAAAACACTTTTCTTTTATTGGTCGGATGAAATGTGCTAATTTTTTGAGATAGGAATTTTTGGGTTTTCATGAGCTGTATGCCAAAATCATCAATATTAAAACAATAAAAGGCTTGAACTACTTCAGTTGTGTGTAATGAATCTAAAATATATGAAAGTCTAATGTTTATCAGTACATTACAGAAAATAATGAACTTTATCACAATATGCTAATTTTTTGAGAAGGACCTGTATAAGGGCCATGAAAATTGGTACAGTAAAATATGTTTAAAATTGGATTTCATTAGACTGTGTATCAAGCCAAGCCAAGTTATATTTTATGTGCCAGAGATTTAAATCATGGCTATGGGAACACGTCTATACATACATACATGTTATGTCATGTTATTCAAGATGGAAAGAAAAGCATCAATAACTAACTGACTAATAGATAACTGGTGTAGGATCTCGGTCGAACAGAGCACCAAACAAACTGCAGAAATTACCACATTCCAGAGAATCGAGAAGATTCTCTTTCCCAGCCATAAAATTTATCCATGACCACCACATGACAATCACCAGACGCCAATTTGACTGGACCGCTTTTGTCGAGATCTGCGCCTTATGTCTCAGGGGATCACACTGCTAAAACTTAACGCAATTACCAGGAGAGAAGAAACTCCCCCACCACCTAAGAAACAAACGTCCAGTCTTCTCCTGACATACATTTCAATCACATAAACAGTAAAAGGACAGATTTACACGAGCCTGCAGGGCACATGATCCGTCCAGCGTGACTCTCGTGACCTTTCAGACATCCGCTGATATTCCGAACGCACCCCGTCTCTCAATTGAGAGCACGCAAAGACAATCTTTAAAGAGATAACCAGCTTATTAAATTTGCTATTAGAGCAACAGTATAATATGTTTTCATGTTTTCTTTTATGTGCTTGATGTGTTTTATGTGATCGTTGGAGTTTAATCTATGCATTATATGCCTTTAGGAAAGGAAGTTATCAAATGTATTAGCTTGCAAGCAATATACCCTTCGTTTGATATGGAATGAATCGTCTGGATGAATGCTACACATCAAAATAAACGAGAAGTTGATATTGTGTATATTTTATGCATTGCAACAGCTTATTGAGGTTAATAACGAACGTGCAGAGATTTTATTATTTTAAGTTATGCGCCAGAAGGTACAGCCCAGGGGACGTGGCTCCGCCCCACAGCCATATTCGATTGGACCATAGCACCATGGGACGTACTGAGGCGGTCTGCTTAAAATCCAATGACTCTAATAGTTCGTTGCTTTTTGCTATTGGCTTGTGCCATTGCCTTTCGTCGTCGCTTTTTGGTCTTTCGCCTGCCGTGGTTTGAGTGCTTTTCACCTGCGCTCACCCGCTCGACCAAGCATGCGATTGTGCCATCAAAACTCTACAGAACAAACTGAAAACTTTGCGACTGCCAAACTCTTCAAAGTCTCGCAAAGCAGAAGAGCTCCGAGCGCGTCAAACCGCGTAACCAGGCAACCGAAGACCGGCTCCAGCAACCCCATCCTCAGCTCCAAAAGATCCCCAAAAACGTCATCCTCTTTGCTAAGCCTCTTGGCCCACGGAAGGAAACCCCCCGTTCCCGGCACAAACGCAAGTAAACAAGGTTTCCCTTTTCTGGCTGAACCTGGTGCTAGATTGTTAAGTCAAATCTCTGATTTAGTGGTTTTCTAAGGTTGCAATCTAAGAACTAGTTAAGAAATACTAGAACTTTGGGGTTCTCTTCAATTCAGTAATTTCTCATCCCCGGAACTGTACTATGAGTGTAAGTGTGTGTGTGTGTGTGTGTGTCTTAATAGATTAGTTTGAGCTCGAGCCACGTCAGGAACGCTATGGGGAACGCCATTGGCGGGCAGCACTCTGAATCATAGTCTACAACCAATAGAACGACGGGAGTGACGTCACAGGTGCGATGACGTCAGCGACCAGGAAGTATAAAGCACGTGCGTTTGAAGCCGGCGGCAGCTTTTGTCATTCAGCGAGAGCGCTCTGTGTCTGTCTGTCTTTAAACATATTGCTGTTTTTTGTGCCAGTTTGCACACCTTTATTTTGAGCAATATGTCAACCAAATGGGGGAAAGAAAGTTAAGAAACTAAGGCGGTACAGCAGCCACATAGATAGTGTGTTCCTCCCTGCCAACGCTTCATTGCTGGTGGGATACACACAGTCTATGTGTGGTCTGCTTGGGTGCGGAGCATGCACAGTCAGCCCTCGAAAAGGCTGAACTGTCCACAGTGTGAGCATACTTCCACTGCAGGTGCTCCGTCCCTGGAAGGCTCTCTTCGAGGAGGGAGCCTTCGCTAGCGTACCTCGCGGGTCTGGCCCCGCTTCCGCCGAGGCGGAGCGGTAGCTGCACTCGTGGGGATCGCAGCTCTATCTACTAGAGAGAATGGAGACAGGTGATCCCCTATCTCCTTCCCTACCTGGTGGATCTGTAAACTTCCCACTGGATAAGGAAGCCCGCAATGCGGTTACTTCCTTCCAATAAGAGTTTTTAACGCTTCTCCTATCTTCCTCCGAGGAGGTTGATGTGGAGAACGTCCCCCCCGATTGCCTCAGTATGAGGAGCTGTTGGACGTGCTGACTAATGCAGTAGCTAAATATAAAATAAAAATGAGCCGCAGAAAAGCAAACTTTATGCTCTCTGCGGACTAAGTTAGCACTTCCAAAGCGGAGCTTTCTGTTCTTCCCCGATCTGCACACCGAACTGTCTAGATCACGGGAAAACTAGAAAGAAAAGATGATGCTGCGGGTTGAATAGACTCTAGCCAGCTATCTGTCACCCAGCCTGGCATCATCCTTGAAAGTTCAGTCTTTGCTTTCCAGGCCGCCTAAATAACTTCAGGCTTGATGGGCAAATTGCACACGTGTCGGGGTTGCTGGACGGGAGCATAAACCCCAGCCGTGTACCAGCTCCTCACATAAGAGGCTCATATTAGGAGCATTGCAGCCCGTTTCCCTCCGGTGAGACCTAGAGGGCGGGACTAGCAACACTCCTGACCGGGGGCTTCAATGACTAAGCCCGATCTGAGGGTCGTGCTTTGGTCTAAGAGGTCCTCGGCTAAACGGCCCTGACGGCTGTGCCACAGGGCCGATGAGGGCAGCCCCTCTGAAGGGGGTTTGCGCTGCACCACAGTTTATGGTCACCAAACCCCCTCGGGGCCCTCAGGAGATCTGTCAGCTAACCCTGCCAGTGTTACAGGGAGCGGCAATCTCCCGCGAACATCATACTCTAGCCGTTCCGCCCGGAAACGTAGCGGACCTAGAGAGTTCGCAACCCCCACGGGGGTCCTCAGAGAAACTAGTTCAGGAGCATCCTGCCAGTACGCTGTTACAGGTCACCGAATTAGTTCCTCAAATAAATCCAGAAACCAGTCTCGAGAGGCTGGTTCCCTTAGTAGAATTTCTGGCAGCGTGGAAACTACTGCCGAACGTTTCTACGTGGGTCCTGCGCACTGTAGAGAAAGGTTATTGCATTCAATTTCGGCGCCAAGCCGCCACCTTTCAGCGGGGTATTCCCAACTCTGGTGAACCCCGAGCAGGGTCTGGTAATGGAACAGGAAGTAGAAACTCCCAAGACAGAGAGTCCGGGTTCTACCGCCGGTACCTCTTGTCCCCAAGAAGGATGGAGGGCTTCGGCCCATTTTAGATCTCAGGCAGTTGAACCGCTCAGTCAAGAAACTGAAGTTCAAAATGTGAACTGTCAATCATGTCGTGTCTCAAATCAGGTCCGAGGACCGGTTTGTCACGATAGATCTAAAAGACGCATACTTTCACGTCTCCATCCTTCCCCTACACAGGAAGTTTCTCAGGTTCGCTTTCAGGGGCAAAGCTTACCGATTCAGAGTGCTTCCTTTCGGCCTAGCTCTCTCACCCCTAACTTTTGCAAAGTGCGTGGATGCTGCTCTGGCTCCTCCGTGACTCCAGGGCATCCGCATACTCGACTGGCTGATCCTGGCCAGCTCGGAACAGTTAGCGGTTCAACATCGAGGTGTTGTTCTCGCTCACATGAAAGAATTTGGGTTGAGACTCAAGACCAAAAAGAGTGTGCTTTCTCCACTACTGAGAACCATTTATCTAGGTGTAATTTGGGATTCGACCACGATACAGGCACGAATGTCACCTGCTCGGATCGAGTCGATCCTTACTGCAGTAAATGTGGTCAAGCTAGGCCTGTCACTCACTGTCAAACATGGTCTTATGGCAGCAGCATCCAACGTGATACTTTTTGGTCTGCTGTACATGAGACCACTGCAGTGGTGGCTCAAAACCAGGGGGGTTCTCCCCGAAGGGAAAACCATTCCGCAAGATCAAGGTCACGCGGTGCTGCCTACGTGCCTTAGCCATGTGGAAGAAACCCTGGTTCCCCTCTCAGGGCCCGGTTCTGGGAGCTCTTTGTCGCCGCGTCACGTTAGTGACAGATGCATCCCTCACCGGGTGGGGAGCGGTCATGAGTGGCCGCTCAGCCCAAGGCCTTGGAGCGATCACCATCTCTCCTGCCACATAACTGCCTATTAGATTCCAGGCCCTGAAGTGTTTCCTTCCAGACCTGAGAAACCGTCACGTGCTGGTCTGTACAGACAGCACTGCTGTAGTCTGCTATATAAATCACCAAGGAGGTCTCCGCTCACGCCCCTTATACAAGCTGGCGTACCGGATCCTCCTGTGGTCTCAAGGAAAACTTCTTTCCCTGAGAGCAGTCCAATATCTTTGGACGTGGGAACGGACGTCCTGTCGAAGCAGGGGCCGAGGCCCGGGGAATGGCTGCTTCACCCAGAAGTGCTGAAGCAGATTTGGAGTGTTTGGCCAGGTTCAAGTGGACTTCTTTGCGACTCAAGAGACATCGCAATGTCCCCTCTGGCACTCTCTAGTGCCTCCAGCTCCTGCGGGACTGGACGCTATGGTACAGACGTGGCCGAGGCCTCGTCTGAATGCCCTTTCCCCGATCGCTCTGCTCCCGGGAGTTCTGGAATAAGTGTGACCCCTGAATGGGCACATCTCATAGAGGTCAGTCCCTCAACCAAGGTTGCTGAGACCATCCTTCACTCCAGAGCTCCCCCCTATGAGGAAACCCTATGACCTTAAGAGGAAGTGGTCTACTGCATGGTGTAACCAGCACCACTTTGACCCAGTTCACTGCCCGATTGGTACAGTACTGGGGTCTCTGCAGTCTCACCGTCCGCAGGGCTAACCCACTCCACCACGATGGTCTGTTAGTGGGTAGAGTCCCCTTGGTCATACGTTTTCCTCCACGGTCGGGAAATCAAGGCTTCATCAGGAAGTAATGAAGCATGGAGAATTCTTATCCAGACTCAGTTGGACCTCTTGCGACTCGAGAGATATCGCAATGTTCCCTCTGGTTCTCCTTAGTACCTCCAGTTCCGCTCGGACTGGACGCCATAGTACAGACGTGGCCGAGGCTTCGTCCGTGCGCATTTCCCCCGATCACTCTGCGCCCAGGAGTTCTGGAAAGAGCACGCCGGTATCGGTACGGCTGTTACTTCTAGCCCCGTACTGGCCGGTCCGAGTATGGATCTTGGACCTCCTCTCTCAGGCTGGGGGCGCGATCTGCCACCCCCACATGGAGAGGTGGAAGTTATGGGTATGGCCCCTGGGGGGGGGGCGCAACTCATAGAATCTGGTCTCTCAACCGAGGTTGTTGAGACCCTGCTCCAATCCAGAGCTCCCTCTACGAGGAAACCTTATGGCCTAAGTGGAACCTGTTTGCTTCACGGTGTCACGAACACCGTTTAGACCAAGTTACTGCCCGTTGGTACTACAGTCCCCGCAAACTCACCTGTCCACAAAACCAGCTCACTCCACCCTGAAGGCGTTCGTGGCGGCTTACTGGCCTACCACGCCCCTTTCGGTGGCTTGTCGGTATGTTTTCCTCGGCGGTGCACTCAGGTTGAGACCTCGAGGGGTCTCAAGCCTCTATTCCCTCCACTCTTGGAGCACGACCAATTGGAAGTATAACTGCATGTGTCCAGCGTGAGCACTGGGCACATACAGCCACAAAGAAAGCATGTGGCACGAACAGAGCTATCAGTAGATGGATCACAGATGCCATTTTCTACTACTTTCAAGTCCTCTGGTCTCCCATCTCCATGGGGAGTCAAGACTCACTCCTCCTGAGGCTTTTTGCCTCTAAAAGCTCTGGTGGCAGGTGTCCCTAGCAGGACATCTGCAGTGCTGCGGGTTGGTCCTCGCCCCTGATGTTTGTCAGGTTCTATGAACTCGACCTCAGAGCCACTCCAGGCTCCTTTGTCCTCTCGACTTAGCAGGCTAAGTCTGAGAGAGTCAGCCCCCTCCTTAGCCAGGAGGAGACTTCTCAAGGCGCATTCTTTTACCAGAAAAGAAGAGAAGTCTTTTTCGCCATCTTCTCCTTGAGTGCCTGAGGGCCGAGGAGTATTTCTCCCCCTGCGATTAGTCAAACATGACCAAACACAAAAAGCAGCGGTAGAGAACTGCATCCTCGCGTGCCTGAGGGCCGAGGATCATATTGCCCTCTTGTCCGTGGAATACTAGACAATGGCTTATTCCCCTCGCATCCTGGCAGGATTCCCAGGCCGAGTTTATTCAGTCCCTCTTGTTCTGGCTTTTTCCCAGACAAAGGACTAAGACTTCTCGTGCGCCCGAGGGCCGAGGAGTACCTCTCGCGCTGGCTGGCGACCAGGCAGAGGCCCACTACTATCCTCGCGTGCCTGAGGGCCGAGGATCATATTGCCCTCTTGTCCGTGGAATACTAGACAATGACTTATTCCCCTCGCGTCCTGGCAGGATTCCCAGGCCGAGTTTATTCAGTCCCTCTTGTTCTGGCTTTTTCCCAGACAAAGGACTAAGACTCCTCGTGCGCTCGAGGGCCGAAGAGTGCCTCTCACTATGGCTGGCGACCAAGCAGAGGCCTACTACCTTCCTCGTGTGCCTAAGGGCCAAGGTTTTTATTGCCCTCTTGTCCGTGGAATACTAGACAATGGCTTATCCCTCTCGCGTTTTGGCAAGGTTACCAGACCGAGTATATTCAGTCCCTCTTGTTCTGGCTTTCTCCCAGACAAAGGACTAAGACTCCTCGTGCGCCCGAGGGCCGAGGAGTGCCCCTTGCGCTGGCTGGCTACCAGGCAGAGGCATATCACTGTCTTCCTCGTGTGCCTAAGGGCCGAGGATTACATTGCCCTCTTGTCCGTGGAACACTAGACAAAGGCTCATACTTCTCGCGTCCTGGCAAGGTCACCAGGCCGAGTCATTTCAGTCCCTCTTGTTCTGGCTCTTCCCAGACTAAGGACTAAGACGCCCGAGGGCCGAGGAGTAACTCCTGCATTGGCTGGCTACCAAGCAGAGGTGTTCATTCTTCCTCATGTGCCCAAGGGCCGAGGTTCATACCGCCCTCTTGTCTGTGAATACTAGACAAAGGCTAATACTTCTCGCGTCCTGGCAGGGTAACCAGGCCGAGTCTTTCAGTCCCTCTTGTTCTGGCGATACCCCAGACAAAGGACTCTCCTCATGGGCCTGAAGGTTGAGGAGCACTCTTGAGGTCGAGTACCCTGTCCTCGTGTGCCCAAGGGCCGAGGACCATTACACCATCTTGTCCGTGGATTACTAGACAATGGTTATTGCGGTCCCTCTTGTTCTGGCCTTTCCCAGACAAAGAACTAAGACTCCTCGTACGCCTGAGGGCCGAGGAGTACCTCTCGCTCTGGCTGGCGACCAGACAGAGGTCTACCACCTTCCTCGTGTGCCCGAGGGCCGAGGATCACATTGCCCTCTTGTCCGTGGAATACTAGACAATGGCTCATCCTACTCGCGACCTGGCTATACCCCAGGCCGAGTCTCTTCCTGTGCTCTGGCAAGAACCACCAGACACAACTTTCTTCCACCCTGGTCTTAGCAGACACTGCGCAGGGCTTGGAAATTATGGGGGCGTTGTCAGTCTCATTCCCCATAGCGTTCCTGACGCGGCTCGAGTTCCCGGAAGGGAACGTCTTAGGTTACGTATGTAACCCTAGTTCCCTGAGGGAACGAGACGCCGTGTCTCGGACCACAATTCCCGCACCCTGCGGCGCTCGCTTCATTCCTAAAAGAGCTGCCGCCGGCTTCAAACGCACGTGCTTTATACTTCCTGGTCGCTGACATCATCGCGCCTGTGACGTCACTCCCATCGTTCTATTGGTTGTAGACAATGATTCAGAGTACTGCCCGCCAATGGCGTTCCCCATAGCGTTCCTGACGCGGCGTCTCGTTCCCTCAGGGAACTAGGGTTACATACGTAACCTGAGACGTTTTGTGTCTTAGAGTAGTTCAATAAATCATTGTTTCATTAAAAGAAGTGTTTTGACTTTTATGTTCACAAAAGTTCTATATGTGTTTAGATTAAGCTACCTCAGCTTTAAAATTTCCTAACGTAATATTTTGGTTTATTTGTGATCTTGGCCAGGAGCATAATATAAAAATATAAACCTAGAATTGATAAAGTATACTGAATTAACCACTTCGCTGGACGAATGGTTAAGAAGCTTAATCTATTAATTTTGAATCAATTTAATCTTTCGATTCGATTCATTATTTGAATCATTATAAATTTGAGCTAATAATCCTACACTTGATTCAACCTCATGATAAACATACGAGTTTGTGTGTTATGGTATTAAATTGTTGAAACATTGTTTATTTTATATGTATGTATTTTAGTATATTGGTTGTTTAATTATATAATTGTTTAATAGACTATCAGTCCAATGTGATACGCTGGTCGTGATGGGGCGGAGACTGTTGCCCTTTAAGAGCGCACTATTGAGACCAGGAGAAGAGCTCGTTTGTTACACTCAATCTCGTGTGGTAAACCGGTAGAGCTGCAGTGCGCAGGCGTCGGCGTGAATCAAGCCTGTCGGAAAAAACAATGCGGGAATGCTAAAGGGGTGCATGGCTCGGTGGATGTCAGCGTGAGAGTTCCAGTCCACGAGTGGTTGCCGTGGCAGTGACGGTAACAGACGAAAGGCCAGGAGCTGAACAGAGGTGCGGCTAGGAGCGCGAGTGAGCAGAGCGAGCGAGCGAGCAAGAAAGCACCACACAGACGGAGAGTGCCAAGTGTACAACGCTGGATTTGAATGGGACTGGGTAGCATATGGCTGCCCAGTCATATTGTGAGTACCCTTTTTAGTATTTGATCATCCAGCAACCGCAGTGTAACAGATGAAGACCTGTGTTTACTCCACAACATTCAAAGTTTGTAAATGAAGACTTAACAAAGGCATTGCCAATATCCTAGCTTATAAACACTAATTCTTTTCCCTTTTTGTGTGCTGTGGCACTGGTTTGGAGTGGATTGTGGTGTATTATATGCACAAGAGTATTAGTAATGTGTATGTGTGAAGTGGTCTAGAGATACTGGCAGTGTTCTGTTTTATTCTTTTAGTGGTGGGGCGCTTTGTGGAGTACCTGCTGCAGTGGGACTAAATTGTGACTGTTGCTGGGGACCAGAAAGACATTACGTGTGGACTGCTTAAAGATGGCGTATGGACTGCATTTCTCTTGCAAAGCATTCTTCCTCTATGCTGTTTTTAATTCATATTTTTAATGGAAATAAAGTGTTTGTAATACAATCTATCCCTTGAGTGTCTGTGATGCCTTGCCCTCAGTGTTGAAGTTGAGTCCTACTAAGCTAAATTCGTAACCATAAATTGGGTCCTGGATCTCAGTAACAAAATCCAGGTGGCGTAGTCGGCAATTGGTTGGTTAACAGTCTTTTAGTAATATCAAAGTATTCTAGTTACGCCCCCGGCGTGACATTTGGCGTAGTCGGCAGGGTTTTTGAACCTGTGTGAGGGCTTGGCTATCTTTTGACACTCACGTGGTAGATCGAGCTAAGGTATTGTAAAGATGATGATGCCAGTTTTCCCTGGTGCCCCTTGGGTTCCTAAATTTAGTGGAACTGGTAGTGAATTAAGATATGTAGATTGGAAGGAGCAAATTCAAGGTCTCTTAGAGGCCCAAGAACTGACTGAAGCTAAGAAGGTAAAGATTTTATTGGGTGCTTTGAGTGGAGTGGCAAAGCGAGAGATTAGTGTTTTGGCAGAGGAAGATCGTGATAAGTTGAGTAAGATCTTTGATCAGCTTGATACCTTGTATGCTGGAGAAGTCCCCTTGCCTGTTCTTAGGTCACGTTTTTTTAGTTGTAAACAGATGTCGGATGATGATGGCCTTTTCAAGCTTTTGTTTTGCGTTTGAGAGAATTGTTTTGCGGGTTACAGCGGCGCAGCCCAGAGGGAACCCTTGTCGAAGATCAGTTGAAGGAACAGCTATTGATGGGGCTGGAGGATGGCCCAATGTTGAAGGTTTTGAAGATGTATGCCCGCCGCAACCCAAATGGAACATTTGCTGAACTGCACCAGGAGGCTCTGTCCTTGGAGATGGAGTATGGCCAAACTAGGTATGAGACTGCTTGTGCTGCCATAAGTCAGCCTGATGTACGTAATTCTCGTTCCCAAAGGGCCGACTGGAGAACTGAGTTGAAACGTGAGATCTTGGAGGAGGTTAAGGGACAAATTCGAGAGCTGACTCAGGAGGTGATGAGAGAGCTGAGACCTTCTGTGTTTGCAACCCCTGTGGATCATGTACCATCACAACATCAGAACCTCCCTGCCCCTAGAAGGAGAGATTATCAGTCAGCAAACAGGTGGGACTCTGATGGTCGACCTATTTGTCGACGCTGCCAGCAACCAGGCCACCTAGCTCGTAATTGTATGGAGAATTCTCAGCCTAGACAAACTTTAAACTAGATTACCCTGTTGTAGAGGTCCAAACTGCAGGGCTACGGACTTCGATTAATAGCCAAGGGACCACACATGCTTTTATTGCTAACTGCCCTACGGTGGATGTTTTGATCCAGAATATTCCCTGTAAGGGTTTGTTAGACACAGGATCACAAGTAACTTTAATGCAGCAAAGTATGCTAGGCAAGAAGTTTCCTACTTATAGATTGGGTCACGCCCCCCTATTGACTTTGAGAGCCGCAAATGGCTTGGAAATCCCATATGTTGGGTATGCAGTATTGGATTTTGAAGTGGCAGGTATCCGACTTCCTGAGAGAGGTGTCGTTATTGTAAAAGATGAGTTTTCCACGAATCCTTTAATTATTGGAATGAATGTGATTTCATCATGTTGGAGTGCCTTGTTTCAGGGCCCAAATCAGTCATTCTCTTTCCAGAGCCCCACAGAACAGCGAGTGTGGAAACAGGCTATGGCGACGTGTCAACGCATTGCTGCTCGCACCCAGAATGATGGATTCCTTGGCTATGTCTGGCCAGCCACTCGTCATAAGATATGGATTCCACCTCAAAGTGAGATTATTGTGTGGGGGCGTGCCCGAATGGGTCCACAGAACCGTAACTATTGCAGTTTAGTGGAACCCTTGGATGAGTCAGATGGAGTGGCTGCTGCACGAACTGTGGCTGTGGTAAGAGATGGTAAAATTCCTATCCGTCTGTGTAATTTACGCCCTTATAGAGTGTCCATAGGCCGCTATCAGAGGCTTGGTCGGTTATATGAGATGTCTGATGTGGATATTTACGGCCAAAGGGATCTGGACCTTGCTTTGAGGACTGATGGGGTCGTGGACATCAGTGTAGTGGAAGCTACTGTCTCAGAAGAAGAACCTGTCATTGAAGGGGTGAGTCCACTGGCTTTTGAATCTGGCGTAACTGATCAACAACGACAAGCTTTTGATGTACTGCTGAAGAAGTGGAGTGGAGTGTTCGCTAGGGATGAAGATGATCTGGGCTGTACTGCAGCTGTGCAGCATAGGATCCATACTGGTGATGCCCCCCCTATTCGAGAAAGATTTCGCCCCCTACCTCCAATGATGTATAAGGAGATGAAGCTTTTATTGACAAACATGTTGGAAAGGGGAATCATTACTGAGAGTAGTAGCCCATGGGCAGCTCCGATAGTCATGGTTAAGAAGAAGGATGGAAGCTGGCGCTTCTGCGTTGATTATAGAAAGTTGAATGCAGTTACACACAGAGATGCCTTTCCCCTCCCCCGAATTGAGGAAACATTGACCACACTAACTAAAGCTGAATGGTTTACCACTCTAGATTTGGCCAGTGGTTACTGGCAAGTGGGGGTACACCCTGATGATCGTTCAAAGACTGCTTTTACAACTCCCCTAGGATTATTTGAATTTCAGCGTATGCCCTTTGGCTTGTCCAATGGACCGGCTACATTTCAGAGACTAATGCAACATTGCTTGAGTGGCCACATTATTGATTTTCTGTTGGTCTATTTGGATGACATTATTGTATATTCTGCCGATTTTTCCACTCATCTTGGTCATTTAGAACAGGTGTTCCAGCGGCTGTCACAGTATGGACTGAAGTTAAGACTGGACAAGTGTCAGTTCCTCAAGCAACAAGTGAAATTTCTTGGGCACGTGGTGGACAAGAGGGGTATAAGTCCAGATCCAGGCAAAACGGCTGCAGTGCAGGAGTGGCCTGTTCCTACTACTGTTCGAGAGGTGAGGGCATTTTTGGGCCTGGCTGGCTATTATAGACGGTTTATTGCCAATTTTGCCAAAATAGCACAACCTCTAAATGCACTCCTAATAGGAGTTCCAGTGGACAAGAAGTCAAGTAAGCGTGCAGTTAAGTGGACTACAGAATGTCAAGCTGCTTTTGTGAAGTTAAAGATGTGTCTTACACAGGCCCCTATTTTGGCATACGCTGATTTTTCCTTGCCATTTGTCCTTTATACGGATGCGAGCCATCAAGGCTTGGGCGCGGTACTGTCGCAGACTCAAGATGGGCAAGAACGAGTCGTTGCCTATGCAAGTCGCAGCCTTCATCCGGCAGAGAGGAATGACGCTAATTATAGCTCCTTCAAGTTGGAGTTGTTGGCTTTAAAATGGGCCATAACTGAGAAATTTAAAGACTATCTGACTGGGGCTAAATGCATTGTGGTTACAGATAATAACCCTGTGGCACACCTGCAGACAGCGAGACTTGGAGCAGTGGAACAACGCTGGGTGGCCCAGTTGGCAAGCTTTGATTTCACAGTGAAGTATCGACCTGGACGTGAAAACATTAATGCTGATAGCTTGTCCAGGTTTCCAGTAGATCCCGTCGCTCCTGTTGAGTCTCGACAGGTCAGTGTGATGGAAGATGGCTGCCAGACAACGATCTGCACTCTAGACACAGAAGAGTGGAGTCAAGAGCAAGGAGCAGATGAAGAGCTTCAACAGGTTTTGAGGTATGTGGAGTTAAAAAGTTTGCCTACTGCGAAAGAACGAGATGAGATGTCAGTGACTGTGAAACAACTACTTCGACAGAGTTCTAAGCTTGTGCTCCGAGATGGGGTGTTGTGCAAGCGAATGATTGACCCCAGTACACATGAGTTACATTTTCAGATCGTTTGCCCTGCTTCCAGACAAGAGGAGGTGTGGAGGAGATACCATGAGGCATCTGCACATGCAGGAGTTGCACGGACCCTTTCAAGGCTGAGGCACCATTTTTACTGGCCGAGGATGGAGGAGGCGATAAAGGGATTCCATCTGGGCTGTGCCACTTGTGGCTTGCAGAGAGCAAGGAATGATGGTAAGGCCCCACTTAATCCAATTTCGGTGTCCTTCCCTTTAGAGATCGTGTCTCTAGATTTTCTTACGCTAGGACGTCCAACTGATCCATGTCAGAATATTTTAGTAGTTATTGATCTGTTTACTCGGTATGCATGGGCCATCCCAACAAGTGATCAGACTGCTAAGACTACAGTTAAGGCCTTGTGGGAACATGTGGTACAGGTGTTTGGTTGTCCCCTGAGGTTTCATTCTGACCAGGGCCCAAATTTTGAGGCTACATTGATGAAGGAGTTTTGTCAACTGTACGGTACAGCTAAGAGTCGAACGACTTCCTATCATCCAGAGTTGAGAGACTGAACAAGACCTTATTGAGTATGTTGCGTACATTGGAAAGGGACAAGCAGGATAGGTGGCCAGAATTCCTTTTAGAGTTGATGCAGGCATATAATAACACTATACATGGGGCCACCGGGTTTGCACCTTCATATTTAATGTTTGGACGTTGTTTGCGGACACCAGTAGACATGAGCCTTGGAGTGGTAACAGGACAGGACAGATCGGATGTGAGGGGGTGGGTACAGGAACACCATCAGAAGTTGTCTTGGGCTTATGCATTAGCAAAGGAAACAATGGATGACGCTGCAAGACAGTCTAAACAATTTTATGACAGTAGGGCCAAAGCTACACCATTGCTAGTAGGCCAGCGTGTGTGGGTCCGTGACAGAAATAGGCAAGGACGGGGGAAGTTGTGTACCTGGTGGGACCCTACACCTTTTGTTGTAGTTGGGGTACTTGGGGATACTGGAGTAGTGTATCGTGTAAAACCAGAACGAGGGGGACAGGAGAAAGTTTTGCACCGCAATGCTTTAAAGTTATGCACAGCACGAGAGGTAATACACCCACAACCTGTAAGAACTGAAGAGAATCCTATTCAGACTGAGCCTGTACCTTATAGTATGTGGGTTTCTTTAGGGCCTGATCCTGTAAATGATGGGGAAAATGAAGTAAGACGTTCCACACGTTCTAATCTAGGACAGCGACCCTTGAGGTATAGAGAAGTGTGAATGTATCGCAGGGACTGCTGATGTTTATTGTGGGGGGGTGTTATGGTATTAAATTGTTGAAACATTGTTTATTTTATATGTATGTATTTTAGTATATTGGTTGTTTAATTATATAATTGTTTAATAGACTATCAGTCCAATGTGATACGCTGGTCGTGATGGGGCGGAGACTGTTGCCCTTTAAGAGCGCACTATTGAGACCAGGAGAAGAGCTCGTTTGTTACGCTCAATCTCGTGTGGTAAACCGGTAGAGCTGCAGTGCGCAGGCGTCGGCGTGAATCAAGCCTGTCGGAAAAAACAATGCGGGAATGCTAAAGGGGTGCATGGCTCGGTGGATGTCAGCGTGAGAGTTCCAGTCCACGAGTGGTTGCCGTGGCAGTGACGGTAACAGACGAAAGGCCAGGAGCTGAACAGAGGTGCGGCTAGGAGCGCGAGTGAGCAGAGCGAGCGAGCGAGCAAGAAAGCACGACACAGACGGAGAGTGCCAAGTGTACAACGCTGGATTTGAATGGGACTGGGTAGCATATGGCTGCCCAGTCATATTGTGAGTACCCTTTTTAGTATTTGATCATCCAGCAACCGCAGTGTAACAGATGAAGACCTGTGTTTACTCCACAACATTCAAAGTTTGTAAATGAAGACTTAACAAAGGCATTGCCAATATCCTAGCTTATAAACACTAATTCTTTTCCCTTTTTGTGTGCTGTGGCACTGGTTTGGAGTGGATTGTGGTGTATTATATGCACGAGAGTATTAGTAATGTGTATGTGTGAAGTGGTCTAGAGATACTGGCAGTGTTCTGTTTTATTCTTTTAGTGGTGGGGCGCTTTGTGGAGTACCTGCTGCAGTGGGACTAAATTGTGACTGTTGCTGGGGACCAGAAAGACATTACGTGTGGACTGCTTAAAGATGGCGTATGGACTGCATTTCTCTTGCAAAGCATTCTTCCTCTATGCTGTTTTTAATTCATATTTTTAATGGAAATAAAGTGTTTGTAATACAATCTATCCCTTGAGTGTCTGTGATGCCTTGCCCTCAGTGTTGAAGTTGAGTCCTACTAAGCTAAATTCGTAACCATAAATTGGGTCCTGGATCTCAGTAACAAAATCCAGGTGGCGTAGTCGGCAATTGGTTGGTTAACAGTCTTTTAGTAATATCAAAGTATTCTAGTTACGCCCCCGGCGTGACATGTGTAATAGGTTAAATTGCCGTCACACAACAGCCAACAGTGTTTTCCAGTTTTTCAATCAAGCCATTTAAATGATGTACAGTCAAGCCCAAAATTATTAATACCCCTGGCAAATTCTGACTAAGTTATTTTTATTTAACCAGCAATTTTTTTTGATCGGAAATGACACAGGCTTCTCCCAAAAGATAATAAGACGATGTACAAGAGGCATCATTGTAGAAAAAAAATATTACTCATCTTTTATTTACATTTGAACAAAAACTGGCATGTCCAAAATTATTCATACCCTTCTTAATAATCAATAGAAAAGCTTTTATTGGCTATTACAGCAATCAAACGCTTCTTATAATTGCTGACCAGCTTTTTGCATGTCTCCACTGGTTTTTTTTTTTGCCCATTCATCTTTAGCGATGAGCTCCAACTCTTTCAGGTTGGAGGGTCTCCATGCCATCACCCTGATCTATAGCTCCCTCCACAGATTCTCAATTGGATTTAAGTCAGGACTTAAATGTTGTTGTTGAGAATTTTGATGTATTGCTCCTTTTTCATGGATGGGAACAATGTATAAAGAAGCCTTATACTCCAACAATCTTTTTGAAACAGGATTTTTTTTTAACCAAACAAACAGCACTTCAGCTCAATTTAAAGGTTGTATCAGCGATTTCTAGCCTAAAACATAAAGTGTCAATTTCAGCTGACCTTTCTTCACGATCCGCTGCTCCAACCTGCTGCTCCAACCCTGATTGTAAAGTGAAACGTGATTGGTTTTAGTCCACAAATGCGTGCAGCGATCCACAAATGCAGAGCGACTGCTCCACAAATGTGTCCAGAGGTCTACAAATGCACAGGATGTGATTTACAAGTGAATGCCAGGCAAAGTTGTGTTTGTGACATAAAAAGACATTAGTAAATATGTGTTTTTGGAAATCTCATTTTATTTTTTATTTTATTTTTTTGTAAATTTAATTAATGTTTGTGGATCTCATTCTATTTATTTGTCAATATGCTTACTTTTGTTAATTTCTTTACATTTATGAATTATAATTGTTTTGGAATTATGCAACAATTCTACCCACATACACTGTTTCTAAAAGTTTGGAAAGACCCCTGGCAAAGTGTGGTTTTGGACGATATCAGCATAGTGTGAATCATCTTTGGGCAATCCTTCAGGAGGCTTAGAGTAATATATCAAGTCAATGTTTAATAAACTGACAGCTCGGATGCCCATTATGCAGAGCTGTAATAGCTGCTAATGGTAGATATTTTGATAAATCAAAAATTTAAGTTTTTTCTATGTATAAACTGTTTATGTAATAAAATATGTTTTTACAGTTTGTGTTGTCCCGTATCAGTGCAAAATTATCACAAATTAAAAAGGATTCATGCCAATATTGTCCAAAACATTTGACTTTTCTAGGTCGTTTCCAAACTTTGGGAGGGAAGTGTACAAAAGTTCAGCGAAATGATATTGCATTCCTTCTTGCACATTTGTGGAACTTTGCAACGTGAAATGTCCAGTGAGTGGTTCTAAAAGCCCCTTCAGTTTTCTTAGAAACAGATGAATGTGAATGTAGCAACATTTTGTTGCATTCTTTGGAGTTCTTTAAGGATGAAGTTGTGTAGGTTGGATATTGCTCAATATCTTTTTCACAATAAAACAGGGGCTTTCAAGGACTGAATTTACTACGGTCAATATGAAATTTGGTAAGGAGTAATACATTTATAATAAAATACTAATTTCTCTTTGTCTGTTCCCTTTATAAAAACCAAACAACACCTCTTTAAACAACACTGAGAAACCCAAAAGTAAGTTTTGATAAATGTAACCATAGTTATAAGTTATGATGTATGTATTAGGTTTTATGTATGTTATTATATAGGAAATGTTAGTGTTCCCTTCCCGGAACTCCAGCTGCATCAAACGCTATGGGGAACGCCATTGTCGAACCACGCTCTGAATATCGTGTGTGTATAACCAATCCGAAGGAGGGAGTGACGTCACAGGCGGGGTGGCGTAAGTGACCAGGAAGTATAAAAGCACGTGCAACGGAGCCGGCGTCAGCTTTCTGTCATTTCAGCGAAGCGCTCTGTGTGTCTGTGTCTTGATTATCACTCCTTTTTTGTGCAAGTTAGCACTACTTTTATTTAGAGTGATAATGTCTGCTAGGGGCAAAAAAGAAAAGCAAAAAGTCAGCGAGGGCAAATCTACGGTGCCCGCCAGGGGACACCTTCGGTTCACTTATGTTTGTCGTGGCCACGACATATAAACTCGTGGGAACGTGATATTATGTCGTGCCCACAAGATATTAATTCGTGGGAACGTCATATTAACTCGTGGGAACGTCATATTATGTCGTGGCCACGAGATCATTTTGTTGAGGTAACAACATCCTTATGTTGTGGCCACGAGATATTAACTCGTGGAAACGTCATATTAACTCGTGGGAATGACATCCTTATGTCGTGGCCACGAGATGCGATGATGAGGGAACGAGATCCATTTCTCGTGGCCACAAGTTTACTACATAAACAAACCTGCGTGACCATAGTAACCCAGGATTAGATAGATTTATTACTATTATTTTATTTTGAGTTAACAAATGATTGTATCAATTATTATAGAAATTAATACAATATTAAATGATTATATTAACAATAGGTGATGCTGTCTGTGCGCGATGTAGACAGCATTCAAAAGTTTATCATGAATAAATATTACAAAGTACATCAAATAAAATAGCCCTACAAAAATATTTTATGCATCCCACATTCTTGTCCATTAACTGATCCTATTTTTTAAGTAATATTTGTATTATTCGTTTATATTCGTTATTTTCCCCTTTATTTCGATCTCTTAATGTTCTTAATGATAGGCTACTGTAAGGTATGACTGGGCTTTTCACTGGAATGCAGTTTAAAGGTTGAATTTACCATATATTGTAATTTATTTAGTCTAATTAATAGACAAATATAGTGTTTCACTGAAGAGTGAATTATTCAAGTAGTTTCATTTGGAAATCATTTATTTTTTCAAATCAAATCACGTCTTTTTTCCGTATTATAATTATTAATAATAATTATTATTATTAGAAGTAGTAGGCTAGTAGTAATTCCTATTATTATTGTATATTTTTAAATTTTCGTTTATATTCGTTTTTACCCCTAATTTTGCTATCTTTATGTGGAAATGATACTGTTATGCTTGACATATGCTATGACTGATTTTTAATGTAGTTTAAAGTTTGAATTGAACATATATTTTATTTTATTTCGTCTATATAGACTAGACTATATAATACTATTGTGTTTCAGTAAGTTTACTACATAAACAAACCTGCGTGACCATAGTAACCCAGGATTAGATAGGTTTATTAATATTTTATTTTGAGTTAACAAATGATTGTATTTATTACTATAGAAATTAATACAATATTAAATTATTATATTAACAATAGGCGATGCTGTCTCTGCGCGATGTAGACAGCATTCAAAATTTTATAGTGAATAAATATTACAAAGTACATCAAATAAAATAGCCCTACAATAAATATTTTATGCATCCCACATTCTTATTCATTAACTGATCCTAATTTTTTTCCCGTAATATTTGTATTATTTGTTTATATTCGTTTATATTCGTTATTTTTCCTTTTATTTCGATATCTTTACTTAACGTTCTTAATGTAAATGATACTGTAAATGCTGGACATGCCAGTAAAGCTTTGATTATGCTATATGATGGGATTTTTACTGGAATGCAGTTTATAGGTTGAATTTAACATACATTTCATTTTATTTCGTCTAATTATTACCTAGATAACCTATATAAATAGTGTTTCATTGACGAGTGAATCATTCACGTAGTTTCATTTGTAAATCGTTTATAGTCACACACGGGCATAAATACAATCATAAAAACAAAACTGTATTGGCATAATTGTCGTTCACAATATTTGCTAAATATATGGCATAAATAACATAGGCCTATAGCCTACACAACGATAGGCTCCTCAAGGATACGCTTAAAAGCGATACACAATAAATATAAAAATATAGCTCTAAGTCACTTATCATTTATTATTATTATTATTATTAGGCTATTATTATTTTAATAACTGGTTAGGGCTATATTTTTTCACGCCTGACAATTGTAGCTACCAATTAAGTTTTGACTTTATGATTGCATTTACACCCGTGTGTGACGATAAACGAAAATGTTTTTATTTATAAATGAAACTAGGCTATGTGAATGATTCATTCCTCAGTGAAACACAATAGTATTATATAGTCTAGTCTATATAGACGAAATAAAATAAAATATATGTTCAATTCAAACTTTAAACTACAGTAAAAATCAGTCATAGCATATGTCAAGCATAACAGTATCATTTCCACATAAAGATAGCAAAATTAGGGGTAAAAACGAATATAAACGAAAATTAAAAAATATACAATAATAATAGGAATCACTATAGCCTACTACTGCTAATAATTATTATTATTAATAATAATTATAATACGGAAAAAAGACGTGATTTGATTTGAAAAAAATAAATGATTTCCAAATGAAACTACTTGAATAATTCACTCTTCAGTGAAACACTATATTTGTCTATTAATTAGACTAAATAAATTACAATATATGGTAAATTCAACCTTTAAACTGCATTCCAGTGAAAAGCCCAGTCATACCTTACAGTAGCCTATCATTAAGAACATTAAGAGATCGAAATAAAGGGGGAAATAACGAATATAAACGAATAATACAAATATTACGTAAAACATAGGATCAGTTAATGGACAAGAATGTGGGATGCATAAAATATTTTTTGTAGGGCTATTTTATTTGATGTACTTTGTAATATTTATTCATGATAAACTTTTGAATGCTGTCTACATCGCGCAGAGACAGCATCGCCTATTGTTAATATAATAATTTAATATTGTATTAATTTCTATAATAATTGATACAATCATTTGTTAACTCAAAATAAAATAGTAATAAATCTATCTAATCCTGGGTAATTTTGGTCACGCATGTTTGTTTATGTAGTAAACTTGTGGCCACGAGAAATGGATCTCGTTCCCTCATCATCGCATCACGACATAAGGATGTCATTCCCACGAGTTAATATGACGTTTCCACGAGTTAATATCTTGTGGCCACAACATAAGGATGTCGTTACCTCGACAAAATGATCTCGTGGCCAGTCTGGCCACGACATAATATGACGTTCCCACGAGTTAATATGACGTTCCCACGAATTAATATCTTGTGGGCACGACATAATATCACGTTCCCACGAGTTTATATGTCGTGGCCACGACAAACATAAGTGAACCGAAGGTGTCCCCTGGCGGGCACCGTACAAATCACATTTCAAGCGGTGTGTTCCTCCCTGCCAACGTTACATCTCTGGCAGGTATACACACAGCTTGTGTGTTGTTTGCCTGGGAGCGGAGCAAGCTGAGTCGACTCTCGAGGGGGCCGGCTGCCAGCACTGCGATCTGCTTCCTGTTCACGTTCTTCGCTCCCGGAAGGCTCTTTTCGAGAAAGGAGCCTTCACCAGCGTTCCCCGCGGTGCTGGCCCCGCTTCAGCTGAGGCTGAGCGGCAGCTGCACTCGTGGGGTTCGCAGTTAGATCTGCTGGAGGGGATGGAGACGGGTGAACCCCTATCTCCTCTCTTACCCGGCAGATCGACAGCCCTCTCACCGGCTGTGGAAGCCCGCTCTGCGGTTACTTCCCCCCGGGACGCAGAGCATTGCTGATGAAGATCCGCTCCCCAGTCAATCGCCCCAATATGAGGAGCTCTTGGAGGTGGTTACTTGCGCGGTCGCCAAACTTAACATCGACTGGCCCGTCGAGAAACATCATGAGCCGCAGAAAAGCAGGTTAGATGAGCGCTTTCTGAGGACAAAGCAACCACCTCCAAGACGGAGCCTTCCTTTCTTCCCCGATCTCCACGCTGAGGTCTCAAGATCATGGGGAAGACCGTTCTCATCCCGTCTGTTTGTCCCCGCCTCCGATTACTATGGCAATGTGGCAGGGCTCGATGAGAACGGCTATAAGATGATGCCGCGAGCTGAACAAACGTTAGCCAGTTACCTGTCTCCCGGCACGGCATCATCTTTGAAGGCTCCATCCTTGCCCTCTAAGCTGCTGCGCACATCATCAGCGCTGGTGGGCAAGGCATACATGGCCGCAGGTCAGGCTGGAGCTTGTTTGCACACCATGTCAGTGCTGCAAGCATACCATGCTGACCTGCTCAAAGATCTTAACGACGGCGAGGGAGTTGATGTGTTAGAGCTCCGTCGTACCGCTGATCTGGCTCTCCGCGCTACAAAGGAGATGGGCGGTCTATGGCAGCCCTTGTAGCCGCGGAGAGACATTTCTGGCTGACCCTGTCTGATATGAAAGAGAAAGACAGGGTCTTCCTCCTGGACGCCCCGCTTCAGCCTTCTGGTCTGTTTGGCGACTCAGTCGATTCTGTCGTCAGCAGATACCAGGAGGCTCGCAAACAGGCGGCGGCGTTCCAGCGGTACCTCCCTCGTCGCGTTATTGCCACCGAGGCTGCTAGGCGGGAGCAGCCTCAGCCGTGTACGAGCTCCTCATATAGAGACATCCAGAAACAGAGCGTCGCCTCCCGTGCCCGTCTCTCCTCGGGGCCCTCAGGAGATCTGTCAGCCACCCCTGCCAGCGTTACAGGGCGTGGCAGTCTCCAGCGAGCCCATACCTCACATTTCTCCGCCCGGCAACGTAGCAGGACTGAGGTGCTCACCGCCCCTACGGGGGCCTCAATTACAACCAGAGGCTAGCCTCGAGAGGCTGGTTCCCTTAGTAGAATTTGTAGCAGCGTGAAAACTACTTCTAAATTTGTCTACTTGGGTCCTGCACACTGTAGAAAAAGGTTATTACATCCAATTCGGCGTAAAACCGCCGCCTTTCGAGGGGATTTTTCCCACACTGGTGGGCCCCGAGCAGGCTCTGGTCATGGAACAAGAAGTAGTCTCCCTCTTAAGGAAGGAGGCCATCGAGGTGGTCCCTCCGCAAGACAGGGAGTCAGGGTTCTACAGCCGTTACTTCATTGTTCCCAAGAAGGATGGAGGGCTGCGGCCTATCTTAGATCTCCGCCGTCTGAACCGCTCAGTCAAGAGACTGAAGTTCAAAATGCTCACAGTTAGTCAAGTCATGTCGCATATCAGGTCCGAGGACTGGTTTGTCACGATGAAAGGCGCTTACTTTCACATCTCCATCCTTCCCCAACACAGGAAATTCCTGAGGTTTGCTTTCAGGGACAAAGCTTACCAATATTGGGTGCTTCCCTTCGGCCTAGCCCTCTCACCCCGTACATTTACAAAATGTGTGGCTGCAGCTCTGGCTCCCTTGCGACTCCAGGGCATCCGCATACTCAACTATATCGACAACTAGCTGATTTTAGCCCGTTCAGAACAGTTAGCGGTTCAACATCGAGATGTTGTTCTCGCTCACATGAAAAACTTGGGGTTGAGACTAAATGCTAAGAAAAGTGTGCTATCTCCATTACAGAGAACCACTTATCTAGGCGTGGTGTGGGACTCGACCACGATGCAGGCACGAATGTCACCTGCTCGGATCGAGTTGATTCTCACAGCAGTCAGAGGAGTCAAGCTAGGCCAGCCACTCACCATGAAACAGTTTCAAGTACTGCTGGGTCTGATGGCAGCAGCATCCAGCGTAATACCTCTTGGACTACTGCACATGAGGCCCTTACAATGGTGGCTCAAAACCAAGGGTTTTTCCCCGAGGGGAAATCCATTCCGCACAATCAAGGTCACACGGCGTTGCCTACGTGCTTTAGAAATGTGGAAGAAACCTTGATTCCTTTCCCAAGGCCCAGTGCCGGGAGCTCCTTGCCACCGCATGACGCTAGCGACAGATGCATCCCTCACTGGCTGGGGTGCGGTCATGAGTGGCCGCTCAGCCCGCGGTCTGTGGACAGGTCGCCATCTACTGTGGCACATCAACTGCCTAGAGATGCTGGCCATGTTTCAAGCCTTAAAACACTTCCTCCCAGACCTACGGAACCGTCATGTGCTAGTGCGCACTGACAGTACAGCGGTTGTTTACTATATCAACCACCAAGGGGGTCTGCGCTCACGTCCTCTGTACAAACTGGCATACCAGATCCTCTTGTGGTGCCAGGGGAAAATACACTCACTAAGAGCAGTGCGCATTCCTGGCCATCTCAGTGTGGGAGCAGACATCCTGTCGAGCTCAGGTGGACCTCTTTGCGACTCAGACGACATCGCAATGTCCCCTCTGGTACTCTCTGACTCATCCAGCTCCCTGGGGCTGGATGCCATGGTACAGACGTGGCCGAGGCTTCGTCTGTACACCTTTCCCCCGATCGCTCTGCTCCCGGGAGTTCTGGAAAGAGTACGCCAGGATGCGGTCAGCCTACTCCTAGCAGCTCCGTTCTGACCAGGTCGAACATGGTTTTCAGACCTGATCTCCCTCCTAGACGGGACTCCCTGGGAGATCCCGATCAGGAAGGACCTTCTCTCTCAAGCGGGGGGCTCCATCCTGCACCCCCGTCCAGAAATGTGGAAACTGTGGGTGTGGCCCCTGAGGGGGCACAACTCATAGCTTCAGGTCTCTCAACTGAGGTTGTTGAGACCATTCTTCAGTCCAGAGCTCCCTCCACGAGGACACTTTACGCCCTGAAGTGGAAACTCTTCACTTCATGGTGCAGAGACTGCCAGCTAGATCCAGTGAACTGCCCGGTTGGCAATTTCGGCCTACCACACCTTTTTTGGTGGACTTTCTGTGGGAAAAGACCCATTAGTAATACATTTCCTCCGTGGTGCGCAGAGGTTCAGACCTCGAGTACGTCCTCGGGTACCTACCTGGGACCTCGCTGTGGTGCTTGAAGCCCTTTGTAGACCTCCATTCGAACCTATAGAGGAAATCTCTGATCGCATGCTCACAATCAAGACTGTGTTGATATTTGCTCTCGCTTATTTAAAGAGAGTTGGTGACCTTCAGGCCCTTTCAGTGGCACCCTCTTATTTAGACTTTGTGCCCGGAATGGCCAAAGCGTTTCTGTACCCCCGTGCGGGGTATGTTCCTAAGGTCCCTTCCTCTACACCACAGCCCGTCGTACTCCAGGCCTTCTATCCTCCTCCATTTCTGGAGCCTGACCAGCAGAAGTATAACTCTATGTGTCCAGTGCGAGTACTGGACACATACGTCCACGGAGCTGCCTTGTGGCGTAAGACGGAGCAACTCCTTGTCTGTTATCCTGCTTCTAAAGCAACTATCAGTAGATGGATCGTAGATGCCATTTCTACTGCCTACGAGTCCTCTGGCCTCCCTTCACCTTTGGGGGTTAAGGCTCACTCAACCCGAAGAACTTCTGTCAGGTGTCCCGATTCAGGACATCTGCAACGCTGCGGGATGGTTCACACCTCTCACCTTCTTCAGGTTTTACGACCTTGACCTCATGGTTACTCCTGGTTCTTCTGTCCTCTCATCCTAATCTAGACAGAGACAATTTTCCCTCTTGTTCTGGCAATTTCCCCAGACAGAGGCGTATTACAGCTCTTGTCCTGGTAATTTCCCCAGGCAGATACCTATACTTTCGTGTCCTGGCTTGTTCACCAGGCTCATCCTTTTTCGCCCCTTGTTCTGGCTGTTTCCAGACAGGGACTTGGAATTCTGGAGGCGTGGGTATATTCGTTCCCCATAGCGCTTAGAAGAACTTTTGGGCCACAATTCCGGCGTCCCGGGAGCGCTTGCTGTATTCCTAGAAAGCTGACACCGGCTCCGTCGCACGTGCTTTTATACTTCCTGGTCGCTTATGTCACCCCGCCTGTGATGTCACGCCCTCCTTCGGATTGGTTATACACACGATATTCAGAGTGTGGTTCGCCAATGGCGTTCCCCATAGCGCTTGACGCAGCTTTCATTCCCTCAGGGAACCTGGGTTACATACGTAACCTGGGTCGATTTTTTTTTTTGTTGTTGTTGTTCAATCAACACTGGAGCAAAAGTTCTTCTAATATAACATAACATATGGAATTGTTGAAAGCTCTTTTTGGAAAAGATACCTTTGCAAAGTAGAGAGAAAGCAGTTTCCCTACAGGGATTTCAAGTGGATCTAACAAAACAGGTTTGACTATTTAACAGTCTCCCGATCAGACATTTGAATTTAGATGTATGCCATTAAAATATCACAAGAGTTTTTTTTTTTTTTTTTTTTTTTACGGTTAACCACAAAAACACTTTTAATGTAATCTTAAAAACGCATTTGTCACAATAAAGGCCTGATAACATCAAGTACAATAACTACAACGAAAACAATACCTATAGTTACTTGTTGGTTTTACAGCTAGTTGACAGCCAATAAGAATCCACTCGGCTTTACATCAAAAAGGCAGGGTGTGCCTATAATAAACAGTATGGTATGTTGTCGTTTTTGGTGTGAACAGACTTTAAAATCATAAAAAAAAAAACATAGACCCCACTTTAATGGTATTTAAATCATGCCATACTATATTTAAATCAAGTTTATCTTAACCTTTTGTTTTGTATATAAACAGCTATCGGAGAAGTATTACATCTAACCCACTTTGTCTGCACAAACATATGGCTGTTTTTCGATTCCTTGCCTATATTTGTCTGTATGCAGATGACAATGTTGTTGACAGCGCATCTCACATTTGCTCCACTATGTTTTCAAATGGGTGTCATATACAGGTGCATGACTTTCCCTAGTGACTGCCTGAGGCGGCTGTGTTTTTGACTGGGTTGTAAGCTCTTATTTTTGTTTCCATTTTTCTGTCATACATCACTTGGGACTGGTCACGTTGGGTGGCTGGGTGTTCCATAGCCTCCATTTAACAGCACACTGTAAGTCTGTTGTTGATATTATTATCAGATGAGCTTTTTGAAATTTTGACTAAATCTCTAATGCTTCTTTAAGGTTAAGAGAAGCCTTGAAAGTATTCTGTAAAGTCTTGTATGTGTCTCTGTGGTTTCTGTATTCTTGTTGCTTCTTCTATGTCAATCAACCAGACTAAACTCATGTATTCGTGCTGCATGAAAAAGTCAATAAAAATACCCACTTTTCTGTGCTTTAACTATACTGAGAATACTGAAGACTAAATTAATCAGATGCTTGGTAAGTTCCCCTTCGGGAACGGCTCGGTCCCGTTTTTGCCGAGGCAGGACGGGCGCTGTGTTCGCGGGGGTTACCCGTATATTTGGGATGTGGTTAGAGATTAACTTTCTCTGCCTTCTCCCCGAATATAGCGCGTTCTCTTTCGGGGTTCTGAAGCCCGCACTGCGGTACTTCATCCTTTGATGCAGAACTCGCAGCTTCGCTCCCGAGCGCGCTCTCTCTCTCTCTAGTGAGAATTCGCGCTGCTGCAGCTGTCTTTCTCCGAGGAGATTGACGCTGTATGCATATGAGCAGACTATGTATTGATCGTTCGTTTCTCCCTGCTCTCGCCTCTAAAAATAGAGGGCGGGGATTCACGCGATTGATGTGTAGTTTGCTCAGGAGCAGAGCACTCACAGCCGTTCTTGAGGGGGCGGCTGTGTTCATTCATAAATACGTTCATTCATAAATACTTTCATTCATAAATACGTTCATTCATAAATGTGTTCATTCATATGTCACTTATTATTTTCACCTAAATGTGTGAAGTTGAATGTTTAGCTCTGCTCCCATAGTTTTAATTCTGAGGAATTAAGGAGCAGCCTCTGCTTTTGGCCATTTATTGCACTCTCACCCTGCACTTTCCTATAAGTTTGTGGATTCTTTTCTGGCTCCTTTGTGATTCCAGGGCATCCATATACTTAATTATAATAATTTTATTTTGCTCTTTCTGAGCATTTGGCAATTCAGCATCGATATGTTGTTTTTGTCCACTTGGAAATTTAAGACTAAAAATGCCTAGGAAAGTGTACTTCCTCCAATACTGAGGACCACTTATCTAGGTGCAGTATGGGATTTGACCACGATGCAGGCACATTTTGTCTCCCGCTCGATTTGAATCGGTCCCCACAGCAATCGAGAGAGTGAGATAAGGCCAGTCACTCACGGTTATACAGTCTCCAAGTAAACTGTTGGATCTGATGGCAGCTGCGTCCAACGTATACCCTTTGGCCTGCTGTACATAAGACTCCAGTGGTGACTCAGGACCAATGTTTTTTTTTTCCCCAGAGGGGCAACCTATTTCACATGTTCAAGGTCACGCGGCGAGCCTTTCGGACCTTAGACGTGAAAGAAACAATGGTTCCTGTCCAAGACGCTGTGTTGAGGACTCTTTGTCGTCGCATAAGCTAACGACAAGTGCCTCCATCACAGCATAAGGGGCGGTCATGAGTGGCCACTTGACTAGTATCCTGGCGCATGTGATCCAGGAACTTTAAGAAATCGGAGGCTTCCAAGCCTAAGGTCGGCCTGAGGGTTGTTCCAAAGGCGGAGAAGTCCTCGACGAAGAGGCCCTGACAAGGTTTAGGGCCTCTGAGGGAAGGCCCCCTGGGGCAATTCAATGTCACCCCAGTGCCCTCGAGAGACTGACCTTCTAACCCCGCCACCGCGGTACCTCGGGGCGCAGCAGTATCTTGCGAGCCTCTCTCATTACATCTGCCCATTTTACGTAGCGGCACGGAGGGGCTCGCCTCCTCTTATTCCATCAGAGGTCAACCTCGAGAGGCTGATCTCCTTAGTAGAACATTTTGGCAGTGTGAACTGTCAAATGTGTCTATGTGGGTCCTGCGTAAAAAAAAAAAAAAAACTCTGCAGGTGGCCATCGAGGTCGCCCCTCTTCTTTGTCAGAGACTTCGCCTTTTCTAGTGGTCGCTTTTGGGGCAAAAGCGTACCTTATGCCAGCCTAGGGGGGATCTGACTACAATGCAGGCACATCTGTCCTCTGCTTGGTTCAGTCATTCTTCACCTCAGTCGAGAGTCAAAATAGGCTAGCAGTGAAACACTGTCGGCTCAGGACCAAGGGGTTCTCCCCAAGGGCAAACCCACTCAACATGGTCAGGGTCTCAAGGTGCTGCTCCACCCCCTAGACTTGTGGAGAAAAACCTTTGTTCCTGTTCTGGGCCCAGTCACGAGTGACCGCTTGGCCCTGGGTCTATGGGACACATGCCATCTTATTGGCAGTTTTATCACCTGGACACCAGGCTGTGTTTCTATTTGTGAAACATTTCCCTAGACCCGATAAGCCCACTTACGGTGAAACACTATTGGGTCTGTTGTCAGCTGCGTCCAACATAATATTTTTGGCCTGCTGTACAGCAGTTCCCTGTAGTGGTCCTCTACGAGGAAAGGCGTACACCGGGAAGTGAAACATGTTTGTTCTTTAGTGCAAACTGCACCCAGTTCACTGCCCAGTAGGTTCATTGCTGGACCTTTTGCAAGCCCACCTTAGGGCCGGTAACACACACTCTACGCTGAACGGCTACGTGCCGGCCATCGTTGCTTTCCATGCCCCCTTCGGTACTGTCTCCCTCAGGAGACTTCCCCCGGTGGCATCCTTCCCCCGAAGGAAGGTAACACGATTAAGTGGTTCTCTCCGAGGGGTGAACCCACTCCACATGATCAGGGTCTCAAGGCGCTGTCCCCTAGACATGTGGAAAGATCTTAACTCCTGTTTGGGGCCCGGTCATAGTGACTGTGCGGCCCTGGGTCTATCGAGCACCGGTGATGGGAATAACGGCGCTATAAATAAACGGCGTTACTAACGGCGATACTTTTTTCAGTAACGAGTAATCAAACGAATTATTCTTTCTCCCGTTACAACGCCATTACCGTTACTGACAATAAATAGTATAGTGCGTTACTATAACTGAGAACACTGAAGCGGTTTTCATGCAAGCAGCGTCTTTAACAGCCATAGGACCTCTCTTTCTCTGAGGTGTGTGTGTGTTTGTGTATGATCGGGGCTGAGGCGGGACACATAACCAGTGATGATGATTGGTTTGGCTGTAAACGTGGTGTAACTGAGAACGCGATGATTGGCTTACATTGAGTAAATTTCCATTGTTTGCCAATCAGAGGCAGAGTAGTGCGGGTGTTCACACACAAGCACGCGCACGTTTAGTCGCACACACCGACATCCAGGAGTCACAACGATGGCAAGTCCAACAAGTTCAAAGGTAGTTTTTGCAAACTGGAAGTATAAGCATACTTTTCCCTCACTGAGGTGAAAGGCAAAAATATTTATGTAACGTGCAACTTATGCAGAAAAAAAAAGAGTCTCTCTGCGTCTGTGACAAGTAATTCTAATCTGAAGCACCTCACATCGTCACATGCCGCCACAAAATTAGTGGCTAAGAACGCAGGTGATAATGATATTTAAAGTTCTAAACCATCTTTATTTGTGCTTTATTGTTCCACTATAGTAATGATAATATTTATAATAATATATTGAATCTTATTGTTGTCTCTCACGTTGTCCCACAACAACATTAAACTAGTGTAGATTAGTGTACAATGTTTTATATTTTACAGTTATATTAATCAGATTTTTTTAAGTAACGCAATAATTACTTTGCCTGGTAATTAGTTACTTTTATAATGATGTAACTCAGTTACTAACTCAGTTACTATTTGTGAGAAGTAACTAGTAACTATAACTAATTACTTTTTAAAGGTATGTGCCAAATACTGTGGAGCACATACCATTTTACTTGGTATTTCTATCACCTGGAGTTCTAGGCCGTGTTTCTGCTTTGGAAACACTCTCTCCCAGACCCCATAGACTGCCATGTGTTGTTGCGCACCACATCACAGTGAGCGGTCTCCTACCATCAAGGAGCTCTGCGGTTGTGCCCCTCGTACGAGCGGCACACCAGACCTTTGTTTGGTTCCAGGTCACACTCCTCTGGAAAGAGAGCAGTTCATATCCTGGACATTTCATATAAGAGCAGTCGTCCTGTCGAGACAGGGGCTGAGGCCCGGGGAATTGAGACCTCCATCCAGTGTGGTGGAACTCTTGGACCTATGGTCTTGTTGGTCATCCAGCTCCTCTGGGACTGGGGACCATGCTGCAGACAAGGTCGAGACCCTTTCTGTATGCCAGGCTTGTGCACAATTCAGAATTTCAGAATTGGCCGCCATTCAATTCATGAGTTGGAATTTGAATTGAATTGACTCCGCCCCACAGGAAGTTGAATTTGAATTGGAGTTGGAATGACAGGAAGTGGAATTAAATTGATGGCAATTCAAAGACATTCCACACAGTCATACAACAGAAAGAATGTGTTGAATCTCACATACAATTCCATTAATTGTGTAATTTAATAGCATAATTTCATTACACATAACTAGTCACTCCTCAACCCTGCATACATTTTGTTCCACAAAATTACAATTCCAATAAATCAAACTTAATTATGTGTTCTGTGACTAGTGCTTTTAACATTCATTGCTGGGGGAAAACATTTCCTGTTAATGTAATCTGTACAAGTAGTTCAAACTAATATCATTTATAGAATATGTAATGAAATCATATCTGACATATATTGTAAAGCTTCGTTGTTAAACACTTCACTTATGTATATGAATTTCTTTGAATTTGTATTGAATTGCAATTTTGCTTCCTTTAATTCAAATTCGAATTGTAATTCTAGATCCTGTTTTTGACATAAATTCAAATTCAATTCAAATTCAAGAATTGAATTGGAATTTAGGAGTCATTCTCAATTCAATTCTGAATTGTGCACAAGCCTGCTGTATGCCAATCTTTCCCGATCGCTCTGCTCCTGGGAGTTCTGAAGAGAGTGCGCCGGGACGGAATCCGCCTCCTATCAGTAGGCCCCGTTTTGGACGGATCTTTTAGATCTGATGCCTCTCCTAGATGGCCCTTCTATGGGAATTTCCCATAGGAGGATCTCCTCTCACAAGTAGGGGGTGCCATCCTGCACCCTCGTCTAGAGTTATGAAAGTTATGGGTGTGGTCCCTGAGGGGGCACAGTTCCTAGCTTTCGGTCTCTCAACCGAGGTTGCTGAGACCACCCTCCAATCCAGAGCTCCCTCTGCGAGGAAAGTGTTCACCGGGAAGTGGAACTAGTTTGTTCTTTAAGTGCAGACAGCACCCAGTTCACTGCCCAGTAGGTTCAGTGCTGGACTTTTTGCAAGCCCGCCTTATGGCCAGTAACGCACACTCTGCAGATCTGTCCATTAAAAATGCATATATTTTCACGCGGCAGCCTGCAATTCGGCATGCGTGGCCACGCGTCTGCCTGCAGGCGCTTTTTCAGATTTTTTTTACAACGTTGTTGCGCTTCATATAATATCCACCAGGTGGCGCAAGGAACAACATTCTGTAGCCAAACCCTGCACAAAGATAGCTATTTGGACAGTATTTGTTATGTCTGTTGTTTCAATATCTGGCGCCATAATCGGTAATTCATTCTGTATGTAACAGCAAAGTATTTATAATTTTGTTTCTGTTTTATTAAGTTAATTTAGAAAAAAAAAAAGTTTGGAGCATTTTTGTTCGTTAAATGTAAGCTTTTTGTTTCTTAAAGACCAAGCGGCAGACAGTGAGTTGACCTACTCTGTGTTTCAATTTACCTTCTCAAATCACCAATTGGCTAAAATAAAATCCATAATTGTAAAATAAAAGATATAAATAATAATAGATATAAATGTGCGCTATTAGGTGCATATCCAATCGTTTGTGCGGAGAGTGCAAAACACATTTTTAGGACATGAAGGCTCAAGCGCGATCATTTACATTTTTTTTCAGTGGAAAATATTTAACCATTATTTTTTGATAAATCAATATGTACAAAGACTTAAATTACTACTTAATGAAAAAAACAAAAAAAAACAAATAGAAAACAAAAACTGTTATTATGTAGCTAGTCCGTAAAGATGCATTTCTCTCTAAAGGCGCGTCCAACGAGGATATGAGGAGGATTGTTAACTGCATCATAACTAACTCAGAAAACAGTAGTTTCTAAATAAACAATTAAAATATCTCCTTACTATTTGACAGTCATGGTATTTACTTTTGCCAGTGTTTTGTGGCAAGCTTTAAACACGGAACCCTTCCAAGCTGTGCTGAATGTGCGCTCAATGCTGCTGACAGGATCGTCCGAGCCACTCTTGAAAGTCATGGTAGCCTGGTCTCGTGTTTCCACCAGCGCTGCAATTTTTTTTTAATCACCACTGAATGTTTAAAATATAATTTTAGCCCGCATTTGATCTTTGACGGACTAAAATGCAGGGCTATAATACGTCTTAAAAGTGGAACATGGAAATATAATGGATGTACTGCGAAAAAGTTTTATACTTGATATTGTTTCCAAATGGTTAAATGTGAGATTCTGGAAACGATAATTAAATTTAGCGTGAACGGTCGGGTCGGGAAGAAAATTATTCTAAGCGGGTATATATATATATATATATATATATATATATATATATATATAGTTTATTCTAAGGGTGTATATATAGTTAGTATATAGGGGGAGCGGGTGGATGCGGAATAAAACCTCGTGGGAGCGGGACTAGAAAAGCACTTTGTTACAGCCTATAGACTATTTAGATACTTCTGTCACGTGTGAGAAAGGAGGTCTGGGTCCAAATGCAGGGAAGAGATAGTTTAATAAAATAATAACAAACTAAACAAACAAAACAAAAAGCCAACACAGCAGAACACAACATAAACTCAAATGAACCAAACAGAGAACAAGGTCTAAGGCCAGGATAAACAGGAACACAGAGCAAACAGACAGTAGACATAAGACAATGCAGACCTGAAGCAGGAGTGAGAAGTGAGAGTTCTTATAGACCAGATAGTGAACAGCTGTGAGTGAAATCAGTGCTAATGACAAGACAGACGTGAACAATCAGGGGAGTGCAGTGCAAGGGGAACAGCGACCTCGAGAGGCTGAGGGAAGACCCACAGCCCCGATCATGACAGTACCCCCTCCCTACGGAACGGCTTCCAGACGTTCCCAAAGTCTGGAGGGAGGAGGAACGGAGGAAGGCAACTCAGGGGGAGGGATGGCGGGCCAGGCCCGTGCAGCGGAGTCCCATGGACCCGCCTCGCCACCCGAGGAATGTGCGCGGTCACCGCCGCGTCAGAAACAGAGAGCGCAGTCGCCTCCGCGTCAGGAACAGAGAGCGCGGTCGTCTCCGCGTCAGGAACAGAGAGCGCGGTCGCTTCCGCGTCAGGAACAGAGACGGCGGTTGCTTCCGCATCAGAAATAGAGAGCGCAGCCGCCTCTGCGTCAGGAACAGAGATCGCGGTAGTCTCCGCGTCAGGAACAGCGAGCACAGCCGCCTCCGCGTCAGGAATAGAGAGCGCAGCCACCTCTGCGTCAGGAACAGAGATCGCGGTCGTCTCCGCGTCAGGCACAGAAGGCGTAGTCGCCTCCGCGTCCGTAACAGAGAGCGCAGCCGCCTCCGCGTCAGGAACAGAGCTCGCGGCCGCCTCCGCATCAGGAACAGAGCTCGCGGCCGTCTCCGCGTCAGGAACAGAGAGCGCAGCCGCCTCCGTGTCAGGAACAGAGAGTGCAGCCGCCTCCGCGTCAGGAACAGCGAGCGCAGCCGCCTCCGCGTCAGGAACAGAGAGCGCAGCCGCCTCTGCGTCAGGAACAGCGAGCACAGCCGCCTCCGCGTCAGGAATAGCGAGCGCAGCCGCCTCTGCGTCAGGAACAGAGATCGCGGTCGTCTCCACGTCAGGCACAGAAGGCGTAGTCGCCTCCGCGTCCGGAACAGTGAGCGCAGCCGCCTCCGCATCAGGAACAGAGCTCGCGGCCGTCTCCGCGTCAGGAACAGAGAGCGCAGCCGCCTCCGTGTCAGGAACAGAGAGTGCAGCCGCCTCCGCGTCAGGAACAGCGAGCGCAGCCGCCTCTGCGTCAGGAACAGCGAGCACAGCCGCCTCCGCGTCAGGAATAGCGAGCGCAGCCGCCTCTGCGTCAGGAACAGAGATCGCGGTCGTCTCCACGTCAGGCACAGAAGGCGTAGTCGCCTCCGCGTCCGGAACAGTGAGCGCAGCCGCCTCCGCATCAGGAACAGAGCTCGCGGCCGTCTCCGCGTCAGGAACAGAGAGCGCAGCCGCCTCCGTGTCAGGAACAGAGAGTGCAGCCGCCTCCGCGTCAGGAACAGAAGGCGCGGTGAGGGCCGCGTCAGGAACAACAACAGCGGTCGCCTCCGCGTCAGGAACAGCGAGCGCAGCCGCCTCCGCGTCAGGAACAGAGAGCGCAGCCGCCTCTGCGTCAGGAACAGCGAGCACAGCCGCCTCCGCGTCAGGAATAGCGAGCGCAGCCGCCTCTGCGTCAGGAACAGAGATCGCGGTCGTCTCCGCGTCAGGCACAGAAGGCGTAGTCGCCTCCGGGTCCGGAACAGTGAGTGCAGCCGCCTCCGCGTCAGGAACAGAGCTCGCGGCCGCCTCCGCGTCAGGAACAGAAATGGCGGCCGCCTCCGCGTCAGGAACACAGATAGAGGCCGCCTCCGCGTCAGGAACAGAGAGCGCAGCCGCCTCCGCGTCAGGAACAGCGAGCACAGCCGCCTCCGCGTCAGGAATAGAGAGCGCAGCCGCCTCTGCGTCAGGAATAGAGATAGCGGACACCGCCGCGTCAGGCACGGAGATAGCGGACACCGCCGCGTCAGGCACAGAGATAGCGGCCACCGCCGCGTCAGGAACGGAGATAGCGGTCACGGCCGCGTCAGGAACATCACAAGTGGTCTCCGCCACATCAGGAACAGATTGAGCGGACGCCCTCTGTCGAAAAAACGCCTCCGCCCTCGCCCTATAGTAGGTCTGCATTCTGTCACGTGTGAGAAAGGAGGTCTGGGTCCAAATGCAGGGAAGAGATAGTTTAATAAAATAATAACAAACTAAACAAACTAAACAAAAAGCCAACACGGCAGAACACAACATAAACTCAAATGAACCAAACAGAGAACAAGGTCTAAGGCCAGGATAAACAGGAACACAGAGCAAACAGACAGTAGACATAAGACAATGCAGACCTGAAGCAGGAGTGAGAAGTGAGAGTTCTTATAGACCAGATAGTGAACAGCTGTGACTGAAATCAGTGCTAATGACAAGACAGACGTGAACAATCAGGGGAGTGCAGTGCAAGGGGAACAGCGACCTCGAGAGGCTGAGGGAAGACCCACAGCCCCGATCATGACAACTTCAACATCAAATAAAAAGTTCATTCATAAGCAGGAGCAGTTTCATTATTGTTTTCTTTTCTTTTTTCCTGATGAACTTTTATTAGACTGCATTGGAAATAGAAATGTTAAGTTTAAGTTTTTCCCCAACCGACAACCGACGTCGTTAAGTTGTTATTAACCGACAAGATTGTGTTAAATTACATTTCAATTTGAACTGATTGGTGGCTGTGACACATTAAAAACAGCTAAATTCGTTTTCAGGGATTAATTTCACACAAGCAAAAAGCAGCATAAACATCAGAACATCATGCGCAGAGCTTATGCACAGAGAAAACCCTAAGCTGTATATAAAAGAAATAAATATGCCCATATGTGAAATATATTTTTCTGAATGAATAATAAATTAACAAAACAAAAGAGAAAAAATAACAAGTACAAAATTACAAAATACATTATAAATTTCAACATTTTAAAGCAACAGCAAATGAAGATATGCATGTTTGAGAGGTAGCTCGTCTTATACCATTTATACAATTTTAGATACACTTGATTTGATTGATTTGTGTAAGAGGAGAAATATAAACTATAGTTTGGAGTGTTAAACATTTATTTTATGTATTATTATTATCAGTAGTAGTAGTATTTTCTTTAGATTTCTTTTTGCGTTTTTTGTGCTGTACATTATGATTGACCAAAATAATGTAGACAAATAAACAGAAGGCTCATTTTTCAAAACAATAAAGCTTTTATTATATGACTGACAACGAATACAATTGTTAAGTATCACAAGTGCTCCAGTGAGTTCTGCAAGTTTTTTTTTTTTTTTTTACTTTTTTAATTTTTAAAAAAGTGGAAAAGTTGTTCTTCTAGATAGATAGATAGATAGATAGATAGATAGATAGATAGATAGATAGATATTTTTAAAGGGTATATTAACATTTGTGTGTACACATTTTGGTAAACAGCTAAAATAAGGAAAATCCACATTTGTACAAACTATTTTTATGTACAGTTTGGTCTATAAAATTAGGCCATAGGCACATTTTGATATTTTAGCTGTTTACCAAAATGTTTTCTAGTTAGACTTAAAGGCTTAAAGTACACCCTTACAGCTTTATTTACAGGATTAAGATATTTATTTAAGGACTAAGATATCAGGATTAAATGATATCTGTTTAAAAAACTGTTTAACATGAAAAATATAATTTTATTGCATGTCGCGGTTGTCACAGGGAGGAGTCAGAGACGTGCGGATCCATTTGCAAGGCTTTATTAGAATAGTCGACAGGCAGGAGTAAACGCCAGAAAACAGGAACAACGTAGGTAATCCGGGAAACAGTTCAATACTCCAGCAGTGGTCGCAATGGCAGGCAGCAGGAATCAATAACGGGGTACACAGTCCAGAGTCATACACAGATAATCCAACAAAGGCAGGCAGCAGGAATCAACAACGGGGTACACAGTCCAGAGTCATACACAGGTAATCCAATACAGAGAAACACGCTTAGAATAATGACCATGGGAACAATTAGACTTCGCAAGGTGGCTGTGTGTGAGAGTGGCTTAAATACATGTGGGTAAATGATAAACAGGTGTATGCAGCAATCAGTTCTGTGGGAAATGAGGAACAGATGTGTGCAGTGATTGGTGCAGTGGCTTATGGGGATTGTAGTCCATGAAGTGTGGTGCAAGAGTTCATGAAGACAGGGAAGACCAGATACGTTACATAGCCCCTCCGCAAGGAGCGGCTTCCAGACGCTCTAACCACCTTAACAATCTTGAGGGTGGTGGAGCGGAGGCGGAACAGGGGGAGGGATGGAGGGCCAGGTCCATGTAGTGGTACTGGAACCACGAAATGAGGCGGAGCCGACGGAGGGAGAAGCCATGGAGGAGGAAGGGTTGGCTCCTGCATGGGGCCGACCGACGGAGGTAGAGCCGGTGGAGCCCGAGGCGGAACCGGAGAGTCGATGGTCCTGGGCGACACAGAGGATCCGGAGGGCCAAGGCGGAACCCAAGGCTCTGGCGACCCCGGCGGAGATGGAGGTCCGGAGGTACGCAGCGGAGCCGGAGTGACAGAGGATCGAGGCTGTGCCCACGGGAGGGAGGAGGTCCACAGAGCCGGCAGGACGGAGTGACGAGGCGCAGCCGGAGGAGTAGAGTCCAGAGGCGAAGGTGGGGTGACGACTGACCGGGGCGGAGCCGGAGAGACGATGGAGCCCGGAGGAGCTGTTGGGCCGACGGCCGACAACGGAGACGAGGGAGCACAGAGCCGGGGTGGAGCCGCAGGGTCGGAGGACCGAGGTGGAGTCCAGGACTCTGAGACTGGAGGTGATGGTGAGGGGTCCTTCAGTCTGGACACCGATGGCGACTGGCAGTCCCACGGCAAGTCCTCTGCCACGAAGGTGGGATGGGGGTGAGTAGAGGGACTGTCAGGAGACAGAGGTGGCAGGACTGGAGCAGCAGGGAGGGTGGGTGGGAACAGTCCATGCTTGAGCTCCGTGACCAGAACCGGGCAGACAGGAATCTCAGGACGACTGGATGTAACCAGCGGAGTCTCTGGAAGGCTGGGCGGAACCAGCGGAGGCTCTGGAAGGCAGGGCTGAACCAGCGGAGGCTCTGGAAGGCAGGGCTGAACCAGCGGATTGTCTGGGAGACTGGGCGGAACCCGCGGAGTCTCTGGAAGGCTGGGCGGAACCAGCGGGGTCTCTGGAAGGCTTGGCAGAATCAGCGGAGTGTCTGGAAGGCAGGGATGAACCAGCGGAGTCTCTGGAAGGCTTGGCAGAACCAGCGGAGTCTCTGGAAGACTGGGCGGAACCAGCGGAGTCTCTGGAAGGCAGGGCGGAACCAGCGGAGTCTCTGGAAGGCTGGGCGGAACCAGCGGAGTCTCTGGAAGGCAGGGCTGAACCAGCGGAGTCTCTGGAAGGCTGGGCGGAACCAGCGGAGTCTCTGGAAGGCTTGGCAGAACCAGCGGAGTCTCTGGTAGACTGGGCGGAACCAGCGGAGTCTCTGGAAGGCAGGGCTGAACCAGCGGAGTCTCTGGAAGGCTGGGCGGAACCAGCGGAGTCTCTGGAAGGCTGGGCGGAACCAGCGGAGTCTCTGGAAGGCTGTCTTGAGGAGCGGGCTCTGGACGACGCTCTTGAGTAGCGGGCTCTGGACGACGCTCTTGAGGAGCGAGCTCTGGAGAACTGGACGACCCCAGCGGAGATTCAGGAGGGCTGGGCGTCTCCAGCGGAGACTCTGGAAGAGCAGGCTCTGAGCGAGCGGTCACTGGAGGGCGCTTTGGCGGCGCAGTCACTGGAGGGCGCTCTGGCGGCGCAGTCACTGGAGGGCTGGTTGGGAGACCAGCTGCTCGAGCCGACAGCAGCGGTGGGTCCTCCACGCTAGAAATTAATCTTTGCCACCCCGTGGTAAAGTGTGGCTGCTGTGGTTCTGGGCTAGCAGACCTCTTGTGCTGTGGCTCTTTTAAAACATCCACAGTTAACTTAGAGCCACATAGCAGCGACGCATACTGCATATAGTCCTCCACAGAACATTTAAATTCTCCTCCTGGCAACATAGACTTAGTTGGCTCATTAAGTCCCCGGCGGAATAAGTCCTTAAGGTAAGCTTCATCACGAAATGGTAAATGAAGTGACAACTCACAGAATCTGTGGACATATTCCTTAATGGGGAGATTACCTTGTCGGAGGAGCAGAAGTTGGTCGACTGGGTCCATGATGATGCTGGGGGTGAAACAAAGCCGCTGGATCCTGGTTTGGCGAAGTCTTCTGTCACAGGGAGGAGTCAGAGACGTGCGGATCCATTTGCAAGGCTTTATTAGAATAGTCGACAGGCAGGAGTAAACGCCAGAAAACAGGAACAACGTAGGTAATCCGGGAAACAGTTCAATACTCCAGCAGTGGTCGCAATGGCAGGCAGCAGGAATCAATAACGGGGTACACAGTCCAGAGTCATACACAGATAATCCAACAAAGGCAGGCAGCAGGAATCAACAACGGGGTACACAGTCCAGAGTCATACACAGGTAATCCAATACAGAGAAACACGCTTAGAATAATGACCATGGGAACAATTAGACTTCGCAAGGTGGCTGTGTGTGAGAGTGGCTTAAATACATGTGGGTAAATGATAAACAGGTGTATGCAGCAATCAGTTCTGTGGGAAATGAGGAACAGATGTGTGCAGTGATTGGTGCAGTGGCTTATGGGGATTGTAGTCCATGAAGTGTGGTGCAAGAGTTCATGAAGACAGGGAAGACCAGATACGTTACAGCGGTGTTATGTGTAGTTGGGACACGGTGTAAAAGAAAGAAACAGGTAAGCCAACTCTAGATCAGTGAGTCTCAAGCCCCTGGTTTGCATTTGTATAGCTCCAGTAATCATTTACATATAAAAGCTACACCGAGGCCAAGGTGACATGAATCATGGGGGGTGTCAGGTGCTAAGCCTTCCACATCAATTTTTGGCAGTTCCCGACAATTATCTGTGCTAACTGCACATTCCTGTGAACAGCCATTAACCTGAAACTTCTGCGACAATTCACAGTGTCGTTAACTGACGAAAACCCCCTTTTTCATGCAGTGTAAGTTGCGAAACTTCTAGTGTCTTCATGTACTGTATATTGAAGTTTAGACAGTTTGCAAGAATATTTAGTATCACTGGTGTGAAAATGCTGTTAGATGCCAGTGGAGTAAACGGGAGTTGAGAAAGTTGAAAGTGAGGGACAGACGCATCCTCCACTGGGCTGGCAGATCCAGCTATTTTAGGCTACTTTGAACTTAAAGTTAATAAGGTAGTAAGTTGCATTGTCCGATAAAAAGATTGTCAGAACTATCAGCACAGTATATAACACTAATCTGGTTGCACAATAGAAATAAATATGCAAACACTAGCCATGAGCCGTGTAAATTTCGACACAAAACAAGGCACTGGCAAGTTTAAAGATCAGTCATTACAAGTTTTTTTTTATTCCTCTCCAGTTTGTTTAAAGATCAGTCAGTACAAGTTTTTTTTTTTATTCCTCTCCAGTTTAAACAGCTCCGATCATTTTAACCTGGAACTAGGCTTAAGTATGGTCTGTGAAACCGGAGGGAAGTGTTTTTTTTTTTTTTTCAGTTATCTTAAAAGTAGCAGTTAACGAGGCCATCAGCAGCAGTATAAAGAGCGAAATGTTTATGAACAGCAGAATGGGGGTGGAGTGGGAGACACGTGTCTAAACCAAAGCCAAAACACCCGCTCACGTTCATGTTTGGGGAGCAATATCCAGACTGGGTCCGGGACCGATTGCAATCTTCGAAGGCATAATGGCCCGGTCTTTCTTTGAAAATGCTATTGTAACAGAAACTGCTGCCCCATACATTAGGGAAAACTTCGGAGCACATCACCGTTTTTTCCAGGACAATGACCCGAAGCACACTGCTGCAGGCAGACTCATTGCTGAACAGGGTATAAACTGGGTTAAGACTTCCGCCAAATCCCACAACATGAATCCCACTGAAATGGTGTGGCATGCTCTGATAGATTATATTCGAAAAGTAGCAAAACCAACTACAAAATCTGTCTTAATTGATGCCATAAATAAATTCTGGTTCAAGGAACTTACAGCAGTGGCATGCAACAAGTACATAAACAGACTGTTTAAAGTTCTTCCGGCTGTGGTGAAGCATCAGGGTGGACATACTGGAATGTAACAATGTATAAAGTTGTTTAAAAATGTCTAAGCATTGGCAAAACTGTAAAATGAAAATATAATGTACATTAATGATCACTTGAATAAATAAGCTTTTTTGACGTTGTTGTTGTTGAGAATCTGCTGTTATCAAAAACATAAAATAATACTGATAAAAATGCATAAACATGAGTTTAATGCATAAACAAACCTGCGTGACCATAGTAACCCAGGATTATCAGAGATAGGTTTATTAATATTTTATTTTGAGTTAAGAAATTATTATATTAATTGTTATAGAAATTAATACAATATTAAATAATTATATAGGCGATGCTGTATATGCCAATGCTGTCTGTGGGCGATGTAGACAGCATTCACAAGTGTATCATGAATAAATATTACATGTACTTCAAATTAAATAGCCCTACAAGAAACATTTTATGCATCCCACAGTCTTGTCCATTAACTGATCCTCTTTTTTTTCCGTATTATTCGTTTATATTCGTTATCAATATAAACAAATATTAGACAAATCATTGAAGAGTGAATTATTCACGTAGTTTCATTTGGAAATAATTTATCATCACACAGTAAAATAGGCCTAAATTCCTTCTATTAACTGATAGTCTTTTTTCCGTATTTGTATTAATATTATTATCATTATCATTATTATTACTATTACTAATATTATTATTTTAAGCCTATTATTATTGTATATATTTTTATTTTCGTTTATAGTCGTTTTCCCCCCTTAATTTTGCTCTCTTTACTTAACGTTCAAGTAAATGATACTGTAAATGCTTGACATATGCTATATAACTGATTTTTACTGGAATGTAGTTTAAAGGTTGAATTGAACATATATTTTATTTTGTTTCGTCTAATTACTAGACTAAACTGTTTTACTGATGAATGAATCATTCACGTAGTTTCATTTGTAAATGAAAACATGCTCATTTATCATCACACACGGGGATAAATACAATCAAAAAGTCAAAACTTTATTGGCATAATTGTCAGGCGTTAAAAATAAATAGCCCTGACCAGTTATTAAAATAATAATAGCCTAATAATAATAATAATAATAATAATAATAATAATAATAATAAATAATAAGTGATTTAGAGCTATCTACTTTTTTGTTTATTGTGAATCGCTTAACCTAAATAACTTTCTGTATATGCTATTTGCCACATATTTAGCAAATATCGTAAACGACAATTATGCCAATAAAGTTTTGACTTTATGATTGTATTAATGCCTGTGTGTGACCATAAACGATTTACAAATGGAACGTGAATGATTCACTCGTCAATGAAACACTATATAGATTATCTATTAATTAGACAAAAAAAAAAAAAAATTATATATATATATATATATATATGTGTGTGTGTGTGTGTGTGTGTGTTAAATTCAACCTATAAACTGCATTCCAGTAAAAATCCCAGCCATATAGCATAATCAAAGCTTTAATGGCATGTCAGCATTTATCATTTAGATTCAGAATGTTAAGAGATCGAAATGAAGGGGAAAATAATGAATATAAACGAATAATACATTTATTACGGAAAAAAGAGGATCAATTAATGGATAAGACTGTGGGATGCATAAAATGTTTTTTGCAGGGCTATTCGCATATACAGCATTGCCTATTGTTAATATAATAACTTAATATTGTATTAATTACTATAACAATTAATATAATAATTTCTTAACTCAAAATAAAATATTAATAAACCTATCTCTGATAATCCTGGGTTATGGTCACGCAAGTTTGTTTATGCATTAAACATAAGGATGTCGTTACCTCGACAAAATGATCTCGTGGCCACGACATAATATGACGTTCCCACGAATTAATATCTATAGTTTATATGTCGTGGCCACGACAAACAGAAGTGAACCGAAGACGTCCCCTCCAGGTCACCGTACAAACGAGTCTTTTAGCTTGCAGCGATGTTTGCTGCCGCTTCAGTTCAGTGCATTACATGACTGCCCCCTACTGATCATGTCTTTCCTGTGTCAATGTATTTTCTAGGATCCCTCAGAATACACCGGCGTCACGCGAGACCACTTTACTTCCCGCGCGCATTTTAAATGGCCAGATCTGTACGCTGAAGGGCTACGTGGTGGCCATAGATGCCTTCCATGCTCCCTTCGGTACTACCTCCCTCGGTAGACTTCCCCTGGTGTTATGCTTCTTCTATGGTGCGCTGAGGCTGGGGCCTTCGGTGCACCTATCTGGCTGTGGTGTTCCTCTCTAAGGAGAGTTGATACTTACAGGCCCTTATGTGGCCTTCCTTCTCTGTCTTGATTGATCAAGCAGTTTGCACCTATTATTAGGGTACACACCCTAGGTGCCCTTTACAGCATCACAGCCCGTAGTGCGCCAGGCCTTCTGTCCTCTCCCTAGGAACCGGAACACTGGAAGTTTATGTGTATGTGTCCAGTGTGAGCACTGGATGCATACGACCACAGGTCTGCCCGGTGGAGGAAGACGGACCCGTTTATTAAGCTTGGTCCCCTCACAGAAGTCTTCCAGCTTCTAGATAAGCCTAAGCAGTGATTATGGATGCCATTTTTGCTTTCTTTGAGTCCTCTGGTATTCCCTCACTGATGGAACCCAAGGCTCTAAGTTTTCCTGACAGAGACACCTCTGCAGGTTACTTCAAGAGCCGGGAATGATCCACGCCATTCCATGAGTAGGCTGAGGCCGCTCATTTTACTCAGGCTACTTTCGCCCTTTCCACGAGTGGGCTGAGGCCGCTCGTTTCTCTCGGGCTACTTTCGCCCTTTCTATAAGTCGGCTGAGGCCGCTACTTTCCTGCTTTATCAGCAGCAATCATTCTGGGCTACTTTTGCCCCTTTTTCTTTACCTTCTTCACACATAGCAGGGCTTTGGAATTCTGGCGGCATGGGTATATCGTTCCCAAAGCATGTCGACGCAGCTCGACTTTCCGGAAGGGGTTTCGTATGAAACCCTAGTTCCTCGAGGGAACGAGACGCTGCATACACAATTCCGGCATCCCTGCAGCACTCCTGGTGGCAGAAGCTGCTGGCTGCATTCACCGCACGTGCTTTATAGCTTCCCGGTTCCTGACGTCACCCGCCCGTGACGTCACACGCGCTTCTCTTTGGACTGATTTCACATGTATTCAGAGCATAGGAAACACTGGAGGCGTTCCCAAAGCGTGTTGACGCAGCGTCTCATTTCCCTCGAGGAACTAGGGTTTCATACGAAACCCGAGGCGATTTGCTGCAGGCAAACTGTTTGCTATGCGGACTGGAATCTGATACGTTCAAGTGTGGTAGCTGTGGAAATTAGTTGAACTGAGATGTGGAGTGAATCTAACACCATCTCACAAGATCAGGTTATCTTAGTTTAGAGTAAGCTTGGGTGGGGTAAGAAGTCAGACAAGGTAAAGTAATGATCAGAATGGAATACTAGATTACTGCAGTTCATCGTATTTGATAAAGACATTCTTCCTAATTAACTGTGTGTTCTGTAGACTCCAGCTCTTGATCTAAAAATATTATTGAATGCTAGACATGTGAACTCTGGGTTTGTGAGGGCGGGAATAGGCCTCCTTATAATTTTTTATAGCTGTTTCTTCTTGCTTCTCAAACTGGCTCTATTCTTCTGTGGCAGAAATGTCATCAGGTACAATGGTTAGCTGCTGATGCATATGCATACTAAAAGGCATTTTACTTGTTAAAAAAGTATAAACTATCAATAAGACAACAGGACAGCTTTTTTCTCTCAATTTTGATCATATTGATCATTTATCGTCAGCCTAAATTAAGTTGTCAATTGACTTGCCGAATCTTGAGGCACCCTTATAACACACCCAAGATTACTACGTACTGAATACGAGTAATATATACTTTAGATTTAGTGTGTAACACAAAAGTATCTTATAATTATTAAACCAGAAAAGTGGATTTTTGCAGTTTGATGGAAATAGAGGTAGAAATGAACAGTGGTGAAGGTAATATTCTATACGCGACATACTGTATGCAACCAATAAGTATTATAAGTAATTAATAATGATTTTAATTATATTTAGGGTACAACAGGGCTAAAGGCACGCCTTTTATTTTTTTATTTTTTGTCTACTAAATACTGTATACTGTCAATAAAACATGTTATTATAAAAATATATTTTAAAATTCAGAAACAAAATCATTTTAAAAGTGAAGATTCTGAATGCATTAGAGGAGATATAATGTTTAAATAAATTTACATTAGTAACAACAAATTATATTTCAATATATGATATGATTAATATCATATATTTTTTTAAATATGATGGTTTCATTATCAACATGGTGATTATCTCTAAGATGGTAACCCAACATAATATATAATATTTACTATCTGAATCTAACCATTTCATGTTAACAAATGGAAAAGTCAGCCATATATTAGTTATCTTGCCCCAACAGCAGAAGTGCTTTTTACCTCAAATACTATACTTTTACATATTTTCCAGTATTGAAAAAACGGTTGCTTTAATTACCTTAAACAAAACTAAAAATCATTAAGAAGACCTTTGTTTCAAAATATAATCATCAGTTTTAGTGATTCTCATTTGCTTCTTAAATCTACAACATTCAAAAAAGTAACATGCATTGCTTTTATATTTATTAAATGCATTTTCTGATAAACACAAAGTTTAATGGCCAAACCTGTGGCCACACATTGACAGTAACATTGCACTCAGCCATTCATAAAGCATACATCATAATGCATACATTCTTTTATACACTTTTAACACTGAAATTGGATATGTTTTTTGTTTGTTTAAAATATACAGTTTGCTTGAGGATATCTAGTTTACTTGCTACTTATTTTCTGATGTAAATTTAGTTCCTAACTACAAAAGAGTTTTAAAATATGATATTGTCATTGAAATGTGTTTATCTTGTCTCTAAGAGACAAGAGAAGGAGTTCTTTGGAGTTTTACAGAAATATGCGACAACAGTGAACAGTGTTAAGGGTAATATGAAGTATAAGTCATGCATGCAATCAATAAATTAAATATTATTACGTAACAAAAACTGTTATATTTCATGTTATGTATTTACATCATAAAATCAAAGTCACTTTTTCAAGTATTGCTCATGTTGTTACAAACGGGACGACTGAGAGTGGGGATCCAAACGCAAGGCTTTATTATGAAGATCGTAGACAGACAGACAGGGTCGAAATCACCAGCAAACATCAACAGCGAAGACAATCCAAGAGCGTAATCCAACACAACAGGCGTGGGTCAAATCCAGGTGGGCAGTCCAAAGGAAAACAATGAAAAAGAAAACAAGAAACTGGGAAACTAAGGCTAAGACTGAGAAAACAAAAACAGAACTATGGCTAGGGGAAAACAACAAGGGAAGACCTGGGAGCAAGGAAAACGCTTGGTAGAGTTCGCAACAGCAAATCAATACTTCGCAGTTAGAGAGTGTGCTGAGCTGGCCTTTATGGCAGACAAACAGGAAGCTACCATAGAGGCAGCAGAGGGAGCAGCAACAGTCAGTGTGGGTAAGAGCCCCCCAAGGAGCGGCTTCCAGACGCTCCAAAAAACAACAGGAAGAAACAGTCCAGGGGAGCGGTGGGGGGGCCAGGAGACTGAGGCAGAACAGGTTGGGCAAAGGCCCTCCAGAGCAGAGCAGGAGATTCAGGAGCCCTCCAGGGCAGAGCTGGAGGCAGAGCAGTCTTCCGAGGCGGAGCAAGAGGCTTAGGAGCCCTCCAGGGCGGAGCAGGAGGCGGAGCAGCCCTCCAGGGCGGAGCAAGAGGCTTAGGAACCCCCCAGGGCGGAGCAGGAGACCCAGGAGCCCTCCAGGGCAGAGCAGGGGGTGGAGCGGCCCTCCGGGGCGGAGCAGGAGGCGCAGGAACCCTCCAGGGCGGAGCAGGAGACCCAGGAGCCCTCCAGGGCGGAGCAGGGGGTGGAGCGGCACTCCGGAGCGGAGCAGGAGGCGCAGGAACCCTCCAGGGCGGAGCAGGAGGCGGAGCGGCCCTCCAGGGCGGAGCAGGAGGCGCAGAAACCCTCCAGGGCGGAGCAGGAGGTGCAGAAGTCCTCCAGGGCAGAACAGGAGGTGCAGGAGCCCTCCAGGGCGGAACAGGAGGCGCAGGAGCCCTCCAGGGCGGAACAGGCGGCCGCATCATGGACTGGGACCTGGGGAGAGTAGAGACAGAGGAGGCAGACAGAGCAAGGAGAGAAGTAGAGAGTTCGTAGGAGCACGCTGACTCCATAGCCGTGACTGGGCAGACAGGAACTTCAGGAACGGCTGTCGTGGTCATGTCAGAGACGACAAGGAGCCTAGGCGGTGCAGGCAGAGCATGGAATCTTGGCAGAGCAGGCAGAGCGAGGAGTCTAGGTGGAACAGGCAGAGCAGGGAAACTAGGCGGAGCGGGCAGAGCAGGGAATCTTGGCGGCACAGGCAGAGCGAGGAGTCTAGGCGGAGCAGGTAGAGCAGGGAATCTTGGCGGCGCAGGCAGAGCAAGGAGACTAGGCAGAGCAGGCAGAGCGTGAAGCCTTGGCGGAGCGGGCAGAGCGTGAAGCCTTGACGGTGCAGGCAGAGCGTGAAGCCATGGCGGAGCGGGCAGAGCGTGGAGTTCCGCTATGCACGCCACCTCCGAAAGAGGTATAGGCGCAGCGGACATGCGGGCAGATGAGGCCTCCAGAGCAAACTTGTGGACAGACTCATGGGCTGAAGAGGCCACTGGGGCGCAGTGTGCAGCCCACACACTCAAAATGGCGATTGCCATAACAGGTAACGCAGTTGGCAGAGGAATGCCCACCGGGTCAGTGGGCGTGAGGCTTGGGAGCGTTGGCTCTGCATGGCTTGGGAGCGTTGGCTCTGGACACTCAGGGGAGACGTGACTAGGCAGTGAAGGAGCAGCTGTGACCTGACTCGTCATGACAGGAGCAGTAGTGACTTGATTTGGCGTGACGGGAACAGATGTGACTTGACTTGGCGTGGCTAGAATGACTGTGACTTGATTTGGCTTAAGTGGAACAGCTGTGACCTGACTTGATTTGGGAGGTGTTGTAGTGTCTCGAAGTGACTCTGCAAGTGCTGTTGTAACTTGCTTGGATACAGGAAGTGTTGAGACGTCTTGACTTGACTGAGGGAGTGAAACTCTGTCTTGGCCTGACTCAGGGAGTACTGCTGGATCTTGGCTTGACTCAGGAAGTGAGGCTGGGCCTTGGTTTGACTCAGGAAGTGCTGCTGGGCTTGACTCAAGAAGTGCTGCTGTGACGTAACTTGACATTGCAGGAACATCAGCCATGACGTGACTTGACCTTGCGGGAACGGCAGCTGTTACATGACTTGATGTTGTAGAAACAGCAGCTGTGACATGATTTGACTTGACAGGAACAGTAGCAGTGACGTTCACAGGCTGTGATCTGATTGACGTGACGTGAGCGGGCTCTGGCTTGGCAGATGTGACGTTTGCGGGCGCTGGCTTGGCAGACGTGACATTAGCATGTGCTGACTTGGCATACGTGACATTAGCGGTCACTGGCTTGGCTGACGTGGTGTTAGCAGGTGCTGGCATGGCTGACGTGACTTTAGCAGTCGCTGGCTCGGTTGACGGAGCATTAACAGTCGCTGGCTTGGCTGGTGCTGATAGTAAGGAACCGACTGAACGAGCGGACAGCAGTGGTGGGTCCTCCAAGCTTGATATTAGTCTCTGATAAGTCATGAAAATGTGGGGGTGTGATGTTGCAGCCACCTCTTCATTAATGATGTTGGGCATGGTGGTCATCTTGGGTGCACGCGCTGGCGTGGCAGCGGCCCTCTTTGCGACAGTCTCTGGCGTGGCGGCCATCTTTGCAGCAGGCTCTGGCGTGGCGGCCATCTTTGCAGCAGGCTCTGGCGTGGCGGCCATCTTTGCAGCAGGCTCTGGCGTGGCGGCCATCTTGGTCGGAGACACAGGAACGGCGGTCATCCTGGCCGGGAAATCATGAACGGAAGCCATCTTGGCCGGGAACTCAGGAATGGAAGCCATCTTGGCCGGAAACTCAGGAACGGAGGCCATCTTGGCTGGGAACTCAGGAGCGGAAGCCATCTTGTGAACGGGCTTTGGAACGGCGGCCATTTTGTGAACAGACTCGGGAAGGGTGGCCATCTTGTGAACAGGCTCGGGAAGGGCGGCCATCTTATGAACGGGCTCTGGAAGGGCGGCCATCTTGACCGGGAACTCAGGAACGGAAGCCATCTTGTGAACGGGCTTTGGGACGGCGGCCATCTTGTGAACAGACTCGGGAAGGGCGGCCATCTTGGGAACTGTCTCTGGAAGGGTGGCCATTTTGTGCCGTGGCTCTGGGCTAGCAGGTATCTTGTGCTGTGACCCTGGGCTGGCAGACATTTTGTGCTGTGGCTTCAAGCTGGCAGACATCTTGTGCTGGGGCTCTGGGCTAGCAGACATCTTGTGCTGGGGCTTTAAGCTGGCAGACATCTTGTGCTGAGGCTCTGGGCTAGCAGACATCTTGTGTTGTGGCTTTAAGCTGGCAGACATCTTGTGCTGAGGCTCTGGGCTAGCAGACATCTTGTGCTGTGGCTTTAAGCTGGCAGACATCTTGTGCTGAGGCTCTGGGCTAGCAGACATCTTGTGCTGAGGCTTTAAGCTGGCAGACATCTTGTGTTGTGACCTTTTGAGTACTCCCACAGTGAACGGAGATCCACAATATAAGACGAAGTCAATAAATTGTGCGAGGGTCCAACTAGGGTCCTCATCAGGTAAACATAAACTGATGTCAGTGTCCAACCCGCTCCAAAAACATTCCTTCAATATAAATTCGTCACAAGGTGCCAGGTGACTGTACGTAACAAATTCCTCAACATAACATTCGATAGGACGGCCATCTTGAAAAATGGAGCAGAGGAAACTTACGGGGTTGGATAAACTTCCTGCTGAATCCATACTGAAGGGTGGTTCTGCTGGTGGATAAAGCCGCTGGATCCGAGTTTGGCGAAGTATTCTGTTACAAACGGGACGACTGAGAGTGGGGATCCAAACGCAAGGCTTTATTATGAAGATCGTAGACAGACAGACAGGGTCGAAATCACCAGCAAACATCAACAGCGAAGACAATCCAAGAGCGTAATCCAACACAACAGGCGTGGGTCAAATCCAGGTGGGCAGTCCAAAGGAAAACAATGAAAAAGAAAACAAGAAACTGGGAAACTAAGGCTAAGACTGAGAAAACAAAAACAGAACTATGGCTAGGGGAAAACAACAAGGGAAGACCTGGGAGCAAGGAAAACGCTTGGTAGAGTTCGCAACAGCAAATCAATACTTCGCAGTTAGAGAGTGTGCTGAGCTGGCCTTTATGGCAGACAAACAGGAAGCTACCATAGAGGCAGCAGAGGGAGCAGCAACAGTCAGTGTGGGTAAGAGCTCCCTCTGCTGGCCTGGTGTAACACATGTATTGCTTTTCTGTTAAATTTATTTTCCAAATAAATACAACCGAAATACATTTTAGTGATTCTCATTTGCTACTTGCTAAAAAACATCTAATATTAGGTCAAGTAAGCACAGAATCAACTTTGCGCTGCTACCCATGATCAAATCAATGATCAGCCAAATTTGCACATGCATCTTTAAAAGCGGACGTTTTGGAAAGTGCACTCACTGTTATCCCTGAAGTTGTTTCAATTCAAAATTAAGTACAATAAACATAAACCCTTACACTTTTGCTGTATTACCGGCTTTTTTTAGTTGTGCACGATTTTCCTGCATTATCTAATTCTACCTATTGGTTTAAGTTTAATTAACGTAAAAGCGCTTATTTTAATCAGTTGCCAATGGCAACAGGCTGAAAACGAGGCAGAACGGAACACAACATGGCTGCTTGAACGTTTGCTGCACGGTGAGTTGAATTTCTTTACGTTTAACTTTTACTTCACAACAAAACTCTGTTAAATGAGAGGTAACAGTTAGCTTAAAGGGGTCATCCGATGCCCATTTTCCACAAGTTAATATGATGCTTTAGGGTCCTAATGAAAAGTTTGTAATATACTTTGATTAAAAATTCTCTATTGTAGTGTAAAAAAAAACATTCATTTTACCTGGTAAAAAATGCCTCTGTTCTCAGCAAGCGATATCAGTACCTGGCCCTTTAAATTTTATGAACCTCTGCTCACCCCGCCCATCAGTTCTGTGGGGCGTGTCATTACATATGAACGCGGTGTGTTAACTGTGTTTACTGTGGTAAAGAGACGAACGCGGTGTGTTTACTGTTTACTGTGGTAAAGAGACAAACGCGGTGTGTTTACTGTGGTAAAGAGACGAACGCGGTGTGTTTACTGAGGCATAGCTGATTGAACAAGAGCAAAAAAGTGATCGGTTAACATAACTTACTCCGTCCTTATATTGAAATACATAAATGTGAGTGTTAGGGTGTACTCACACTAGGCAGTTTGAACCTTGCCCGAGTGCGTTTGACCACCAAAGCGCGGTTCGTTTGACTAGTGTGAGTGATCCGAACCGTGCCCGGGCGCGGCTCGTTTAGCCGTCCCTGGCCCGCTTGGAAGAGGTGGGCCAGAGCACGGTTCAGTTGGACTCGGGCGCGGTTCGCATGCAGTGTGAGCGCTAACCATGCTGAAGCACGGAACAGGACGCGTGACGTCACGCTTTTGCGAGGTAATCAACGTTTTTGTAGTCCGTAATCAAAGTTGCAAAGTCATTGCTGCACTTCAGCTGGTAATTGAAAACCTCCTCATACGAGCAGCACAATTGCGTGAAAATTTTCGTGCCACAAAGGCGATAGACCTGTTTAACAATAGGCGTTGAGAGGGCTGTGGACCACCGCGGACCAAACGATTTGAAATAATGATCCACAAAGTAAACTATTTCGCGTTCAGTGCGAGCGTTGCTCTTCCTGTTTACCCTGAAACCATCGCAACATAATGACGTAAGCGTGCTCCGGCACAAATGCTGAAACCCTATGTGAGTGCAGGCCAGAGGGGGAGTGGGGAGGGGGGACAATCGTACTCGGGCCCGGTTCAGGGCAACCGTGCCTAGTGTGAGTACACCCTTATAGTCTTTACTCATATGCAGTTGCGGGCTGTAAACACGTTTGAAGGTATTGCGTTAACGTTACATCTTAATCATTAACAGACACGTTTTAAACCATCTAGCGTTACAAAGCTAAGCTTTATACTGACCCTCGTTTATAAAGCAGTATGGTGAGAAATGATTTGTGTAAACATGAACCCATTTAGGTAGATTGGCAGTCACATTTCCTCAGTGCTGTCAGTCTTTACTCGAGGCGGGTCTATGCTAAAACACTGCTGTCTATCAACTATCGCAGGAGTGGCCTCTCTCGTCATTACGCCACAACGACAGGCATCTGAGAACGGCTCGATATGAGAAGGGGCAAATTATTTTACTAAATTAAAAGAAAACTACTGGCCGGATCTTTGTCATTCTAGGGTGGTTGTGTACACACACTCCTAACACACATTTCAGTTCAAACAGCTTGTAAAAGTGCATGTGGCACCGGATGACCCCTTTAAAAATACACATAATTTAACGGTGCATTTACATCACAGTGTGTTTCATCACACACTTTTAATTCACCTGTGCCGACTTGCACGTTGTTGTACCAACGCTTGCGTGAACTTATTTTTGACTAATTTAACAAATTATTTTTTTGTTTAATATACGTAAGCGCACAGACATGATAGATGAAACGTCCGATTGTGTTCTTGTTGAACATTTGTTCACCGGGTCAGTTTTGTTCGTGCTGTAAATGCAGAGACCACCAAAGTGTTCAGTGTCCATTTCAAGGCTGCAGCTTTGAGAGCAAAGTATATTCTACTTTCAGTTCTCACAAATCTAAGCATCACAGAAATCACAGTGAGACCATGTTTAAACCAGAGTTGGTAGTAAGAATAGGAAGTAATGAAAATGATGACAGCATTATAGATGCTCAGCAATGTTCCCATCAGATGATATCAGAAGATTTAGAACAGGATAATGTCACAGATGATGTCAGTGCAGAAGCCAGTGAGACAGAAATTCAAGATTTAGCACAACAGTTGGAGCATAACTTAGCAGCTTTCTTTTTAAAAATGCAAACCACCCTTCACATCCCAGAGACTTCGGTTCAAGAAGTAATCCAACAGCTTTGCCAAATAGTTCACTTGTCACAGCAACTTTTGCACAAAAATGTTAAGGCTGTTCTGCAGAAACACTTTGGACATATAAGTGAATCAGTGGTGAAAGAGGTGGTTGAGTCTGTGGCAGAAAACAACATACTGACCAAGTCTTGTGGAACAAAAAGGATCTCTTGCAATAAGTAAAAGGAGAGCATCATATGTCATGTCCAACTTTCCTCTGGTAATGCCTATAGAATATGTAGTTGAGAAAGGAATGAAAACAGTAGCATATGTCCCACTCTTGCAGATGCTACAAACACTGTTGAACAAGAAAGATATTTTGGATAAGGTCATGTCACAGCAAGAATATAATCCACATGAATATAGAACATGTCGAGATGGCTCAAGCTTTAGAGAAAATGCTCTTTTTAATTGTGATAAATTCACAATCGCTCTGGGCCTATACATTGATGATTTCGAGGTGTCAAACCCTTTAGGCACATCTAAAAGGAAACATAAGATGTGTGCAGTTTATTGGATTATTGCAAACTTGCCTGGAAAGTACAGATCAGCACTAAACACTATTCAGCTTGCTCTACTATGCAACACTGAAACCGTTAAAGAGTGTGGTTATGACAAAGTACTGTACCCACTTCTTTGTGATTTAGCCTCTCTTGAACAGCATGGGGTCTACATTGAAAGTCTTGGTAAAAGTGTTAAAGGAAGCATACTCTTTGTGGCAGCAGATAACCTTGGTGCTCACTCTCTTGCAGGATTTTTTTAGAGCTTCAGAGTGGACAAATTTTGCAGATTTTGCATGGCATCCAGGACTGACGCACAGCTCCAAGAAGTACGAACTGGTGCATTTCAACTCAGAGAAAAAGGTGCACACAACAGGCAGGTGCAAGAAACATTGCAGAATCCAAATGCGGGTAGAAGCACAGGTGTGAAAAGGACAGTGCCCACTGACATCAAATCTGGAATATGTCCATGTCATTGGTGGTTATCCCCCTGACATATTGCACAATGTTTTTGAGGGAATAGTACCAGTGGAGTTAAAAGTCAAAGACCTAGTGGCAAAAAATACATCACTTTAGATATGCTAAATGAAGCTATAAAATAATTTCCTTACACATTCTCTGACAAAACCGATAAGCCTCAGGTGATTTCAAAGAGCTTCTCCTCCAGCGACACACTTGGGGAAAATGGTCATGAGAACTGGTGCCTAATTAGGCTTCTGCCTCTGCTTATTGTTCATTACATTCCAAGTGGTGACAACACATGGGAAATACTTATGCTCCTCAAGGACATTGTTGCATTAGTTGTTGCACCTCACTTTACTGCCGAGTCATTATACATTATTGACTACAAGATGGCAGAGCATAGGGAACTTCTGCAATCAGTGTTTCCTGACTTTAAGCTACGCCCAAAACACCACTGCACTGAACATTACTCTCACTTGATAAGGATAAAGGATGTTGCTAAGGCATTAGTGGCAGCTCACCCATGCCTTCGAGAATCAGGATCACCTTCTGGAAACTGTGGGTGGACACACAGTTTAAAAGACAAAATGGGCAATTACAGGTCAAAAATGAGGAGCCTTGGGCACACAGATGTTATGGTTAATGCTGGGAAAAGAGGAAGATATTCTGCCAGTCGTGATCCACCTAACAAGAACATTAAGAATCCCAGGAAAGCAGAAGTCAACTACCTTCCTGATTGTCCAGATGGACTGGATGGCTCCGGCCTTGAAAAATACAGATGGGAATTGGTGGATGAAATGAAGAAAAAAAAAACAAGTGCAGACTTCATCAGTCAGAGGATTGACGTCACTGTTACGGTGCCGGTGCTGGAATGAGGACTGGAAATGACGTACAATATAACATTAATATTTAATGACTTCAGGACTGGAACAAGCAGGAACACAGAGCAGTATCCACACACATAGAACCATATAACGTTAAGGACCGACAATGAACTCATAACAAAGACAGACTTATAAAGGGAGACTAATGATTAAACACAGGTGACAGGGATAACAGAATAATGAGGGCCAAACCAAAGTTAACATGATGACAGGGGGAGACAATGGGAGAAACCAAAGACCAAAATAGACGTGAATGTAACATTATGCCCCCCTCCGCATAGGCGCATCCTCGCACCGTAGACAAGGAAACAAAACAGAAGCGGGGCAGAGAAAACAGAGTCCATGATGGTGGAGGTTTCGGCGGAAGACGCAACCCCGGGAGGGGGACAAAACCCAGAAAACACATAGTCCAAGGGGGCGACGACGGAGGGAGGAGCCAGGGAGGAAACAGGAGGGGCCCGGAGCAGGAGGAACCCAGCAGGACCCAGATCACAGCCATGATGACGACCCACAGTGGAGCCGACGGAGGGAGGAACCATGGTGGAGGAAGGACCGCCGACTCCAGGGGGCCGACCGACAGAGGCGGAGCAGCTGGCAGAGGAGCCCGAGGCGGAGACGGAAAGCCGAAGATCCTGGGCGACACCGTGGATCTGGAGGGCCAAGGCGGAACTACAGGCTCTGGCGACCGAGGCGGAGGCGGAGTTCCGGAGGTCCGCGGCGGAGCCGGAGCGACAGAGGATGGAGACTGTGCCAGAGGGAGGGAGGAGTCCGTAGGAGCCGGTGGGACGGAGTGACGAGGCACAGCCGGAGGAGCAGAGTCCTGAGGTGAAGAAGGGATGACGACTGACCAGGGCAGAGCCGGAGAGACGATGGAGCCCGGTGGAGCTGGTGGACCGACCGGCGACGGTGGAGATGAGGGCGCTGAGAGCCGTGGTGGAGCTGCAGGGTCGGAGGGCCGAGGTGGAGTTCTGGACTCTGAGGCTGGAAGCGGAGCTGAGGGATCCTCCAGCCATGACACCAGTGGTAACTGGCAGACCTGCAGCGAGCCCACTGCACCGATGGTGGGCTGAGGGTGAGCAGAGGGGCTGTCAGGGGACAGCGGTGGCCAGGCAGACGGAGACATGAGCAGAAGAGGGGGGGTGGGTGGGAATTTCAAACAGACAGGTTGAACATGACAGGTAGGTATTTCAGGATTGAAGTCTATTAAGTCACCAGAGTTATTTTCCCAGACATCAGAAAAAAAGTCAATTAAGTCCCCAGAATCCTGATCCATCTCACCCCCTGCGGTGGTGCAGTGGGCAGGGCTCTCCATTTCCCTTACTTGCTCCACATCGAAATCCACCGTCGCGGATGTAGAAGCCGGCTCACGCACCTGATCAGACGTGGAGGACTCTGGCTCTGTCGCTTGCGGCTCTAGTTCCTCCTCCGCGGTGCGCTCGGGCTCAAACTCCGCGTGTCGGGGTGATGGTTGGCTGGTCTCTGGGTCATGAGTGGGGCTGGTGTCATCCTTCGCGGCCAACAAAGATCTGCTGGACACCAGCACCCACAAGATGTAGTCAGCGATGCTCTCTCGAGGACCATCCCCGGACAGCTGCGCCTTGATGGTGTTATTAAGTCCTTTACGATAAAACGTGCACAAGCAGCTGTCCGGGTAGTGCGTTTGAGGTACTAGTTGCACAAAGTCTCTGGTATGGTCCTCGAGAGAATGGTTCCCCTGCTCCATGAGAATGATGCTGACGGTGGGATTATCCATGACAAAATAAATCAAAAATAAACACTGAGACAAAAACGGAAAAGAAACGCAGGGGGAAAACACCGTGAACTGTTTCGGTCGGTCCTTCTGTTACGGTGCTGGTGCTGGAATGTGGACTGGAAACGACGTACGATATAACATTAATATTTAATCACTTCAGGCCTGGAACAAGCAGGAACACAGAGCTGTATCCACACACATAGAACCATATAACGTTAAGGACCGACAATGAACTCATAACAAAGACAGACTTATAAAGGGAGACTAATGATTAAACACAGGTGACGGGGATAATAGAATAATGAGGGCCAAACCAAAGTTAACATGATGACAGGAGGAGACAATGGGAGAAACCAAAGACCAAAACAGACATGAATGTAACAGTCACACTGTCTTTTAGAACAGTGGTTCTCAATCCTGGTCCTGGGGGACCCCTGCTCTGCACATTTTGCATGTCTCCCTTATTTAACACACCTGATTGAGATCATCAGCTCGTTAGTTCAGTTCATGGATCTCTCTCTTAATGAGTTGATCATCTCAATCAGGTGTGTTAAATAAGGGATACATGCAAAATGTGCAGAGCAGGGGTCCCCCAGGACCAGGATTGAGAACCGTTGTTTTAGAAGAAAAGAAGTTGTAATCGACAAACCTCCTCTAAGCCAGTTGCTTGAGCGTTGGCCAGCACTAATTTCAGAAAGTCAGGTAATGTGAAATGCTTATTTATTGTAACAACCCATCAGAATTTTCTGTTGTTAAATGTTTTTGGGTACTCTTTTAGGTTTACCAAGAATTCAGCCGGGTGGTTGGAAAGAATCTTAAACAGGAATTTTATGGCTCCCTTGATCGTCACTGTCCACAATTGATTCAGATCTTCAGGTCAAAGAGAGGTCTCACAGGCCAGATTTTGAGTGATCTTCTTCAACAAATCAAGGTTTGTAAATTTAAGTTTGTCAGCCAGGCTTGTGCACAATTCAGAATCGAATTGAGAATGACTCCTAAATTCCAATTCAATTCTTGAATTTGAATTGATGTCAAAAACAGGATCTAGAATTACAATTCAAATTTGAATTAAAGGAAGCAGAATTGCAATTCAATACAAATTCAAAGAAATATACATAAGTGAAGTGTTTAACAATGAAGCTTTACAATATATGTCAGATATGATTTCATTACATATTCTATAAATGATATTAGTTTGAACTACTTGTACAGATTACATTGTGTTATTTGATTACTTTGAAATGAAAATAACATTTTGAACAAAACTAATCAAACATTGAGTGAGTAATTTATTTCAAGAATTTGATCATTATCTATATGTTGGAACAAAATGTATGCAGGGTTGAGGACTGACTAGTTATGTGTAATGAAATTAAATTACAAAATTAATGTAATTGTATGTGAGATTCAACACATTCTTTCTGTTGTATGACTGTGTGGAATGTCTTTGAATTACTCTAGATTTAATTGTCAGAGTTCTACCACAGCAAGATCCACCAGCCACGCCCCCTGAAGACACACACACGTTCACTGTCACCTGATTACTAATTACTCACCTGGATCCAATCAGCTCCCCTATATATACCCAGACTGAATCATTCCTCGTTGTCTGATCTACCGATCACACCCCTGCATGCTCTTCCCGTGGACTCTATGGTTTCCTGGTTCCACAGTTGGATTTACTTACCTGAACGCTGGACATCTCAGATAAGAACTATCACCTCAATACCTGCTTCAATATACTTACCAAACCTGTTAATAAACTTACCTTTTATCTTATACACTCACCTCCGTCTCTGCCTCCCTCTGTGCTGTGACAGAAGATCAGACCAACAACATAATGGACAACGAGGAAACACCTGCACCAGATCAACTCACCGAACTCATCAAAGCCTTCAAAGCGGCGCTAACACCATCTCCCGCGGCCATCTGCCTCAGGAAGTCCCATGGCTTTACCAAACACCTATTCGGGAGAAGCGGCTGAGTGTAGCGGTTTCCTACTGCAAGTCCAACTATTTATCAAGATGCAACCACAGCAATTTTCTACGGACGAATCTAAGGTAGTCTCTACTCACCGGAAAAGCTCTACAATGGGCGAAGTCAATATGGCAAGCTAAAACTCCATTAATTCAGTCTTTTGAGCAATTCACCTGTCATTTTTCTGAGGTTTTCAGTTCAAACACAGACGTACTCACCGTTTCTGATCAGCTCTTCCGACTGCAACAAGGTTCTTCCATCCACGAGTACACCCTCCATTTCCGGACGCTGGCGGCTAGCGGCTGGAATGAGACATCGCTGCTGGGTGCCTATCGTCACGGTCTCCACCCGGACATTCACGCCGCTATGGCCATCTACGACGACAACATCGGGTTGGAGACCTTTCTACAGCGAGCTACGAGGGTATCCCAGCGCCTAGCCGCCTGCCAGCCGTCTGAAATCGCTCCTCAGCCCGCTATGGTGGCAGCTTGCTCTCCAGTACCAGAACCAATGCAAATCGATTCCACACGTCTATCATGGTCAGAACGCCAACGCCGCATCAAGGAAAGACTCTGTTTATACTGTGGACAACCGGGTCATCTCCTACGAAACTGTCCTGTCAGACCCCCACGTCCGGTGGTGAGTACTATTCAATCAGACATTGAAACTGCTCACCTGACTCTTATACCTGTGACACTGCGTACTGCTGAACAAGATCTTTGTGTTTCTGCTCTCCTTGACTCAGGCTCAACGGGAAACTTCATCTCACAAGAATGCATAGATCTCTTACGCTTGCCACGTCACTGCCATAGTCCTGCACTTTCCGTCAAAACCATCCAAGGAAAACCACTCGGACGTGGGCGGATCCGGTATTCTTCACCATACATCACTCTGCAAGTAGGATTATTTCATCAAGAACAAATCAAGTTTCTGGTACTGGAGAACTCCACAGTTGACATCATTCTGGGACGTCCTTGGCTCCATCGCCATCATCCAGAACTCCGCTGGGATCCATGTGATATCATCGGATGGAGTAAACATTGCCTGAAGAACTGTTTTACCCGTTTACCCTCTCCAGTTTCTGCTCCCCTGACCGTCGCATCAACCAAGATTGAAAGTCCTGAGACTGACAGCAATGTGGAGATGCCAGCGGAGTATGAGGATTACGAGGACGTCTTCAGCAAGCAAGCTGCCACCCAACTTCCTCCTCACCGGCCATGGGACTGTTCCATCGACCTGCTACCTGGGGCACAATTACCTAAAGGATGCGTCTACCCTTTGTCCAACCCGGAGCGCCAGGCGATGGAGGAGTACATCCAGGAAGCTTTGAAGCAAGGATTCATTCGACCATCCACCTCACCAGCTGCCTCAAGCTTCTTCTTCGTGGGTAAGAAGGATGGAGGTCTCCGTCCCTGCATTGATTACAGTCAACTTAATGCCAACATACTCCAACAACCATACCCTCTTCCACTCGTTCCTGCCACCCTCGAGGAACTCCGTGGGGCTCACATCTTCTCCAAGCTGGACCTGCGGAGTGCTTATAACCTCGTTCGTATTCGTGAGGGAGACGAGTGGAAAACAGCATTCACAACACCTGCTGGCCACTATGAATATCTGGTTATGCCCTACGGTTTGTTCATCAGTCCCTCTGTCTTCCAAACGTTTATGAACAAGGTGTTCCGGGAATTTCTGCATAAGTTTGTGGTCGTCTATATTGACGACATTTTGATTTATTCCCGGAACCAGGCCGAACATCGGCAGCACGTCCGTCAGGTCCTTCAAGTCTTGCGCCAACATCAGCTATACCTCAAGCTTGAGAAGTGTGAGTTCCACCAGACTAAGATTCAGTTCCTGGGTTACAACATCAGTCCCGAGGGTGTGCAAATGAACCTGGAGAAGGTGCAGTCCATCCTGAAATGGCCCAAACCCAGTACAGTTAAGGAACTTCAACGCTTCCTGGGGTTTTCCAACTTCTACCGCCGATTCATAAAGGATTACAGCATCATCACTGCACCTCTGACCTCCCTCCTACGTGGTCGACCCAAACATCTGGTCTGGACCAACTCTGCCCACGAAGCATTCCAACAACTTAAGAAGATTTTCAGCACTGCTCCCCTCCTACACCATCCCAACCCCGATCTTCCGTTCGTAGTTGAGGTAGATGCATCCACCATCGGCATCGGAGCAGTGCTGTCTCAAGCAGCTGGTGAGTCCACTCTCCTCCATCCCTGTGCCTATTACTCCAAGAAACTGTCTCCGGCGGAGCAAAATTACGATGTAGGCAATCGTGAGTTACTTGCCATCAAACTCGCCTTGGAGGAGTGGCGTCATTGGCTGGAAGGGGCTAACCATCCGTTTACCATCATCACGGACCATAAAAACCTTCAATACCTTCGAGAAGCCAAACGACTCAACCCCCGTCAAGCCAGATGGGCATTGTTCTTCACACGTTTCCAGTTCAAGATCACCTACCGTCCCGGATCCAAGAACATTCCTGCTGATGCTCTATCCAGACAATTCTCCTACGATGCTGCTGTCGAGCCAGAAAACATCATTCCCACAGACCTCATCGTTAGCCCCATCCAGTGGGACATTGACACCTGGATCCACGAAGCCACTCTCCAAGAGCCTGCTCCGCCGGAATGTCCAGAAGGTAAAATCTACGTACCCAGCTCCCAGCGTCAACACCTTCTGGACACAGTTCACCAGTCTCCGGGCTCTGGACACCCAGGTAGCAGACGGACCCTCTCGCTCATCCAATCTCGTTACTTGTGGTCCAGTATGACCCGGGATGTCATTCAGGTACGTCCAAAGCTGCTCAGTCTGTGCCACCTCTAACACACCTCGTCATCTGCCCACAGGAAAACTGGTGCCACTACCCATCCCGCAGAGACCCTGGTCCCACCTCGGGGTTGACTTTGTGACGGACCTCCCAGAATCCGAAGGTAACACCTGCGTGCTGGTTGTAGTGGACCGTTTCTCCAAGGCCTGCAAATTCATCCCCTTGGCGGGCCTACCTACGGCTATGAACACCGCCAAGTTACTCTTCCAGCACGTATTCCGTCACTTTGGTCTCCCCGAGGAGATTGTGTCGGACCGGGGTCCACAATTCATTTCTCATGTATGGAAATCATTTTTCAAGTCACTTGGTGTTTCTGTTAATCTCTCATCAGGATACCATCCACAGACTAACAGCCAGACTGAGAGGAAGATCCAAGAGCTTGGACGTTACCTCCGGTCATACTGTTCTGCTGACCAACACCGCTGGAGCAGGTTCCTCCCGTGGGCCGAGTATGCACAGAACTCACTACGCCAAGAGACCACCGGACTAACCCCCTTCCAGTGTATACTCGGTTTTCAGCCACCGCTGTTTCCCTGGACGGAGGAACCCACGAATGTTCCAGCTGTCGACTACTGGTTCCGAGAGAGCGAGAGGGTGTGGGACTCAGCTCATCAACATCTACAACGAGCCATCAGACGCCACAAGGAATTCGCCGATGTTCGTAGAAGACCCACCCCATTATACCAACCTGGAGACAAGATGTGGTTATCTACGAGAGACATCAGGCTGAGGTTACCGTGCAAGAAGCTGAGTCCCCGCTACATCGGTCCATTCGAGGTCCTGAGGCAGATCAATGAAGTGACATATCAGCTTCAGCTCGCACCCAGGTACAGAATCCATCCTACCTTTCATGTGTCACCCCTTAAACCCTACTTTCCCTCTGCCACAGATAATCCTGGAGCTGAAGCTGATACCCCTCCTCCAGAGATCCTGGATCAACCTTCCATCTACACCGTGAATGAGATCCTGGATTCCCGACGTCGGGGCAACCGCCTGGAATATCTGGTCGACTGGGAGGGGTACGGACCGGAGGAAAGATCATGGGTGGCCAGAGACGATATCCTCGATCCACAACTTCTGACGGACTTCCACCAGAGCCACCCAGAACGTCCTGCCCCTCGCGGTCGAGGTCGTCCTCGACGTCGGAGAGGGGCGTCGGGAGCCGCCCCTGGAGGAGGGGGTAATGTCAGAGTTCTACCACAGCAAGATCCACCAGCCACGCCCCCTGAAGACACACACACACACACGTTCACTGTCACCTGATTACTAATTACTCACCTGGATCCAATCAGCTCCCCTATATATACCCGGACTGAATCATTCCTTGTTGTCTGATCTACTGATCACACCCCTGCATGCTCTTCCCGTGGACTCTATGGTTTCCTGGTTCCACAGTTGGATTTACTTACCTGAACGCTGGACATCTCAGATAAGAACTATCACCTCAATACCTGCTTCAATATACTTACCAAACCTGTTAATAAACTTACCTTTTATCTTATACACTCACCTCCGTCTCTGCCTCCCTCTGTGCTGTGACATTAATACTGTCACATGGAATTGATGTTATTGGTGTTGAAATTCTGCAGCAAAGCGATGATATCTCAGATCATTATCTAGTCTCTTGTATACTCCAGATAGCTAAAACTGTAAATTCAACTCCTTGCTACAAGTACGGTAGAACCATCACTTCTACTACAAAAGACTGCTTTGTAAGTAATCTTCCTGATTTATCTGAATTCCTCAGCATATCCAATAGCTCAGAAAAACTTCTCTTTTCTAATCTCTCTTTTCTAGCACTTTAGATACAGTTGCTCCAGTGCGCTTAAAAAAGATTAAGAAAAACAGTGTAACACCGTGGTATAACGATCACACTCGCGCCCTAAAGAGAAAAGCACGAAAAATGGAACGCAGCTGGAGGAAAACAAAACTAGAGGTTTTTCGTACTGCTTGGCGTGAATGCAACTTATCTTATAGAAAAGCAATAAAAACTGCCAGATCGGACTACTTTTTGTCTCTCTTAGAAGAAAACAAACATAACCCTAGGTATTTGTTCAATACTGTGGCTAAATTAAGGAAAAATATAGCAGAAACAGGTGCAGACATTTCCCAACAGCACAGCAGTAATGACTTTATGAAGTACTTTACCTCCAAGATAGACACTATTAGAGATAAAATTGTAACCATACAGCCGCCCGCTACAGTATCGCATCAGATAATGCGTTGTAGATCTCCTGAGGAACAATTCCACTCATTCTCTATTATAGGAGAGGAAGAATTGTATAAAATTGTTAAATCATCTTGTAGGGTTTTGTTACATTTAAATATTTAGCTCAAAGGGAATCAAATGATTCAATAAGGAATTTGAACAGAGTCGCTGTTTTACAGCTGTTTAGAGTCGACTCGCGATTCCTGGAACTAGCCGTACAACATCACTCTGCAATGGATATTATTATCCAGAATATAGTGTTAACACTATATATCAGCACAGTAGCAAAATCGACAGTTTAAGACATTAACTTGTAAGCACAAAACACAAGATATTTATCTTTTCTAATAAAAATACGATTTATTGGATAAACCTAAAACATACAAACTAGTCTAACACATAAACACACGCATTCACACAGGTTGCAGAAAGAGAAAGTGCGGAAGGAATGAGTTTAAAGGAATGAGAATATGAAGTCCCAAGTTTATAGCAATATGTGCAATTGCTAAGACCTGAACAACCATCAATCACTTGCATTAACCCTCGTATTGAGTCTCTCAATAAGGTTATTTAACTTTATATAAAATGCACCAGTTCAGCTAGAATCTGGAGGCTGTACTTGCGTTGCCTTTGTGTTGAGGGAATTCCTTTCGTAGCGTCGTTCCAGATAGGGGTTTCCCGAGGTTGTTGATTGGTTGGAAGTTCGATGGTCATTCGATGTGAATTCTTGGGCGTTGGCTGATGATGCGGAGTTGTGCGCTGGTTAAAGTTCAGGTGGACAAATACGTTTGGGTCACGACTTGCGGCAAACCTAACTAGAACACGAAACTCTCAACGGAAAGAAATAAAATAATTAAAGTAAACGACAGAAGTGTAATGATCTCCTCATGTTTCCTTTAGAGGAGACGGCTGGCATGCAGGCCAGGCAGCGTTGAAACGCGGCGGCGCGAAGCACGCGAAGAGTGAAGAGAGTAAGAGTGTAAAGAGAGAGATTTGAGGGTGTCCTGAGTTTTTAAACTCAGCTTTTGGACACATCCCAAATGGTGTCTTGACCAATTAAAACAATGTCCTAACTAGGTTGCTGTTAGTTTCCCCTCCCAAACCATAAATCACAATGTAGGAGCCTATTTTGTTCAGAAGTAATAACCAATCTTATTATATGGTGTATTTCAGTTTTGAATGTTTTTGTTTTGGATTGTTTGCATTTGTACACTTACATTATTCATATTTTGCATTGAAATTATGTACTATGTTAAAATTGTGTATTGGCCCTTTAAGAATCGCGTCTGTGAAAGCGGAGGGCAGTGCGTTCTTTGAAAGACTGCGGAGTCACACAGTTTTCTTTACCGTATCCATGATAATAGAAATTTTGGACTGTATTTTATTTTATTTGTTTTGTATATGTCTAAGTGAAGATTAAAGGAAGATTTCTAACAAGAAAACGGAGTACTTAGACTTTTTATTGGACACGGAGCGAGTAAGACTAAAGGTAAAACTGAAAGGATAGATGTGCACTCACATTAGTAAAGAAAACTTTCTTTCTCCTGAAGGATAAGGACGTGTTTCACACGAAGATTTTTGGATGTTTTGAGGAACAATTGATCTTGCCAGCGGAATTGCTTTGGAAAATTCCGTTCTATGATAATTTCGGAGTTGCGGCATCATCTACATGCGATATAACGGCGCGGCTTCTGAGGAGATTTCTGAGGTAAAGATTTGAACCTGACTTTGCACAGTTCAATTATAATTCACTTGTTTGACGCTTGAAATAAAAGAATGGATGATAGTACGAAAACAACTGAGGACTGCACTAGTACTAAAAGGCCAGTAAAAATGACAGAGAAGGCAAAAGAAGAAAAATTGCAAAGGCTTTTGCAATCAAGGAAAGCTAAATTAGCTCAGCTCACAAGCAAATCTAAAGAAATTGAACAACTTATGGATGATGCTGCACATGTTGACACTGTTCGAACTAAATTAGAAACAGAATATAAAAGCTTATATAAAGACTTCTGTCAGTTCAACCATGCTATTGAGGAGTTTATGTCCGAAGATGATTATGCAAAGGACCAGCATACATGGTTTGAACCAAGAGTCTGCTCATGTGAAAAGTTCATTACTGCAGTCAACAAGTGGATGAAACAAGTTGCAGAAAATGCTGAACAAGCAGTATTGTGTGATCTGGAAGTAAATCCTGATGATAGCATTTCTTCTGTCTCAGTAACTTCAAGCAAGAAGCATAAGAAACATGGTTCAGTAGATGGCAGGTCTACCGCTTCTACAACTTCTTCTGCACGTATATCTGCTGAAGCAGAAAGAGCTGCACTACTTGTGAAACATGCTGCTCTGAAGAAGAAACAAGCTATTGAAAGACAAGAGGCTGAACTAAAGGCTAAAAGAGAAGAACTAGAGCTAGAAGTAGCCCTTGCAGCATCAGATGCCAAGATTAAAGTTATAAAGCGGTATGAAAGCTGTCGGTCTTCAGCAGTTAACCACAAGGAAATAGATCTGGAATCAGGTAGCATAACACCACATGAAGATGTGTTTCAACCTCTTAGGATACAGTCAATTAATAACACAGTTCCAAATGTGTCTTATGCTGGTAGAGAGGGAAACGTAGTTGATTCGTTATGCAATGCTGTGGAGCGACAAGCCAATATTGCTGAATGCTTAGTGAAGCATCAGAAAATGTCCATGCTTCCTTCAATTGACATACCGATTTTCAAAGGAGATCCTCTCGATTATAAGCTGTTTATTCGGGCCTTCGAACATGGAGTTGAAGATCGTACTGATAATGATAAGGACCGTTTGTACTTCATGGAACAGTACACGACTGGAAAGCCTAAGGAACTGGTTCGCAGCTGTCTGCATATGAATCCAGCAGAAGGCTATCTTAAGGCAAAGCAGCTTCTGAGAGAGCATTTTGGAAATGAGTATCAGATTGCGGTTGCATACATAAACAAAGCTCTACACTGGCCCTCTATCAGACCTGAAGATGGGGAAGCACTTCACTCTTTTTCATTGTTTCTTTCAGGATGCTGCAATGCAATGTCAGATATAAGTTACATGGAAGAGATGGATAACGCAGCAAATCCATTGCAGCGAAACTTCCATACAAATTAAGAGAAAAATGGCGTTCAGTGGCATGTGAAATACAAGAGAAGCAAAGAGTTAGAGTGAAGTTCAAAGATATAGTTGATTTCATTATTAAGCAAGCAAAGATTTCTCTGCATCCAGTGTTCGGAGACATAAAGGAAAGTTCAACAAGTAAAGGACAAGCTAAGTTCCATGCAGAATCAAGCACCTATAAAAAGGCTGTAACAAAAAGGGTCTTTACAACTGTACCAATTGACAAGCGCTGTACCAATTGACAAAAAGGCTGAAGATGATGACAAACTTGAAGTTCAAAGATTGCAAAATACACATGTCTACAGCCAGAGGAAACCATGTGTCTTTTGTAAAGGACCGCAACACAACCTGGAGTCATGCAAAGGACTGAGAAGTAAGACGCATCAAGAAAAAATTGACTTTTTGCGAAGCAAAGGCTTGTGTTTCAGCTGTTTAAAGCATGGTCACATGAGCAAACAATGCAAGAACAGGATGAGCTGCAGTGAATGCTCTTTGCCTCATCCAACTATACTGCATATGAAGCCAAAGGAAGCTGCATGTCTTCCAGAAGATAAAACGGATATCTGTGACAGACAATCTGTTACAAGTGCACTAGTCTATGCGGAAAAGGACACAAGTGGAGACAATGATACTTGGGAGAATGAGTGTACTTTGTCAATCGTTCCTGTTCAAGTTAAGACTACAAAAGGTACACAGCTGGTCAAAACGTACGCCTTTCTCGACCCTGGTAGTTCTGACACTTTCTGTACAGAAGCATTGATGTCTGAACTGAAGGTGAATGGAAGAAAGACTGATATACTTCTGAGAACAATGGGAGATGAAAAACAAGTCAAAACTCACATAGTGTCTGGGTTGGAGATTAGTAGTCTAGATGGTGATCAGTTCATCAAACTTCCTGATGTCTTTACACAAAGAGCTATTCCAGTTCACAAAGGCAAAATTCCGCAATAAAAGGATTTGAAGAGATGGCCATATCTCAAGGATGTTTGTCTCCCTAGCATTGAAGCAGAAATCGGATTGCTCATAGGAGCGAATGTGCCTGAAGTCATGGAGCCTTGGCACGTTATTAGTAGTAAAGACAATGGACCTTTTGCTGTAAGAACTAAGCTGGGCTGGACAGTCAATGGACCCCTTAGGAACAGCAATGATGTCACAAGAAAAGGAAGGTGTGTTCCAGTTTCTGTGAATCGCATATCAGTAGCCAGATTAGAAGACTTGTGGCAACAGCAATTCAAGCTGGATTTCCCTGAAGCAAGAAAAGTGGATGATCAAACGGAAATGTCCAAAGAAGACCATCAGTTTATAAAAATGATGTCTGAGTCAACTAAACTTGTAGATGGTCATTACAGCTTGTGCCTGCCTCTGAAGAACAAGGCTATTCAGATGCCAAATAATCGGGTGGTGGCTGAACAACGGGCTCTGAATTTAAAAAGAAAATTGATCAGAAATCCAGAGTTCCATACTGAGTATACATCTTTCATGAACAATCTCATCAGAAATGACTATGCTGTTGAGCTGACAGAAGACAATCGGAAACATACAGATGGCAAGACATGGTACATACCTCACCATGGGATGTACCATCCAGTCAAGCGTAAATTGAGAGTCGTTTTTGATTGCGGGGCATCTTATCAAGGGGTGTCATTGAATCATCAACTTTTACAAGGTCCCAACCTCACAAGTAGTCTTGTTGGTGTCATTGTAAGATTCGAAATTTTTACGTAGACGACTGTTTAAAATCCACAGCCACTGAGACACAAGCCATAGAGCTGTATCATGGTCTACGAGCAATATGTTCCAAAGGAGGATTTCGCCTGGTCAAGTGGACTAGCAACAGTCGTACCGTGCTAGCAGCTATCCCTGAGAACGAACGGGCTGAAGGAGTAAAAAACTTGGATCTTGATCAGGAAATACTTCGGTAACACTTTACAATAAGGTTCATTAGTTAAACATTAGTTAATGTATTAACTAACATGAACTAACCATGAGCAATACATTAGTTACTGTTTTTACTAATCTTTATTAACGTTAGTTAACGGAAATACAGTTGTTCATTGTTTGTTCATGTTAGTTCACACTGCATTAACTAATGTTAACAAGATTTTAATAATGTATTAGTAAATGTTGAAATTAACATTAACAAAGATTAATAAATGCTGTATAAGTGCAGTTCATTATTAGTTCATGTTAACTAATGTGGTTAACTAATGTTAACTAATGAACCTTATTGTAAAGTGTTACCAATACTTCCAATGGAAAGAGCATTGGGCATCCACTGGGATGTTGAGTCAGACACATTTCAATTCAAGATAGTCATTAAAGATCGCCCACTCACTCGAAGAGGACTACTCTCGATCGTCAGTTCTATCTATGATCCCATGGGGTTTCTTGCACCTGTCGTACTACTAGCAAAGAGGATCCTGCAAGATTTATGTCGACAGAAAATAGGATGGGATGATGATCTGCCAGAGCAAGTAAAACAACAGTGGACAGACTGGCTCAATGGACTTCATCAGCTTGAGGAGTTCAAGGTGAGAAGATGCATTAAACCAGCAGATTTTGGAGAAGCTGTAGTAGCACAGCTACATCACTTCGCAGATGCAAGTGAAGATGCATATGGTACAGCAAGTTATCTTCTTTTACGCAATCAACAGGATCGGGTGCATTGATTATGGGGAAGGCCAGAGTCGCCCCTTTAAAAAGGCCTACAATTCCACGAATGGAACTTACAGCTGCGACAGTGGCCACAAAAATGGATCTGATGTTAAAAAGAGAACTACAGCTGGAACTTAAACCTTCAGTCTACTGGACGGACAGCACAACTGTTCTTAAATACCTCAGAAACGAAAACACAAGATTCAGAACATTCGTAGCGAACAGAGTCACAACGATTCTGAGGAGCTCAAACATCGAACAGTGGAACCATGTTCATACCGTATTAAATCCAGCAGACTGTGCCTCAAGAGGACAGAAGGTCAACACTTTCTTGCAAAATGAGAAATGGATCTCAGGCCCAGAATTTCTCTACCAATCCCCACACGAATGGCCAAAGAACATAGACCAAATGATGATATCTGCAGATGATCCAGAGATCAAGAGATCAGTGTTGGTCAATTCAATACAGACCCAACACAGCAACAATTCAGTTAGACAACTGATGAATCATTTCTCCTCTTGGATAAAGCTTCAGCGCATCGTAGCATGGATGTTGAAGTTTAAATCTATGCTTTTGGAACTTGTGCAAAAAAGAAAGATCTTTACTGCAGAGACTCCAGCTAACTCATCTACAGTGGACGAAAAGATGTTGGACATCAAAGTCAAATGGAAAGGAACTAACATTTCAGTTGATGATTTGAAGGAGGCTGAGCTTGAAATAGTGAAGTACTGTCAAAGAGAGAAGTTTGCTGAGGAGATATCAGCTTTGCAAAGTGGACAAGCCATAAAAGGACGTAGTTCGATCTACAGGTTGAACCCTGAGTTGCTTAATGATGTTTTATATGTCGGTGGAAGGCTTTGCAATGCTGCTATGCCGGAAGAAGTCAAACGGCCTATGATTATTCCAAAGGATCTTCATGTCACCAACTTGATCCTCCAGAATGTTCATGAGAAAACAGGACATGGTGGTAGAAATCACATGATTTCTACACTGCAACAGAAATACTGGATACCAGGTGCCAAATCTGCAATCAGAAAAATGCTTTCAAGATGTGTTACTTGTCGTCGTTTACATAGCTCCACAGGAAAACAAATGATGGCAGATTTACCATCAGACAGGGTGACACCAGATGATCCACCTTTTACAAGAGTAGGTGTAGATTACTTTGGACCATTCATGGTTAATCGTGGAAGAAGCCTTGTCAAGAAATATGGTGTTATCTTTACCTGCTTAGCTATTCGTGCAGTGCACATCGAGGTTGCGTCGTCGTTGGACACCGATTCATGTTTAAATGCTATACGTCGGTTTATAGCCAGAAGGGGACAAGTGAAAGTTCTAAGGTCAGACAATGGGACCAATTTTGTAGCTGCTGAGCGTGAGCTAAGACAGTCCATTGAACAATGGAACAACCAGAAGATTCAGGACCACCTCAGTCAACAAGGAATTAGGTGGGTTTTCAATCCTCCCACTGGGTCTCACCATGGCGGGACATGGGAGAGACTGATATGCTCAATAAGAAAAATCCTTAATGCTACAGTTAGGGAACAAGTTCTTGATGAGGAATGCCTTCAAACTGTTTTCTGTGAGGCAGAGGCTATAATCAACAGTCGACCAATCACCGCAACATCAAGTGACATAAATGATCTAGAAGCTCTGACTCTGAATCACTTGTTGTTACTCAAGACAAAGCCATCATTGCCTCCAGGACTGTTTGACAAAGATGACCTGTATTCTAGACGCAGATGGAAGCAGGTTCAATACATTTCTGATTTGTTCTGGAAACGTTGGTGTCGGGAATATTTGCCACAGTTGCAACAGAGACAAAAGTGGAACAACGCAACAAGAAACTTCTCTGTTGGAGACATTGTTCTGGTAGTTGATGATTCTGCCCCTAGGAATTCATGGACATTAGCAAGAATCATTGAAGCCATTCCTGACAAGAAGGGTCTCGTCCGACAAGTCCGCATTAAGACAAAAACGAACATTTTGGAAAGACCCATAACAAAACTTTGCCTGTTGCAGGAGGCAGAACAAGTATAGAGAAAACAATATGTCTTTACGAACCTAAATTTGAGTTGCTTTGGACTCTGAGATTTCACTAAGAATTAAGGTAAAATGGCTCCTTATGTTTAATTTTAAGTAATTGTTTCAATAGTTTGAGAACAATTAGGGGGTGGTAATGTAGGAGCCTATTTTGTTCAGAAGTAATAACCAATGTTATTATATGGTGTATTTCAGTTTTGAATGTTTTTGTTTTGGATTGTTTGCATTTGTACACTTACATTATTCATATTTTGCATTGAAATTATGTACTATGTTAAAATTGTGTACTGGCCCTTTAAGAATCGCGTCTGTGAAAGCGGAGGGCAGTGCGTTCTTTGAAAGACTGCGGAGTCACACAGTTTTATGCCATTTTGGGAATGTGATGTGTGGAATTCGAGTCTGTAGAAGTGTTTTAACTTCTAATTGAATCTTCTGAATTGTCTGATTCACGCTGAGACGCTACATAATTCCCCCCTTCGCTAGGCGAGGTGTTGCTGGCTGAAGACCTCGACGAGCGCTGGAGAAACAAAAGCAGAAGAAGCAGACACAAAAACAGCAGACAACAAGACAACACTTCCAGGACAGTCACTGTACTGGTGCAGGGCATTACGTTATTTGGGTATATGTAGTACCTGGAAAATGGTCGAGTTCACATAGAAATTTGAGTTGTTCAAATTTGTTTTCATAAAATAATTATTTGATCAAATTTTGTGATTTAAATTTGTTTGTTTCTTCTAGGTTTTAAATTTAGAGACGTTCACATTAGTTTCTGGTGACATCATTTGTGGTAAAATGATTTGACCTATCTTGCGTTGAGCTCTCTGGCTCCTATTCAGTAGAGAGTGGCTTGCGGATATTAGGTGTGGCGAGTCAATCCTAATATCAGACCTTTGACCCTTGTAGGGTGGCTACGAGTTTCGTCTGCTAAAGCAAGAGGGAAAGGAAAGGGATAGGTAAGAGGAAAAACAAACAAACAAAACAAAGCAAAATAACTGCAGGTTTTCCTAGCCTGGGTTGCAACTACTGTTGAGCTAGGATGTCAGGTGCAGCTAAGGTGTCATGTACCTTAACATAGTGTCAGGTGTGGTGAGGACAGTTGCATGTTCCTCCGTGGTTAAACTATGTTAAGCTAAGATTTGGGTATCCTACTTGTGGGAAGAATATGTTTGCCGAATGTGTTATCAGTAGGTGTGGTTACCTCTGGGTGTAAGTAATGTTGTGAGTGTTAATTGTGTAGTGTATGTATGGTCAGATCTGTTTCAGTCTGTTTTGGCTCCCCCCTTTTCTTGTATGTCAGTAAAGACTGGCTCTCTGCATCCTTGTCTTGGATGAGGGTGTGTCCAGATGGGGGTCAGTCCAGCTAGTCAGGAAGTTCTTTAGCATACAGTTGGACGTAGTTTGGCATGGATGCGTGAAGCTGGGGTGCAAACTTTGTCTCCTATGTTGCATTCCACATGTGATGCCTTCTGGTTGTGGCAGACTTTCTGACGTTCTGTGCTTTGGTGGTTGCTGTTGCACAGACATGAATGTGGTTCTTGAAGTTGAAGCTCATTTGACAGTTTCTTTGAAAGTGATGGGTAACTGAGGTGATGTTCTTTGGTACCTCAGAGTTTACGTCAACGGTTGGCCGTGAGAGACTTGCTCGTTCTGGGTGGTTGTTGAACAGGTGCTTGTCATCCCTGATATTGTGGGTTATCAGGTGATCATCGGCCTTCTGTCGCTGGTCACAGCGAGCATGACTTCTGTTTCTAGTCATTCATGGTTAGCTGGTTTTCAAGGAACTCTTTCAGTTGTTTCATGACTTGTTCCATGTCTTCTGAGGGTGAACAGTCTTGTTCTTGTGCAGACTTAGCACGGTGGATGTCTGAATGGTGCTGATGTGGGTTTTGTCTTTGCTTACCCACTCTAGTTGCTGTTGGACAAGCCAGTCGGTTGGCTTTGCACGTCCAGTTAGGTTTCCAGCTGATTCTTTCTTTTGGGTTCCTTGAGAAGCGTAGCTGGTCCCATGGCTTTTCCCAGCGGTTGTGCTGATAGCTGTTGTGGACATGGGGCTCACGTTCTCTTTGCTCTTGATAGAAGACTCGGGTGTTGTGATGCCGCTGGGTGTTGTCCAGTGCAAGGCTTTTGTCTTGGTTGTCAGAGTTCAAGAGTGTGGAGGTTTTGTTACCTTTCTTTGAGGCCATCTTCTGCTTGGTGTAGGCCTTCTGTGTTAGATCGCACAACTGTTGGATGGTCATGGAGCGCGGACAGGCCATGACGCCAAGATGACGACTGACTCCAGGGTGCAGATTTTTCAGGAAGAGGCTTTTGAAGTTCACCTCTTCTTCAAGGTCAGGTTTGTTGTGTGCACCAAAGTAGGCTTTTCGGAGTCGGTTGTAGTAGGCTTGTGGCGTCTCTTGTCGATCTTGTTTGGTCTCCAAGGCAGTTAACAGTCCATATTCAGACTCAGGGTCTGTAAACTCTTTGATCAGGACCTCACGAAGTAGCTGGTAGTTCGACTTTGTGTAACTGAGTTGTTGATCTATGAAGTTTCGTACCTCGACACTTGACGTGGCTCTTAGGAGGTACAACCTGTCTCTGTCAGTCACATGAGGTCTCATTTCTAAATAAAAATCAATATCTTGAAGGTGGGCCTGGATGTCGTGGCCCTCTTTGGAGTTCGGGTTGAACTTGCTGATGTCTTTAGACAGCTTGTTGAGGTCTTTGATGGTCAACCCGTGTGCAGCTCCAAGGTCTGCTTGGATGGGGTCTCTGCTTTCAGTGACAGGAAAGAGTTGTGTGGCGAAGGCCAGTGAGGATTTGGGTAGTGGCCCTTCGCTTCTTTCGTTGGATGCCAGTTCTTGGATGTGAGACTCAGCTTTGCTTGACAGTGGTGAGGCTGAGATATGCTTTTCTCTATTTGGCTCTTGTTTCAGCTCATAAGCATATTTTAACTCTTTTCTGACCGTGTAGAGCTCATCGTTGGCATCATCTAGATGTTGGGTCAGATTGTCTATTTCAGTGCTGTACCTTTCAAGTTGGTTTTCTAAGGCACTGATTTCAGCATTCTTGTTGCTGATGTCGTTCTTGGCTTTCTCTAGTAGCTGTTCGGCATACTGGAGTCTGTTTACCAGGTCTCTCTGGACAGCCTTCGCTTGTTGTTGGTCAAGTTGAGCTGCTTCCAGGGCTGCTTGGAGCTTCTTAACTTGTTCCGTTGTTTCCTGCTCCCTCTCGTTGGGTGCTTTGGGTTGATCTTGAACTTTCACTTCCAGCTTGTCTATGCGGCGTTGAGCACGTGACAGCTCCTCTTGAAGGTGGGTGATGTGCTTGTCGCTCAGTTTCAGCTGGGATGTGAAGGCATAGCTTAGGGAGCTGGTGATTTTGACTAGCTCCTCGTGGTTGTTGTTTTGGCTTGAATCTTGTGTCAGGAACCTTCTCAGGATTAGGATTATTATTAAGAATAATAATAGTTCAGAATTCTTGGGGGTGAGGCTGTCTGTCATGCCTCTCAGCCAAGTGTTCACATCTTCCCCGTGGGCATGGGGGTCTGCAGTCTGCGGCATGCTGGCACGCTGAGGAGAAGAGCGACTGACACAGATCTGTGTGGGGTAGAAGCCTATGTGTGGTGGGACAACTAAGTGTTGTTTCAGTGATTGTGAACCCCTAAAGAAGTGTGGTGATGATAGTGTTGGTCTCAGGGTGTCTAGGTAGACTAGGGATGTGAAGGCTTCATCACTCTAATGAGGAAGAGGAAAAAGAGAAAAAGGTGAAAACAATTCAATGAAATAAAACAATTTCCTTTTCCAATGGGAGGAGTTTTACTTATATACAATATTATTATATCTCTGTTCGAGACGTGAGAATATAATAATAATGCTGGTATCTCTTTTCTTAGCCTGACAGGATTGACACCGAACACCTTACAGTTGGACCGCTTACCAAGGAGGCTTCGAAAGCGACGGTTGTTCAACACTTCTCTAATAATTGATCTCAGCATGGGATGAGATACAAAAATTTGGAATGCGTTCTCAAATTCAGGGAGGTTAGGAAGAACGAAGGAGGGTTTGATTACAATCAAATTCATAAGGATGATTAGTGATCTTCGACAAGATTTTGCATTTCATTCACTTAGAATCGATTGATGGTTCTTACAGGTCCCTGCAAATGCGAAGAGTAAAGAAGGAAGAAAGCAGGAGAGACTTGAGTAGAAGGGAAGGAGACTCAGTAAATTGAGTGGATCGGGTCCACTCACAGGCTTTGTGGCTGTTATACCCAACTACGAGTAGAGCGTTGTTTATAGTTGCTGCACAACTAATGAAACAACAATAAAATTTGAATGAAAGAGTTTTCTTTCTAATTTATTTGACCTCGTAGTGAGGGATAACAATGTCTCCAATTAAGGCTCAGTTGTTTAATCAAAATGATATTAAATGAAGAAGGAAATCAACAAATAAAAATAGAGGTTAATTGTATAACCAAGACAGGAAGAAAGAGGGGTAAAAACGCAACAAAGTAATGAGTAAGTGTGATTCTGAATAGAATCTGTTGATAGGGGTAACAAATCAATTAGGTAAAATAAGTTTACTTAAACTTTCAAAGTGCAAGGCTTATTAGTACCTAAAATGATTGGCCCAAAAGAGTGAATACTAGAAATAATGATCATATGGAATGACTGTCACGGATTGGCCAGGTTCTACTCCCTCACTCACACAACGATCACAGTCACCTGATTACTAATCAGACGCACCTGAAGCCAATCACCAGCACCACATATAAGCACACCACACACCTCACTCAGTGTCCGGGCTCGTTTGCACGAAGCGGACTCATTGTGTTTCTCTGTCGAGTTCACAAACTTCAAGGATATACTTACCTCGCTACTTACCTGTTGAAACTTACCTGCTTTCTCATTTGTTCCAGTACGAAGTCTGTTCTCTGTTCCAGTCAGCGGTGGTCAGCCGTAAGCCAGTCTGTCTGTCACCAACGGTGTGTGTGTGTGTGTGTGTGTGTGTGTGTGTGTGGGTCGAAGTCCTCCTCCCGTCGTTCTTGGAAAGGAAAAGATCTATCATCAGTATTCATCTCTATTCATCAAGTATCATACCTGGACTGTTATACTTACCCGGTTCTGCACGTCATCTTATCCACAACGCTCTGCTGAAAATAAACATTGTTGTTATTATTATCACTAACCTCTCTTGTTTGGTCTGCTTCCGTAACAATGACCAGATGAGGAAATTCAAATGATTCCAAATAAATTTAATGTTTGAATTAAATTTTGATTTGGCACAATCAATAATTGTGAAGTAGTATTCCCCTTTCTAGTAAAATGCATATAAAGTGATAAAGTTAGAAAACTGAGAAATAAGACAGAAAAGTAGACCAACAGGTGTATTAGTTCAGAAGTTTAAAGGGTTAAATCACTTTAGCTTTGCCCAAACACATTGTGTTCAACCACTGGATGTTAATGCTAGCTGCTAACCTTTGAGGCTAATCTTTAGCATAGACTTCAATGTAAACACAACAGTTTCGTTAGCTTAGCAACACCGTAGAGTTTGTTTATAATATGACGTCAATGTGCTGCGCGTGCGCAGTTCAGAGTTGCTCCGGAAGTAGGTTAAGACTTCCGTGTCACGATCGTAACTACGGCAACCAAAACAAACAATAGTGGACTAAGCGCCTGAAACTTTACATTGCAAGTACAGTTAAGCATGTTACATGAAATGGCGGCGCATTTCAACACTGTACAAATAACAAACACCACTTCTAGTTGGTTTTGCGATGTGGTGCTTTAAGCTCTTCGTTCAGAGTTGGATGTAAACTTTATTTAAGTGGCAGCTTGGCGCTGCAAATGAGGAACAACAATGATAACGATCTATGCGGATCGTAAATCTCCGTGCCAGTTTCTCTGAGCACGCAAACACAACACAACAGGTTTTATTCGCTGTTGGTTCAAAGTTAAACTTTACTTGATCAAGATTTTAAAAGCACTCCCCTTCAGATCGCACTGTTTCACTTAGTGAACAGACACAAACAGGCAAGCATTATTTCTAATGTTTAGCAAGGGAGTCGAATAACATTGACAATGGAACACGCATTGACAATCAAACTATGAATAATAAGGCCTTTAAAATAGATTGAGGAACACGCTCAAACTATTCTTTATTCGTCGATTTATTTTCACTTTTATTTACTGCAGTTTAGCTCCGTTCAGCTAACGGTGACTGAGATTTCCTGGCTGGGAGTATAGCAATTGAATGGCACTGGAACACGCAATGACATTAATTCAGCTATAAATAAGGCATTACATAAAATGAGGGACACGCTCAATTTCGACCTTATTGTACGATCTCAGACCTTAACTTTAAACTCACTTACTACAGTTTAAAAGTAAAGAGACGGTCTCGAGTTACCGTCCTCTGCTCAAGCTTTCATTTATTCAAGCGGCTGCGCGCTGCTTACGTCACACACACACACACACGTACAGTCTAGAAGAAGCTTTCCTCCGCAGAGATAGAAAAGATGAAATAACTTTGTTTATGCTCACAATTTAGATTAAACTGCCTCGCGTTCTCCACCAAAATAAATGTAGGGTTTTGTTACATTTAAATATTTAGCTCAAAGGGAATCAAATGATTCAATAAGGAATTTGAACAGAGTCGCTGTTTTACAGCTGTTTAGAGTCGACTCGCGATTCCTGGAACTAGCCTTACAACATCACTCTGCAATGGATATTATTATCCAGAATATAGTGTTAACACTATATATCAGCACAGTAGCAAAATCGACAGTTTAAGACATTAACTTGTAAGCACAAAACACAAGATATTTATCTTTTCTAATAAAAATACGATTTATTGGATAAACCTAAAACATACAAACTAGTCTAACACATAAACACACGCATTCATGATCTCCTCATGTTTCCTTTAGAGGAGACGGCTGGCATGCAGGCCAGGCAGCGTTGAAACGCGGCGGCGCGAAGCACGCGAAGAGTGAAGAGAGTAATGGTGCGTTCACACCGGACGCGACTTGCGCGGAAAAATCGCGCTATTCGCGCGTAGTTTAACGCTTGAACATTTGAGTTTACTCGCGCCATTCGCGCGTGACATTTTCTTCACAACAGACGCGAATTCGCGTCAAGGGAGGGGCTTCTGCCACTCGTCAGCGGGAAAGTAGTTGTAAAATAGGTGAATGAGCTCAATTTGCCAGCTTTAGCTTGCTTGTAGTCTCAATATGTATGTATATGTAGGTCAAATTGAGTAAAGAGCGTTTTTTAAAACTAACCAGATTGTCCGACCTCTTAACTCACTTTATTCCTAGCAAGATCCCTTTTATTCCTGTTTCTACAAAAGTCCAAAGATGTATCGTACAGCTCCGAGGAACCACAGACAGCAACAGTGATTTTGTCCGCCATTGTTGTTTCGGATTTCTGCCTCCGTCACTACTAGAGCAAGCTCCTGATTGGTTAACGCGGCGCGGATTTTCGCCAAAGTTCAGATTTTTGAACTCGCGCGAATGGCGCGGCAATCGCTTGAAACGCTCAATGCGTGCCGCGCCATTCGCGCTATTCGCGCGTTTCGCGCCGCAGGATGGCTATTCGCGTCTTTGCATTGACTTAACATGTAAATCACTCGCGCTTGCCGCTTCATTCGCGTCCGGTGTGAACGCACCTTAAGAGTGTAAAGAGAGAGATTTGAGGGTGTCCTGATTTTTTAAACTCAGCTTTTGGACACATCCCAAATGGTGTCTTGACCAATTAAAACAATGTCCTAACTAGGTTGCTGTTAGTTTCCCCTCCCAAACCATAAATCACAATGTTATCTTATCAGTCCCTTGGGTCCCAACTTTCCCGCTCTTGGCAAAGTTAAATTTGGACATGATTTCGATAACAAGACTAAAATACATTTTACAAAGAATTGAATTACAGAAACATTTAGAGAATGGAATTTCGAGCTTGAGCATACCAAACACAAATATAAACCATTAAGCTATTCAATAGTTATTAAAAAGGACATACACAATAAGTGATTAAAACATAATAGGCAAATGTATGGGTTACAAAGAGGATAGGAAGTTATGCATAGAAAAGATGAGTTGCTCATAAGTTCTTTAGCATAATTTTGGGTGCATATCTAAATGTAAAGGCAGTTTTATGCCATTTTGGGAATGTGATGGCACGTTCTCTGTGAGGAACAAAAGGTAAGGGAAGAATTCTCAGTGTCCTGGAATCTCGGTGGGGGAGGCAACCAAGCACAAACTCTACTAGTGATTTTCCTCATGTGATGTTCATGATGTGCATTTGACCAATAATCTTGGTAACTTGCCCCAATGTTGACAATCTTCTTCCTTGGGATGATAAACAAGCGTCTTTTTGTATTAATGTCGCAAGTTCTGAGTTGGTTAGGTTTGCTTCAAGCTGGTATAGCGCCAGGGTGTCAAATGACAAATTTTACGACTGGAGTCTTGTCATGCTGGGCCTCTTGTGGAATTCGAGTCTGTAGAAGTGTTTTAACTTCTAATTGAATCTTCTGAATTGTCTGATTCGCGCTGAGACGCTACAATCTAAACCTACAACATGCATGTTAGACCTTATTCCATCTAAGCTACTAAAGGAGGTACTTCCAGAAGTCATAGATCCTCTTCTGAATATTATTAATTTGTCACTATCATTAGTATATGTCCCCAAAACCTTCAAACTGGCTGTTATTAAGCCACTCATTAAAAAACCACAACTTGACCCCAATGAATTAATTAACTACAGACCAATTTCGAATCTCCCTTTTCTGTCAAAGATACTAGAAAAGGTAGTATCCTCACAATTATGCTCCTTCTTAGAGAAAAATGGTATCTGTGAGGATTTCCAGTCAGGTTTTAGATCATATCATAGTACTGAGACTGCTCTTATTAGAGTTACAAATGACCTGCTCTTGTCAACCGATCGTGGTTGCATCTCTCTATTAGTGCTACTGGATCTTAGTGCTGCGTTTGATACTATTGACCACAACATTCTTTTAAACAGACTTGAAAATTATGGCATTAATGGTAGTGCACTGGCTTGGTTCGAATCGTACTTATCAGACCGTCATCAGTTTGTGGCAATAAATGAAGAGGTATCATTTAAATCGCAAGTGCAGTATGGAGTACCTCAAGGCTCAGTACTAGGGCCATTACTTTTTACGCTTTACATGTTACCCTTGGGAGATATCATCAGGAAACATGGTGTTAGCTTTCATTGTTACGCTGATGATACTCAGCTCTATATTTCTTCGCAGCCCGGCAAAACATATCAATTCGAAAAACTAACAGAATGCATAGCTGATATTAAAAACTGGATGGTGAATAACTTCTTACTGTTAAATCCTGAAAAAACAGAGGTGTTAATTATTGGACCTAAAACCTCCACAAGTAATAACCTAAAACACAGTCTAATACTAGATGGCTGCTCTGTAAATTCGTCGTCATCAGTTAGGAACCTAGGCGTCCTATTCGATAGCAATCTCTCCTTTGAAAGCCACATTTCTAGCATTTGCAAAACCGCATTTTTCCATCTTAAAAATATATCGAAATTACAACCTGTGCTATCAATGTCAAATGCTGAAACATTAATCCATGCGTTCATGACCTCAAGGGTAGATTATTGTAATGCTTTATTGGGTGGTTGTTCTGCACGCTTAATAAACAAACTCCAGCTGGTCCAAAATGCAGCAGCTAGAGTTCTTACTAGAACTAGAAAGTATGACCATATTAGCCCGGTTCTGTCAGCACTGCATTGGCTCCCTATAAAACATCGTATAGATTTTAAAATCTTGCTAATTACTTATAAAGCCCTCAATGGTTTAGCTCCTCGGTACTTGAGCGAGCTTCTATCACATTATAGTCCCTCACGTCCGCTGCGTTCTCAAAATTCTGGCAATTTGATAATACCTAGAATATCAAAATCAACTGCCGGCGGCAGATCATTTTCTTATCTAGCGCCTAAACTCTGGAACAATCTACCTAACACTGTTCGGGAGGCAGACACACTCTGTCAGTTTAAATCTAGATTAAAGACACATCTCTTTACCCTGGCTTACACATAAAACATTAACACATTCCTATAATTCAAATCCGTTAAAGGATTGTTAGGCTGCATTAATTAGGTCAACCGGAACCGAAAACACCTCCCATAACATCTGATGCACTCGTTGCATCGTAAAAAGAATGGCATCTACGCTAATATTAGTCTGTTTCATTCTTATTCCGAGGTCACCGTAGCCACCAGACCCAGCCTGTATCCGGATCAGATGGTCACTGCAGTCCCCCGGATCCAGTCCGCACCCAGCTTAGATCATGGATCACCACCTGGAGATGACTTCAGTAGCCATGGATGTCAACCAGATGAGCTCCAGAGACGGATCATCACTAAAGACCTCGCCAACCTAGACCGCCATCGGTGCTACACCACAGGAACCTGATGAGTTCTCTACAATCGGACATTGGTACAAACTGCTGGTTTCGTCTGGCCAGAGGAGAACTGGTCCCCCGACTGAGCCTGGTTTCTCCCAAGGTTTTTTTCTCCATTTCTGTCACCTGTGGAGTTTTGGTTCCTTGCCGCTGTCGCCTCTGGCTTGCTTAGTTGGGGACACTTTCCAGCGATATCGTATACTTTTTGAACTGAACTGACGATGATATCACTGAATTCATTGATGAACTGCCTTTAACTGAAAATTGATTATCTACAATAATGCGTTACTTACACACTATTGTTCTGTTTAAATACTGTGCAGTTGCTTTGACACAATCTGTATTGTTACAAGCGCTATATAAATAAAGGTGACTTGACTTGACTTGAATTGAATTGCCATGAATTTAATTCCACTTCCTGTCATTCCAACTCCAATTCAAATTCAACTTCCTGTGGGGCGGAGTCAATTCAATTCAAATTCCAACTCATGAATTGAATGGTGGCCAATTCTGAAATTCTGAATTGTGCACAAGTCAGCCTGTTACGATTTCTTCAAGACTGTTAAGCAAAATGGACAGAACAATAGTTAGTAGAACTTTTCTGTGACAATTTTCTTTCTGCCTCCACTGTACCTCAGACCTCAGACCTTGCTGACATGAGATGCGCTGCTATAAGAGGGCTTCCTGTTATACTTGGTGATGACCCAACTGAGTTCTTCAAAGCATGCGTTGTAAGTATTATTTTTCTCTGGCATTTAAAACTTAAATGTACTATAGAATAATTACATTAAATTATAGTGATCTCATCATCACTGTGTATATCATTTAAATTAATTTATAATATTTTGATAATAAAACACCATTATTATATTAAGAAACAGACAAACATATTTTAATATTTAATTTACAGATTTGTATGCACATAATTGACAAAGCATCCCAAATCACTTACACAGTACATGCAGATAACTAAATAGAAACATGTTTGTTAAAAGTTAATCTTAAAGAATATTAGATGGCTATTTTTTTTTTTTTTTTTTTATATATAATTTCCACTTTCATATCCAGTCACATTTTTTCAAATGCTTGGATACAATACACATAAGCCAAAGATCATTTGTTCATTGAACTTAAATCACCTGTTCAAAATGACACAACTTAACATCAAAGGATTACTATTTCAAAATGCAACTCACAAATTACATCTGAGTTGAGTGTGCATTCATTTCATTACAAAGATCGAAATATCAGTTGATATATCTGCTTAAAATGATAAATAACTGTTGCATTACTCTTGAAGCATATATTTTATGGAAAATAGTGCATGTTTAGATTATGACAGTTTCAGGATAGATCATTTGACACCAATTACCACAGAATATGACCCAGATGGACTACACTACACTCTCAGAAAAAAAGGTACAAAACTATACCTTTTAGGGTACAAGTACACTCTAAAAAGTGCTGGGTTAAAAAATAACCCAACCATAACCCAGCTGCTGGGTAACTATGGGACAGAACACGCGTTGGGTTGTTTTGACCCAAGTGCTGGGTTAAATCATTTGACCCAAAATGCTGGGTTGTTTATTTGACCCAACCAGTGGGTCAGATTAACTGTGTTGCTGGGTTAAACACTACCTAAATATTGGGTTATTTGTTGTCTAATTGCCTTGCTACCTTTAGATTTACCAATAATAATATATAAATCACAAAAGAATGTAAAATTATTATTGTTTTTCTGTAATACAGTTACACAACACAAAAAAATGCATCTGTAAATGAGTTTTCATATTTCTTTTTAATACAGTTTTCAAATAGGTGCAGCTGTCACACATTTTGTCCAACCCTTACAGACACAAATTACGGTTTTAGTAGATCAGTTTCTTTTAAACACAAAACTGTAAACAAGGCACAATATATTCCTATTCTTTATGTCAACATTGCAGCAGCAGAACACTCAAAAAATAATTTATTACCACATTAGAATCATTCCAAACATTGTGCCATTAAACCTAAGCCAAACAAAGAGTCCACCAGACAATTCTTACAATTTAAAACATGTTACAAGTGGCCAAAAAAAAACTGTTGCCCTCAAAAAATTCACACATGAAGACTTATGTCCATCAATATGATATACTGCAAGCTGGAGAAATTCCCAGGCAACAAGTCCGCTTCAATGGCATGGCCTGGAACAATGGCGAAGGTCTAGAAATGTTGTTGTCTCATCCCAAGGCTCAAATCCACCATGTTGGTCCCCACCTGTTAATCATACGGCATTTAGTCTTGCAACATAACTAGCATTTTAAGTTAAGTGTATTTTATGAACATAAACACAGAGGCATGAAATAAATGCTCATTTTACTTCTCAACTTTTCATACAGTTGTGGTCAAAATTATTAGAACACTAGTATTTTCACCAGCTAAATAAGGTTTTAAATCAGTGATTTCTATCTTTTGCTGTAGTGTGTCAGTAGGAAATATCGGTTTACATTTCCATTCATTTTGCCATTAATTGTGATAATCCAGTGACATTTTTGTTTGCACAACAGCCAGTGCTCCACACAGGATCTGTTCTCATCATCATCCAGAAGAACTGTGACAGCGTCTCCAAGATGCTCCAAGAGACCTAACTGCAAAGCTACAGTACTGTTAAAAGTTTTAAGCACTTGTCTAAAAATGTCATAAAATGATGCTGTCAAAAATAATGTCATAAATAAATGTTCTTTATCAATTAACCTTGATTAACTAAATAAATCAACATTTGGTTTGACCATCCTTTTGCGTTTAAAGCAGCTTTTGCCCTACACTAGGTGCACTTGCACAAAGTTTTTCAGGTAGCTTTGCAGGTAGGTCTCTTGAAGCATCTTGGAGACGTTGTCACAGTTCTTCTGGATTTAGTCTGTCTCAGTTTGTTCTGTTTCTTCATGTCATTCCAGACAGACTGGATGATGATGATTAGATCAGATCTCTGTGTGGAGGATTGGCTGTTGTGCAAACAAAAACCACACTGGATTATCACAATTAAAGGCAAAATGAATGTTAGGAAATGTAAACTGATATTTCTTATTGACACACTACAGCAAAAGATAACAAACACTGACTTAAAATCATTTTTTAGCTGGTGAAAATACTACTGTTATAATAATTTTGGCCACCACTGTGTTTATATATATATATGCACCCTTATTAGAGCAGAAAACGTAAAACAAAACTTACAGGTTGTACGTCAATGAATGGCCTCCGGGATTCCGTGGTTGTGGGTCTGAAGACCTTTTATCCAGAGTGGGCAGGACTTTGAAAGCACTTTCCCCTTTAGCATCTAAACCATAGGAATAATATGCAAACTGTGAAACATATTTTATAATCAAAACAACAAACTGAAACACTTTCATATGAAGATTTCTTCATTACTTTAAATAATGCAAATTAATTCCCACCCTCATTCAACTACTGCAGGTTAAGTTTAGGTATGGGGTCAGATTCAGGGATGTAGAATATGCTCATGCAGAATAAGGCATCAGTATGTGCTTCATAAGTACTAATTAACAGCCAATATACAAGCTAATAAGCAACTAGTTAAGTGTTACTGACCATTGTATTTACCAGTTGATGTGTGTCAAATACAGTTGCATATTGTTTTTATAGATTGACATATTATAAGAAAAAGCTTACCTTAAGTCATGTCACCCAGGAATGTCCCTCGCTGAGCACTGGCAAGAATTAGGTCTGCAACTGTAGCCCAGTCTTCAAAAAGTCTGCCTCTGGATATAGCTTCCTAAAGTCTTGTGAAATCTGATCAAATCTGAAAAACAAATGTGGTTCAATAAGTTTAAGGTTTATACTGGTCTCCTAGTTTGTAATGCACCACAGGCATTCACTAAAATAGAGGAAGAGTAAGGGGCCGTTCACATGCCGCGCCTAAAAACGCGTGAAAACGCAAGACGCGTCGCTTTCTCTCATTCTTTCCAAAACGCAGCTTGCTCTCCCATGGCGTCTGCCGTTGCTAAGCAACCATGTCCAGCGCCTGGAAAAAACGAGCTTTTAAATAACGAACTTCAGTGCGCAAAAAACGCGACATGTGAACGGCCACATACACCACGAGAGATTAAGTCTAACTTTACATACTGTAGCTAAGACAACATTACATATAAGTAATAAACAATAGTACATACCAGTCATATTGTGGTTTAACATTATTAAAGTAAGGGACATAACGTTAGCCTTTTAGATAATGCAGTTACCTCAAGGAAAAAAGCGCGAAAATGCTCAACATTAAACATATGGATCTATCGTTGGATTCGGCACGTCGCAGACATTTACTTGAAAAAATATGCCCTTAAAAGATCAATTTTTGTATGAAATTATCTAATTTTGACAAAACATTACAAAGCCATACAGACAGTAAAGGAACTTACCCCCGTATTTCTGACCTACTCTTTCCACAAGGCGTTAAAATAAAGGCCATATGTATACTGTAAGTTATACAAATAACACTACACACACACACACACACACACACACACACACACACTGGTTTACATGTTTTATGGGGACATTCCATAGGCGTAATGGTTTTCATACTGTACAAACCGTATTTTCTATCGCCCTAACCCTACCCTACACCTAAACCTAGCCCTCACAGGAGATTGTGCAAACTTTTACTTCCTCAAAAAAACTCATTGTGCATGATTTATAAGCCTGTTTCCTCATGGGGACCTGAGAAATGTCCCCACAATGTCAAAATCTACTGGTATTCCTATCCTTATGGGGACATTTGGTCCCCACAACGTGATGAATACCAGACCACACACACACACACACACACACACACACTAATATATAACAATAAAGCGAATGTTGAGGCAAAAAAGTACATCGCTAGGCTGCTTAAGTTACAACGTTCGTCATTCACGGAATAAAATGCCAACCCCGCACAGCGACATATCAAATATTGCATTAAACAGTGAAATCAGTGTGCTCTAAAACACAACTTATTAAAAATAAAGGTAAATAATTATATAATCATATTATTAATTTACCTTATAATCCTGCTTGCTGCGAGGTGCGTGACCGCCTGGCGACGAGACGAGTGAAGAATCCAGAATGTTCGATGAAGTGAAAAAAATAAACAAACCGGTTGGGTCAAAATAACCCAACCCAGGTGTTCATAGTGAAAGAACCCCTTATAGTCCATTTGACCCAGCATGATCAACCCAACTGTGTGTTTACAGTGCCTCAAACAACCCAGAATTTTGACCCAGCACAATTAACCCAGCAATGTGTTTACAAAAATAACCCAGCACTTTTTAGAGTGTAGCTGTCACTGGGGTGTTACCAAGGGTACACTTTTTTGGGTACATAATTGTACAATAAGGACCCATTGTGTACCTTTAAAGGTACCTTTATATGTTTTGTTGCCCAGGAACAAAATTGTACCTCTGCGGTACCTTTTTTTAACAGAGTTATCTATGGATGTCATATTTCATTCTTTATCAGATATGGTTTCAATGTCCCCATGTACCCTGTTTTACAGAACACATTTTCATATTCAACATGACTGAATGCAAGATGTCATTTTTATGTTATTGCTTTTGTGGTTTTAATGTTAATGAGTTAAATAATAATCTATCAAGAACATTGGTACACAAAATAGCCCTGCTGAAAAAAATCTAAAACCAGCCTAGGCTGTTTGGCTGGTTTAAGCTGGTCAACCAGCCTGGTTTTAGCTGGTCAGCAGGCCTGTTTAAAAGGGGGTATTGGCCACTTTTCTGTCTGGCGAGGCTGGGAAACCACCTGCTAAAACCAGCCTGACCAGGCTGGAAGACCAGCTAAAACCAGCTACTTCCAGCTTAAACCAGCTAAGACCAGCCAACCAGCCTAGGCTGGTTTTAGCTGTTTTTTTTTGTTTTTTTTTCAGCAGGATACAGTATACTGTAAACTTTGAATCTAAATTTTTCCTTTGGAAAACCTATGCTGAGATTTATTTTATCAGTAAATTCCACATTACAGTATTTCAATGATACCACTGCCTGTACTGTTCTCAGTCTAAAGTAAAAAAAAATGAAACCTGAATCACATATTTTGTACAACTATATTTAATGATTGTACTAGCAAAAACACATTGAAACTATGGGTAACTTGTGTATGGGTGATCTAAAGTAATGTTCCTATAATATTTCATAATAAATTTGTTTTTTGAAACAATGCTTCTGCTAATGCAAGGCTTCTTTAAAGATATGAACGCAATATGCAAAGTTTTGAACACTGGACAGCCTGTGTTACAAATAATGACTGTTTTGAGTTTTGTATCTAGAGTTTTGAAAAATTACATTAAGGTTATTAGTGCAAAAATCAGTTATTAGTGCAAAAACGATTATAAAAAACTGTAATAGTACATTATATGCCTATTCAGAGGTTGTATATTTTTCCTCTTCACAGTTTGGCTAATGTATATTAAACAACATAAATGTACATGTTGTGCCTATTCAGGATTAGGCAAATTTTTATGCAACATATTGATGTTTTACAATATGTAAAAGTTTTCAAGTAATCACAGTGTGCCTATTCAGATTTTGGCAAATGTTTATGCCTTATAGTAAAGCAATAATTCATATTCTGCCTTTAGTTAGGCAAATGTTTATGCAGTAGAATAACTGTATACAGTACATAGTGTGCCTATTTAGAGTTTGGCAAAGATGCATAATAACGCATAGAAAAGTTGATGAAATAATTTCATGTAAGTTACTTTTTTGAAATGTTGAATTCGAAAATTCAAATAAATCCTTGTAAGATGTATTTTTTGGTGGCTTATTGTGCATTGTAGAGTAAATTCCAAATAAAAAAATACAAACTAATTTTGACAACTAAAGCAATTTAGTGCAATTTAGTATTTTAAATTACCTAAACGAATACATTTTAGTTATTATAACAGATTATGTTAGTTCAAATAACTAAAAGTTTTCAATATAATTATATGTAAAGTTTAAGTTCTTTAAACGTAAAATCTCTTGCTTGTTCAACAAGACAAAATTAACTTTTTTAGGGGAACGAGTTTCCATATTTTTTTTACGTTGAATCAACGTATACGGGCTTACAGTGCTGTAAAAAGTTTTCACCAGATTCAACTTAAAAACCTAAGTTCAGCAGCTGCCTTAAGTTTTTAAGTTAAATCAGCTTAAAACTACAAGTCATTTGAACTTATTACAATCAAAATTAGTTGATTTAACTTGTGAGTTTAAATTACTTAAGTTGGTTTAACTTAACATTTTAAGGCAGCTGCTAAACTTAAGTTTTTAAGTTGAAACTGGTGAAAACTTTTTACAGTGTGCTACGCCGCATTTTTGTGCGATCTAGTGAAATAAAATAAAAGCCATCTTTTACCATGGGGCACCTTTAGCCCTGTCATACTCTACACCATTATATCAACGTAGCATTTTCAAATAAGGAACATGCGTTGCTTTTACATTATTAAATGCATTTTCTGATTAACCCAAAAGTGTACAGCCAAACCTGTGGCCACACATTGACAGTAACATTGCACTCAACCATTCGTAACGCATATATCATAATGCACACATTCCTTTATACACTTTTACAATCAGTAAATTCTAAAATTGGGTGTGTTTGTTGTTTGTTTAAAATGTACAGTTTGCTTGAGGATATCTAGTTTACTTGCTACTTATTTTCTGATGTAATTCCTGTATGTTCGTAGTTTGCAACATTTTAAAATGAAATAAGAATTCATGATTCACAAGACTGGCAGCATTTTCATACATCTCACGCTATGCAGTATATCACATCCACAATGGAACATAGAAACTTCCATTTTTACTTTCTGGATATTTACATTTGAACATAATACACACAAAGACCAATGAAAGCACATTTTGTCCTCCTTTTTTATAAAGCAGAACAGAGGGGAACAATTTCTGTGAATAATTACTTGATTTGGACCAGGTCCTCACTCCCTTCTCCCTTTTTTCTTTTTTTTTTCGTGTAGAGCTAATCATCATATTGAGTCATCCTGCAATTAATTTCCCTTGCATGATCCACTAACTTCCCAGCCCTGATCCACACTGTGCGAATTTTTCTCCCACACTTCACACAACCATTACAGGCTCTGGGCTGCCTATTAAGCTCATGAATTCAACTGCCAAGGATGTTTACCTCAGAATCTACACTGTGTGAGTAATTATGGCCAGTCAGAACATATATCCTAATCCTATCTGGATTACATAAAAATGTCAGTGCTTCAGTACTGGGAGTTGCTTTATGCTACATTCAAAAAATATACACTTTCAGAGACGTTTGAGATTTTTTTCCCCCTGGTGGGCCAGCATGCTGCAACGGAGGCGCTAACAAAGAGGACTCTACTCTTTGAGCGAAGCTGGTTTCTTCTTTGACCATCGCAATAAATTCAGCCTAGACCACTGAGAGTTTTGCCAACCATCCGGCAGGAGAAACAACATCAATGAAGGAGAAAGAAACAGCCACATGGGGAGGGATCGTGCATGAGGATGCTACGTCTGCATAATTGACACAAGCAGAGATGAAATGCATTAATGCCACTGCATGTCTTGCAGAAATATGTTTCTGTGCTGTCTCACACACAAGATGTTGGTCACAGGTGTGGAGTGACACAATAACGTCTCATATTGTGAGGGTCATTCATGAGTGATCTTTTCGAGAGGATGGTTACTAAGCGGAAAGATTGTCTGCAGGCTGCCAAGCAACTACAAAGCTCAGCTTGCATAATCTACTAGGTCAGTATTACTCCTTAAATCTCCATAAATGCAATTTTAGACAATGTCTAGTTGAATTCATTTTTTCTATATGTATCAGGTTTTTATTGTTTCAAGACATAGTTTCTCCCCTGCACATTTTCCATATAATAAAAGTAATAACAACAGAGCCATAAATCATAAAAGTGTTCCATACCATTTGTGCACTACATTCCAAGTCTTCCAAAGCCATTTGATACACTCTCAGAAATACATACATACATACATACATACACAGAGAACCTTAGGATAACCAGAAGCCCCTGGGCTACAGCATTTTGGTAGGAGCATCCTGACAATTATTTATGTTAAATTTCTTTTTTATTTTTATTTCTTGTTAATATGCAAGTTAACATTTAATATACTGTGTAAAATGTGAATATAAGTGAATATGCAAATTCACTCTTTTGGTGAAGCTTGTAGTAACAAAGTACATTTAGTTGAGTAAAAAAAAAAATATATTTATACTTGTAAGAGTAGATTTAAAGATGGGCACTTTTACTTAAACTCGAGTTATAGTTAATGCGATTAGTAAAACGACAATTAACATTAAGATGTGATTGCACTTGTCTAACATACAAGTTGTAAGAACACACACGCACATATATATATATATATATATATATACAGGCAAGCCTGAAATTATTCATACCCCTGGCAAATGCTGACTTAAAGTTACTTTTATTCAACTAGCAAGTTTTTTTTTTTAATTAGAAATGACACAGACGTCTCCCAGAAGATAATAAGACGATGTACAAGAGGCATCATTGTGGAAAGAAATATTACTCATCTTTTATTTACATTTGAACAAAAAGTGGCATGTCCAAAATTATTCATACCCTTCTCAATAATCAATAGAAAAGCCTTTATTGGCTATTACAGCAATCAAACGATTCCTATAGTTGCTGACCAGCTTTTTGCATGTCTCCACTGGTATTTTTGCCCATTCATCTTTAGCGATGAGCTCCAACTCTTTCAGGTTGGAGGGTCTCCTTGCCATCACCCTGATCTGTAGCTCCCTCTTCTCAATTGGATTTAAGTCAGGACGCTAGCTGGGCCACTGCAAAACGTTAATGTTTTTGTCTGCTAACCATTTCTTCACCACTTTTGCTGTGTGTTTTGGGTCGTTGTCGTGCTGAAATGTCCACTAGTGCCCAAGGCCAAGTTTCTCTGCAGACTGCCTGATGTTGTTGTTGAGAATTTTGATGTATTGCTCCTTTTTCATGGTGCCGTTTACTATGATTAGGTTCCCTGGTCCACCCCCAAAACATTAGGTTCCCATCACCATGTTTGTCAGTGGGGATGGTGTTCTTAGGGTTGAAGGCTTCTCCTTTTTTTATTACGCCAAATGAAAGCTACATCATTGTGGCCAAACAATTCAATTTTTGTTTCATCTGACTGTAAAACAGAAGACCAGAAGTCTTCTTCATTGTCCAGATGAGCATTTGCAAAGGCCAAGAGGGCTTTTGTGTGCCTTATCTATAGAAGTGGTGTCCTCATTGGTCTGCGTCCGTGGAACCCAGCGGTGTGCAGTGTCCTTTAAATTGCCTGCCCTGAGATGTTGCCACCAGCAGAGCCCAGATTCATCAGGACAGCCTTGGTTGTGATCCTTGGATTCTTTTTTACGTCTCTCACTATCCTCCTGGCCAGCACAGGTGTGACTTTTGGCTTCCGACCACGTCCTCTGAGATTTTTTACAGTGTGGAACATCGTGTATTTTTTAATAATATTTTGCACTGTAGCCACTGGAACTTCAAAACATTTAGATATGGTCTTATAGCCCTTTCCTGACTTGTGAGCAGCCACAATGCGCAGCCGCAGGTCCTCAGTGAGCTCATTTGTCCTAGCCATGACTGTCCATTAATCAACAGCAAAAAGCCTCTGTTTTTCACCTGTTGAGTTGATTAAAACAGCTGTTCCCAATGAATCAGGGTAATTAGGATTTTTAGAACAGCTTGGACTATTTGAAATAGTATAGAACTTTGGATTTCCTCATAGACTGTGACAGTTTCCAAAGGGTATGAATAATTTTGGACATTCCACTTTTTGTTCAAATGTAAATAAAAGCTGAGAAATATTTTTTTTCCACAATGATGCCTCTTGTACATCGTCTTATTATCTTTTGGGAGAAGCCTGTGTCATTTTCGGTCAAAAAAAAACTTGCTGGTTGAATAAAAGTAGTTTAAGTGCAGAAATGAAAAAGAGTGTGAAATCCTCACAATTTTAGGGTTTAAGAACAAGTTTTTTTTTTTTTTTTTTTTTTATGGTTTAAGAATCAGACATTATTTTCCAGACACTATTTACAGTGAGTACAAACAGCAATAAATACTACTTACACTACAAATAATGTTTATTATTTATACTCAGTGTGCAAACCCTAAGCCAAACCCCAGTTCTAACCCTAACCATATAATAAGTACATGTAGTACTATTATTACTCATTTCTTAAATGTATAAGTGCACTATAACAAGGACACCTTAAAATAAAGTTCAACCAAATAAAGTATACTGCCTCAGTGACAAGCTGTTATAGCCCTAAAGGTCCATATTGTTTTATTTATTTTTTTTATTTGGGGGGGGGGGGGGTAGTATAGACTAGTATAGTCATTTTACACTGTACATTTTTGCCAGTCTGCAGCAGCACTCATGCCTCATTTGTATGTATTATTCAAATGTGTTACCACAAGATGCATCATTTCAGGTTTGATGATGTCAAAAATGATGCACCTGTATGGAATTATTTTCTGTTGTTTCATTTTTTTTTTTTTTTTTTTTTGGTTGTAGGTGGTAGTCTAAATTCAAGTAGCGTCTTTTTGCACATCTTGGAAAATCAGACCCTTCTAGCTGAATCGAATGTAGTAGTATGTATGGAAATTAATTTTACTAAGTGTGACCAGTTTTACTCAATGTGCTGCACACATAAAACAAGAACAAAAAATAAATATCAAGGCCCTGTGGGTTATTTGGCACATGTTTTTGTCTTCCAGATAACACTGTCAGCAGATGAAAATGTGTGTTTATAAGGCCGGGTGAGTAGGTGTGTTGTTGGAAGCTTCAAAGCCCTCCATTTCCGTTGTCCTCTCCGTGAAGTTAATTACTGTGCATCTGTAGTACCTCACAGCTGAAGTAAAGATAGTTGGTTTTTTTAAAGCCCTCTGCCAGTTTCATTACCGCTAATGCTAGCGTGGGCTCTCAGCATCAACGCCGACTGTCACTGTTTGTGTGTGTGTCAGCAAGATGACAGTCACCTGGATGTACCGTAGTTAAAATATCAAGGTACAATAATTGGGTTAATTGTTTATATAGTCAACACTGTGTACAGCAAAGAAACACATCCTGTGAGGAGGAAACCTGTCAATTTATGAGTACATTTAGAATGATTGAGATTGCAAGACTCAGATGTGTGTGTCTGAGTGAGGAAACGACAACGGTGGGATCTTCCGCAGGAAGGGTTTCAGCTGAAAATGATTATTGCTTTTTCCTGTCTGCTTTCTTTCAGTTAGTCTCAAATAAACAGACGTTTGACTGTCAGCAAGAAGTTGATATAATTGCAGTTATATTTCGTCCGAGAATCACCAACATGGACATGAAGAGACTACTTAGCAGAAACATAAAACAGACAAATGCATTTTGCTTTTTTACGTCTTCGGTATTACTTTTATATTTGTTTGGTACAGTGTTTATTGTGTTCATGTTGTGTTGCAAAACACTTTTGCTGCTACTGAGATGAGAGATGGTTAAGGTTGTTTCCTTAATAATTCATGCTATTACATAGCAGTTAAAGACACATTATAAAGTGGGTACATGACACTAAAGACCAGTTAATTCTAAATGTGTTTGTTGTTTGTTTGAAATATACAGTTTGCTTGAGGATATCTAGTTTTCTAGTTTTTAAGCTACTCTTTTCTGATGTAATTCTTGTGCTTTTGGAAGGCACAAAACATTTGAAAAGAATAAGTATTCACAATTCAAAGGTTTATGTGTTTTTTTTTTTTTTTTGAGAAAGGATATTTTCCTTTGAATAATGTAGTACCATTTCATGCTAAAACACAATGTGTAAGACTCGGGTTCAGGGTCTTGCAAAACACTGGAGTGCAAACAAAATGAGGACTGGCTTGTATTGGAGCAGTGTCACTAAAAATGAATCACAGCTCTTGTAATGACGATTTCTGGTTGGCTTTGGAAGGTTATGCAAGGGCTTATTATCGAGTACCGAATGCAATATAAGGCCTGCCTCACAATGTAGGGAAAAAAATGTTCACTTTGCATGCTAACAAGACACTTCAACCAAGGTTTTTTTTTCCACTGTTTACCTGGACAGAATCAGGCACTGCAATGTGACAGATTTTTACAAATGCAGGCAAAAAGTGAATAGCATTTGTATCCATTCATTATTTGCTGCATGCCAGCCACCCTAATTGCAATAATCTTGTGATTTGTTGCTTTTAATATTACACAGCTCAGCTTTTAAATTATGTCAATTTTATCATGAAATACAAATTATAAATGTGTTTCCTCTTTATTTCAAATGTATAGCAAGATATAAAAGTGAAGAAACATCAGAAGGTATGGAAAAAACTGTATAGCCTAATTTAATGAAACGAATGTCTCATTATTGTAATCGGAAAGATGACTGACTCACATGCCGCATAAACTGGAGCAAATGCAGCGATCTGTCACGGCACATTAAAGAGCGTGAACAAACATTATTGTAAGACATATTGTTTGTATTTTGCTATAAAACTGACAGATTTTGAAAGCTGTGACTTTGAAATATCTCCTGGTGCTCCCAATCCGGGCCATTTGCATGTGCAATAGGCTAGAATATACTCTCAAAATATTATAACTTTAATGTCATAATTGCTACAAATTAATTCTCGTAATTTTGACTTTATTCTCGAAACATTTCAACTTTATTCTCGTAATTTAAACTTTATTCTCAAAATATTTTAACTTTATTCTCGTAATTTCGACTTTATTCTCAAAATATTTTGACTCTATTCTCGTATTATTTTGACTTTATTCTTGTAATATTTCTACTTTATTCTCGTAATTTCTACTTTATTTTCAAAATATTTCGACTTTATTCTTGTAATATTTTGACTTTATTCTCATAACATTTTGATTTTATTGTCATTATTTTGACTTTATTTTTTTGACATGGCACTAAAACGCTGTCGTACAGCACACAGTACATCATTAAAGTAATAAAAAAATTTAAAAACCCATTCAAGAAGTAGATGAGTTTGTTTCTTTAAAACAGATTTGGAGACATTTAGCATTGACCAATGGATCTTCTGCAGTGAATGGGTGCCGTCAGAATGAGAGTTCAATTGCTGATAAAAACAAAACAATAATCCACAAGCAATGTAAGCAATTCACAAGCCATGTTTGTGATGAGCAACTCCATTAGTATATCCATAATATTGCTTTTTCATTGAAAAAGTCTTGTCTGAATCAGGAAAGTGCACAGTTTAAAGGGGTCCTATTGTGCTCTTTTACAAAGTCTTTATTTAATTTTGGGGGTGCACTAGAACATGCTCTCATGCTTGGTGGTTTGAAAAACGCATTATTTTTCACATAATTTACATTATTACAATCGTTTTCTCCCCAGCCTGGCACAAATAGCTCGATTAGTACCTGGTTTGTTGAAGGCCCGCCTTCCGAAAAACTAAATTTGTTGTGATTGGTTAGCAGTCCCACTGCGTTGCGATTGGTGCATAGCAGACAACGTTTCAGTCTTGCCACGCCCCTTTCCAAAGCAGCAAGTTCCATGTACAACTGCGCAAGCTATTAAAGTGATTCTTGCATTTTAAATATGGATATTTTTCTCGGTTCGCTAAAGAAGGCATTTATTGAACCCTCCAGAGCCATGTGAAACACTTTTTATTATGGATCGATGCCTGTTTTGTATTGATAGAGAGAAACACCAGTCTATGTCATTCTAAAGCTTGGGAGTGCTAGGATAATTTTTAATATAACTCGGATTGCATTCATCTGAAAGAAGGAAGTCATATACACCTAGGATGCATGGAGGTTGAGTAAATAATACGCTACAGTAGTATTGGTCCTATCGTCAGCCTGTGAGATCACTATACATAATATTATTATTATTATTGTGATCATTTATTTAATTATTTACATGCCCGAAACCAGCTCCAGCATAAGGCTAGTGAAGCTATCTACACTGTATGATGAATAAATCTCTTACCACACACTGCACGTCTACGGCACGAGCCCTGCGGCTCAATAAAAGCATCCAAGAAGCGGATGTCCATGCTACATCGCTAAAATTGGGTTAATTCCCCACCCGCCAACTAGTTGAATTTCCGTAGACCGTATTTATTTGAATGACATTCTAATGGACCTCGTTGTGACATCATAGCATCCGGAAATCAAATGCTGTAGTCCAAATGAGCTGTTCGTTGTAGTTTTTGAAAAGGGATTTTAAAAAACGAAATATCTCCCTTTGGAGTGGACTTTGAGATTTGTAACTTTGTAGATGTTTTTTATGGCCAAACATACACACCACACACTGACTAAAATTCAAAAAGTGAAAAAGCATAGTAGGACCCCTTTAAGCATTCTTCACAGGCAAACACTGTCTGAAAGATATGTTGGTGGATTTTGATGCAAGAGGAAAACGGGTAGAAGTGGACTTTGGTTGAAAGTTATGGTGTAAACTTAAAATGTCTTAATGATGGATTTGTTTCCTACTTCACAAGCTGTTAATTCATGAACTGTAGTTGTGTTGATTTCTTCTGGGTTATTGTGATGATTTCATCAGTTTGTTGAACTTTCACTCTGACAGCATCCGTTTACAGTAGATGATCTACAGATTACGCTTGAAATCAATGTCTGAGCTATTAATATGAATAACCTTCACTGCAAATTATCCACTGGCGAGAAAGTGATGTAATGTTCTGATGAAGAAACAAACTCATCTACATATTGGATGGCCTGAGGGTGAGAAAATCATCAGCAAACGTTCATTTTTAGGTGAACTATTCCTTTTATGAAAGATGAAAAATATAAAAAGGTAAAATGTTTTGTATAGTGAGCTTCATTTGCATTACAAAATGCAAACTCCTTTGCATTGCGTTCGAGTGCTTTATTCAATACTTCACAGAACTGCTAACCGCATATCTGCCCACTTGAAAGTGGACAGCTTCTTACTTTCTTCTTTTCAGATTCGCTCAAGCTCCGACAGACTGAAAGCAAAGTGTCTATGAGCTGCAATCATTAGGTCAAGTCAAACATTTCTGTAGAGTTTACATCCAGGCTTTGGTTGACCACTTGAGAACACTCAAATATGTCTGGAAGCCACTCCAGCATTGTCCGCCTGGTGAAGTTTGGGTTTTCAAGCACAGACCTCTTTGTGCTTAGCTCAGAGCAATTTTCTCTGGGTTCTAACTTGTGTCACAGTCTGAGAAACTTCCACACAACATTCTGCTGCCACCACCATGCTGGCCGAGGTGTGAGTGGGAGCTATTTTGGCCAGACAATATGGCAGTGCCCAAGAACTGGAAGTTAATCGTCTATCTGGTCTGTTATTTTAGGCGGCGTAGATTTATAACAAAATGAATGTATAAATTACTTTAGAAGCTCATTGTTCTATTTCTACAATGGAATTACCATTTCAGTCATTAAATATTTACTTGTTGATGTCTAAAGCTCACTTTGTAAGCTGTTGATGTTGAATGATTAACTTTTATTTAACTGTTAAAAGTGAACAAGTGTGAGGTTTCTAAAAATAACCCTCACCCCTACACCGACCAAAACCCAAATCAAACCTACACCCTTGACTGAGGCAGGAAAAGGCAACCTTTGGATTTCCAAAGAGCCTTCGAATTGCATTTGGTCAAAAGCTCAGTTCTTATTTCATCAGAAATATAAGAAAAAACATCAACAGCATTAGAAGTTAATTATCCCTTAATTCCTCCCCTAGCCAGTAGTTCACAGAGCTCTTGTTATCTCAAAGTGTTGCACTTTTTTACAGCTCTCAAATTGGAAGTGCATCTGTTTATGCTTCTCTTTAACTTCAACACACTTTTTCACACATCGCAGGCTTTAATCAGTAGAAAGTGGAAACAATAATCACATTTCACAAGCCTGAGATTAGCTTGGCTGTCGATTTCAGAGAATACGGCTGTTCCCAGATTGTTTTGGAGATGTTTCAATTAAAAAGAAAGACATTTCTTTCCATTTGTCCTGATGGCCATAATAGAAGATAATTATAGGTATCTGTGTACTTGAATTGGTTATAATAGAATCTTAGATGGAGATATTTTTGTTTAGAGAGACAAACAGCATCTGTTTCTAAGGCAAATTGGTTGCAAGGAATATGGCGAGTCTGTGCTATAAACAAACTGGAGAAGTTTTCTATCTCTAAACACTGCTTAAAGTTATTTCTAAGTCTTGGCTATGGGCAAATTGACATTTAATTAAGGGTTGTCAAGGTCATGATGAAATGCAGAAAATGTCTTTGTCATTTTAATCAAAGACTGACAGTTTTATTTATCATAATCCTTTGAGACAATTTTACTGACTTTAATGTGACTTCAGTTTTATGTCGCTTTCAGCAAGGAGAATTTTACTTCTGCAAGTCTGGTGAAGTGGTGTTTATGAGCAGCTTTGCATCTGTAAAATGTGATAATTATTTTAAAAAATATTCATAAGGATTTTCTAGATTTAAAAAAAAAAAGGGAAGTCCCTTTAAAATACCGGTCTCTTAAAAAGTAAAAGAACACCTCTCCCCAATGAGTCACATGATTTGAAATATCATTAATATCTGTTGCACAAATGGTTCAAGAATTTAGGCCTATGGTTTTGGAAAACACCGGACGTATGTGCATTAATAATAGTGATGCTTGCCTTAGCAAACACCACTAATTCTACAATCTGCTGTGGAAAAAAATAAGTACACCCTAAAATCAATGGCAGGAGTTGACCCCTTCAGCTGAAATCAATTCTTGAAAGACAGCTACTATTAATCTCCTACATTGGCTTGAGGACATTTCTGCTTAATCCCCTTCACAGAACCACCTCAGCCATGTGGTGTTTAAAGGCTTTCATTTATGCACTACCTACTTCAGTCCATTACGTTTCAGTGAGCTTAATGTCTGTGCTTTAACTTGTTCATTGCTTTGGCATCCTTTTGTTCTTTTTTTTTTTTTAGCCAATCTTTATTATCATCTCAATTTATTTGTCAGTTAACCTTCAGGTAACAATGGGCTCTCATTCTCCTCAAGTACTCTTTGCTAACATGAGGATTGATTGATCGACCAAGATAGTAATATTTAGTAATAAAGAAGCATCATTCAGTCAAACAAACTCCATATTATATGGCAGACACTTTCAATTGCACAAAGAATGCTATACTCTAAAAATAAATGTTCCAAAACAGTGATATAATAGAAGAACCAATTCTGTGTCTTCAAAAAACCTTCTAGTGAACAGTTCTGCAAATTTGTATGTTAAAAGTTCAATGAGCAAATGACTAGTTTTATAAAGACTTGGGGATGGACTGTTTTGACTTGCCAGGAAGCAACCACTAAGCTCTTAGCAATATGCTAGCAAACACTCTGTTTCTTCAGAAAATGTAATAATGTAGATATAATTCATTGAGTAACTGTACTGTTAAATCTAAGAGCCTTTAGAAGAACCATTTTTGGTTTTCACTCTTTATTATCGTCCCAATTTATTTGTCAGTTAACCTTCAGGTAACAATGGGCTCTCAATCTCCTCAAGTACTCTTTGCTAACATGAGGACTGATTGATTGACCAAGATAAAAATATTTAGTAATAAAGAAGCATCATTCAGTCAAACAAACTCCATAATTTATAGCACTTTCAATTGCATAAAGAATGCTATGCAAAAATTAATGTTCCAAAACAGTGATGTATTAGAAGAACCACTTCTGTGTCTTCAAAAAAACCTTATAGTGAACAGTTCTTCTGCAAATTTGTATGTTAAAAGTTCAATGAGCAAATGACGAGTTTCATAAAGACTTGGGGGTGGACTGTTTTGACTTGCCAGGAAGCAACCACTAAGCACTTAGCAATACGCTAGCAAACACTCTCTGTTTCTTCAGAAAAATGTAAAAATGTAGATATATTGCATTGAATAATCGTGAACTGTTAAATCTAAAATCTTTTTCCAAAGAACCTTTCAATGAGCAGTTTTTAAAAGAACCATTTTTTTCTTAGTGTGAAGAACATGTTCACTTTTAGACCTTTTTCCACTATAAAGAATTGTTTGTGAAATGTAAAGATTACAAACATGTTAAAGGTTTTTCATGGAACTTAAATGCAAATTGAAGAACATTTATTTTTTAAAGATTACATCACATTAGCAAAACTTCTGTGAAATATATGTGAATGCACATGTTAAAACATACTTGGATCCTATGTGTAATCCAGGTGTGAAAATTTTTTGTGTATGTCCACCACATGGAATTTCTGATTGCGTGGATTCCTATTGACATGACCTCATTTTGCCCACAGAATTTTACCTTACAAATGTAAATGTGCACCTTAAAGGATTAGTTCATTTCCAGAATAAAAAAAAAAAATCCTGATAATTTACTCACCCCCATGTCATCCAAGATGTTCATGTCGTTCTTTCTTCAGTCAAAAATAAATTAAGGTTTTGAGGAAACCATTCCAGGATTTTTCTCTGTATAGTGGACTTCAGTGGTGGCCAACCGGTTGAAGGACCAAATTGCAGTTTCAATGTAGCTTAAAAGGGCTCTATCCAATCCCAGCCAAAGAATAAGTGTTTTATAGCAAAACGATTGGTCGTTTACGAAAAAAAAAAAAGTTTATATGCTTTTTAAACACAAATGCATATCTTGCACTTGCTAAAGGAGAGTTTTTCGCCCTACCCTACCTTTTTGAAAAGTACACGGATTATGTAATGCATGAAGACGTAACCATTCATCCCAGATCTTTTTTGGTTAAAATGTATATGTTTTGTTTTTTAAGAAAATGACTCTAAAAGACCTTTATTCCTCAGCTGGGATCCTGTAGAGTCCTTTGAAGCTGCATTGAACCTGGAGTTTGTACCTTCAACCCGTTGATCCTCATTGAAGCCTAAAATGTTTTCCTTAAAAACCTTCATTTCTCTTTCGACTGAAGAAAGAAAAACATGAACATCTTGGATGATGTATGGGGTGGATAAATTATTAGTAAATTTTTATTCTGGAAGTGAACTAATCCTTTAACCAATAGTTGAGTTCAAAAAACTACTCAGAAGGCTGGATTAAACTTTTAACCCAACGGCTGGGTCTAAACAACCAAATTGCTGGATTTGTCCATATTTCACCCAGCACTGGATTGTTTTAAAGGGATAGTTCACCCGAAAATGAAAATTTGATGTTTATCTGCTTACCCCCAGGGCATCCAAGATGTAGGTGACTTTGTTTCTTCAGTAGAACACAAACAAAGATTTTTAACCCAAACCGTTGCAGTCTGTCAGTCATATAATGGCAGTCAATGGTTACCAAATCTTTAAGAGTAAAAAAACATACACAGACAAAACCAAATTAAACATTGAGGTCTTAAGACACAAAATGATTAGTCTGTGCAAAAAACTGAACCGTATTTACATCATTATTTACCTATGATCCACCGCAATGTTCTACTATCCTGAGCGCGTTCACCCAGCACCCAGATGCACATGCGGAAGCGATCTGTCGAGCATCAAAATTGTAATTACTCGTGCTTATCCTGATTCTGGCAACCGATTAAAAACTAAAAGATTATGTTTCCTTGTGCGAACTCATCTGGAAGTGTTGACTTTTCACTGACTACATTGCCAGAGCACATTGAGGCGTCACGCGCCGGCTGTCGTGAGCGCGCTCCATACAGCTGAACGTTTCGGTAGATCAAAGGTAAATAATTATATAAGTACTGTTCAGTTTCTTGCACAGACCGATCGTTGTGTCTTAAGACCTCAATGTAACGTCACGCCCTGGTAAAAAAAAAAAAAAAAACAGCATATGAACATCAAAACCTACTTAACCAGCATATGCAGTTTTTTCAACAGGGCGAGCCGCCCTGTTGTGTATGTTTTTTTTTTTACTCTTAAAGATTTGGTACCCATTGACTGCCATTATATGACTGACAGACTGCAACGGTTTGAGTTAAAAATCTTTGTTTGTGTTCTACTGAAGAAACAAAGTCACCTACATCTTGGATGCCCTGGGGGTAAGCAGATAAACATCAAATTTTCATTTTTGGGTGAACTTTTAAAGAGAGCTAAAGAGAGCAAGTTGCAATTTGCAGGCTTTCTAATGACTTTTACCTCAGTGGAATATTTATCATTTTCATTTTCTCCAGAACTCCATGTGGCAACACGTTTGTGGCGTATTTCAAAAGAAAAATACAAATGTGTTGCACATTTGAGACAGGTACAGTTTCACAAAGTCCCAAGATTGGGTATTTATTTATTTTTAAATAATCAAAAAATAAGGCTGTTTATTACACCATCATGGTAGGTAAGAATAGTATGGTGGATCAATTTTCTCAATTCACTCACCATTGGCAGGTGTGGCAGTGTGTTCATTTTAGACTCTACAGATCAGAAATCCGGTTTGATCTCTGCATGAGGAAATCATGCACCCCAACTGCTGAGACCAAAGCAGACCACAGCTTTCTGATGTTTATATCTAGCAGTGTTCTCTATGTTTTTCTCTAATGAATCCACCTTCTGCAGAAAAAAAAAAAAAGTTTGCAGTGCAGGGGAAATCATTTGGGAAAGTGTGGGCACACATTTGTGCACAAATACAAAACTGGCAGGCTGAATCCACCCTCATCAGAAGTGGTAGACTGTCTAGTCTAGACTGAGGGTGTCTGTTTTTCTCACTTCCTGTAACCCCCTCACCCCACAGACAGACAGACAGCCAGCCACACACACACACACACACACACACACACATGTTGGGTTTACATGTTTTATGGGGACATTCCATAGGCGTAATGGTTTTTATACTGTACAAACCGTACTTTCTATGGCCCTACACCTACCCTACACCTAAACCTAGCCCTCACAGGAGATTGTGCATACTTTTACTTCATCAAAAAAACTAATTGTACATGATTTATAAGCCTGTTTCCTCATGGGGACCTGAGAAATGTCCCCACAAGGTCAAAATCTACTGGTATTCCTATCCTTGTGGGGACATTTGGTCCCCACAACGTGATGAATACCAGGTACACACACACACACACACACACACACACACACACACATGTTGGGTTTACATGTTTTATGGGGACATTCCATAGGCGTAATGGTTTTTATACTGTACAAACCGTATTTTCTATCGCCCTACACCTACCCTACACCTAAACCTAGCCCTCACAGGAGATTGTGCATACTTTTACTTCCTCAAAAAAACTCATTGTGCATGATTTATAAGCCTGTTTCCTCATGGGGACCTGAGAAATGTCCCCACAAGGTCAAAATCTACTGGTATTCCTATCCTTGTGGGGACATTTGGTCCCCACAACGTGATGAATACCAGGTACACACACACACACACACACACACACACACACTACATGTCTATATCAGAGGAAAGTCTGTTCCTCAGAGACATGGCATTACTCTATTATTTAGGAGTGAAGTCTATCGAGCTGTGATTTACCATGATATGTCTCCATGTCACACATGCACACACTGACACTTCATTAGAATTTCATCCACATTGCAGCAGCTTTGGAATCAGACAGATTCTTTTCATTCAAAACAAAATCTGATGAGTTTGTCTTCGAAATACAGCAGATAAATAACAGATTTGCCACTGAGCACAAAGTAAATGTAGACAATAGGAATAAAAGAGGTTGTAACACTCTAAGGACAGGATCTGTACAGCACATGCAATTGGTGAAGTTTACTATTACTAGCCACTTTCTCACAACGTGTAGCTGGCCACTGAACTATTTGGGGCCCGGAACCACAAAACCAGTCTTAAGTAGCACACGCATATTTGTAGCAATAGACAAAAATACATTGTATGGGTCAAAATTATCGATATTTCTTTTATGCCAAAAATCATTAGGATATTAGGTAAAGATCATGTTCCATGAAGATATTTTGTAAATTTCCTACCGTAAATATATCAAAACTTAATTTTTGATTAGTAATATGCTTTGCTAAGAACATTATTTGGACCATTTTAAAGGTGGTCAAAACCATAACCAAACCATACATCAATGGGAAGCTTATTTATTTACCTTTCAGGTGATGTGTAAAAAAACATTGACATTAATTTAAAAACATTGACCCTTATGACTGGTTTTACGGTCCATGGTCCACATTTGGCTGCTAGTTGGCATTCCTAGTTTTGGTTGCCCTAGTAACGGTTGTGCACATCACTACTGCTAAGATGTACATAATGCATAAGATGCATTCCTGTCAGTCAAACAGTAGAGCATGGCGCTAATAAATCCCTATAGTTGAAACCCCACTGGCTCAATGTCTTGCTTCACACAACTTTATATTTAACATGAAATTTTGTGTAGCTTGTGAAGGGGAGGGGTACTGCCATTATTGTGCTATTTTTAGAACCATGAACTGTGTGCTTTTGTACTTCAGGCACTTCAAATTAAATCAGTGTGATCACTGACTGGTTGTTCATATTACAGTGTGGACACATGTTATTTTAAGGTCCAATTCTCACTATTAACTAATTATTAAATATGAATTTTGCCTTAATAAACTCCTAATTTGCTGCTTAAAATAGTTATGGGATAGTTATAATTGAGGGATCTAAAATAAAGGAAAAGTTCACTTCCAGAACAAAAATTTGCACAGTTTACTTCCAGAACAAAAATTTATACATAATTTGCTCAGTTTGAAATTCCAAAATGCAGTTTCAATGCAGCTTCAAAGGGCTCTAAACAATCCCAGCCGAGAAAGAAGGATCTTATCTAGCGAAACGATCTGTCATTTTCTATATATATATATATATATATATATATATTATTAATAATAATTTACATATTTTTTAATGGTGCCATAGAATACATTGATACAATATTTTAAATTGTTCTCTGATATCTACATACAAGGTATATGGCTTATAGGTAAGGGCAAAAACGGTTTTACAGGTCTATTTACAACCCTAGGATTTGTCCCTAGAATGAAATGGTCTGTTATTACCTTATTTGAAAGGTTCATGAATAATAATGATGAGCTCTGCTCTGATTGACTGTTTCACAGAGTGGCAGCTCTCTCTCACAGCAGGAAGAAAACACGTGGAGGAAAATATATATTTAATTATGGCGCTCAAGCCGCTATTAATATGCCAGGCATTGAAACTGCCGTTTTGAATGCAGGATAACATTTTACTTTCACTTTTGAGATTTGCGATGCTCTGTGTAACATTATACTACAACGGCAGTACTTACCACATTTGACAAGTTTAGATGCTTGTTAGTGATGCTCAGGATCTGTAAATCATTCGCCATCGTCTACACCGTCATCTCTCCTTACTCTGTTTATGTGGTAAGTGGAATCTTAAGTACTGCAATGTAACAGGTTAGCGCTAGCAAGAAGCTAACCGTGTCCCTTTAGTGGCTCGTCTTATTTTATTAGAACGCCTTATTTGTTTTCCGTTGCTTTCTGAGTACAGACACCAACCCCTGCCTGCACTTAACATCTCCTGCACAACCTGGAACATAACATTTATTTCTGTGATCTGCCATTTTCGCTATTGTCGTCACTTTGTTTTTTGTTTTTTATAATAGCCTACCTGCAGAACTTCTGATGATTCAGCTATGCAAATGTTGTGGGCGTAACTATTAATGATCACGACTCTTACGTAATAGTCACTGTTATGTTAGGATTTACCTATTTTTCAGTGGTCTTTTGCAAACATCAGATTTATGTAAGAAGGAGGAAACAATGGTGTTTGAGTACAGTATGTCATGTCCATGTACAGAACTGTTATTATTCAACTATGCCAAGGTAAATACAGTTTTCCATTCTATGGCACCTTTAAACTTCGATGCTCCTCTTGTCTAGCTCTGCCTAAACTCGGTGTATTCCGGTTCAAGGACAGTTAGGGTATGTCAAAAAAAAAAACAATCTCATTTCTTCTCTAACTTTAAAATCGCCCTATATTATTATTATTATTATTATTTTTTTTTTATTTTTTTTTTTTTTTTTTTATTATTATTATTATTTTTGTTAAAGACATTTAATCTTCTTTGCATGTTCGCTGGTCGGTACTTCAGCAGCAATGTAGAACGATTTTGAAGTTGGAGGAGAAAATGAGAGAGTTTTTTGAGCTACTCTAACTGTTTTGAACTGGAATACACAGAGTTCATGCAGAGCTAGACAAGATGAGCATTTTAGGTTAAAAAGTATATCATTTGTACATTTGTTTAGAAAATAACCAATCGTTTTGCTAGATAAGACCCTTCTTCTTGGCTGGGATTGTGTAGAGCCCTTTGAAGCTGCATTTAAACTGCATTTTGCAAGTTCAAACTCGCGGGCACCATAGAGGTCCACTATTTGGAGAGAAATCCTGAAATCCAAAAAAAAAAAAAATTCCTATCGACTGACGATAGAAAGATATGAACATATTGGATGACAAGAGGGTGAGTAAATTATTTGTAATTTTTTGTCCTGGAAGTGAACTTCTCCTTTAAGGCCTGTACACACCAAGGACAATAACTATAAATATAACGATAAAAATATAGTTCTAAAAATCATTCTCAATATTAAAGAATAGTCCACACCACAGCTATAACAATAAAGGCACAGAGAAACAATATCATTGGAATCACTTTCAGAACGATTTTTCCAGCTGATGAACGATAAAAACATTGACACCCAATATAGCTTATATAGTTGACACCCAATGGACGCTAATATAGTTATCTTTATAGTATTGTGTGAACGGGCCACTCTAAACAATCTGTAAAATATCTTTTAACAATTTATGTAAACTAAAAATAGAATGTATTTGTTATAATAAAATCTAAAATGAGATCATTTGGCAACAGACTGCAGTACAGTAAAGGAGACTGGGGATTGACCAAATGTAATGGTTTTCAAAATGACCACTGAAAAACCCATATCAATCAGTGATTGATCTGAATATTGGCGAGCGTGTTTATGCATTCATGCATATATTGTATTCAAAACTGCTGACTTATTCACACATTGATTAGTGAATTGCACATGCTTACTATTTGATGAAAGAGTAAGAAAAAAGTCTCTGAAACCAAAACATTTTTTCACTATGACATTTCAGATCAGACCACTATGACAAAACAGATTTTAATTGGATTTTAAACCACATATGGTTATGATTTAGAACTGTTTGCAGATCTGCTGCCTATTGCTACAAGGCCATAGAGATGAGGGGTGGACTTTTTTAACGTGGCCAGAAAGCAACCACCTACCCACAACCCAGAACATCTAACAACCATCCACAACACATTAGCAACCACGTAGCAACATCCTGAAAACCCCCAGAGTATCCTTGTAAAACATTGCAAGGTTTTGCATGGGCAAGCAGCAGAACTTTGTTCAGATAATGTAAAAAGTAGTTTGTATGAGAATTAATTTGAAATATACAAAGCTCTTTTTATGTAGGCAAGTGCTGACCTTGTTTGGCAAACTCTGCTTACATTTATCTTCCATTCAAAAAAATATAATCTTTTGACCTAGACTTTCGGTCTGTCTTGAGAATATAAAGCATTGTCCAATATGAATAAATAAATAAAAGTAAAATATTACACATAAAATATTTTAAATTCTTAGGAAAAATATAGACTCAGACTCCTTTGTTTCTCTCATCATTTCATC
>NC_133382.1:12244360-12319608 GCF_049309525.1 Garra rufa | reverse complement strand
AGCATTATTAAAAAACGTGCCTCAAAACGCGCCGGCGCATCCTGGCATCGTGAGACATTTAGATGCAGTGAAATGAAACATACTTTATAATGTTTCACTTGCTGTAGTCAGGAAATACAGTTGGCAAAAAGTCTTAACTGGTAAAATGTGTGCACATTCTGTCACAGTAACAACTAACAAGTAGGCTAATAAAAGAAAAAAACTTACTTGTGTAAATATCTCCTCTGCCTGATCGCATGCCTCATATAATGTTCATCTTCTGAAGTAAGTTTTATTCCTGACAGCGAGTCTTCTTCCAGAAAGGACTAACTTGAAAGAAATGTATTTCTCCTTTGTTTACCGTGATGTGGGCGTCTACTTTTGGCATGGCGCCCTCACGTGGACGATTTGAATATGAAAAGAGAATAGCTCGTGGGCGTGATCTAATTAAAACTAATGAAGCAGATAAGAGAGACTGGACATCATGTTGGTTTCATTTTGATTACTTTATCACAGAATATTTGTTTTTGATAAAACTTACTTCGTTTGAAAGTATAGACATCAGGCTTTCTCTAGACATATTGCTCATGTCTCTGTGTTGTATATTAACTGAGTTATAGTCTATTTTAATGACGCGTTTCTGAATGAAGATCACGGAGATCAACGCGGCAGACAGCACACCCTTTTTGTTTCCTTTATTTTGCAAAATCACAATGTTTTTTTGTTTTTGTGAGTATATACAAATAAAAGTAGACCCTTTACAGATTCGATTGATGTACTGCTTTTATCTGTACAATCAGAAATGACAAAGTAATTAAAGTTCCTTTTGGGAAACTGCCTCAAAACGCCCCAGGGCGTTTTTCGTCCCCAGGGGGTTAAGTCTCTCATGTATCCTGAGCCTTCTATCGGTTCTTCAAGATTCATCGAGAGAGGGCCTGGCGCCTAGACGCTCCGCTACGTCTGGAGCCGAGGAAGGAGGAACTCGACAGGGTCTACATGGACACTCTGGAGAAGATAGCAAGCCGACCTGAGCCAGTGTCTCTCAGTGTTTCTACCCGTTTGAGGTGAGAACACAGGAGGAGACTGGCTCTACACGAAGGCTATAAAACCTAGCGAACGTGTTGGGGGTCGCCCAGCCCGCAGCTCTACAAATGTCAGATAGCGAGGCGCCACGAGCCAGCGCCCAGGAGGATGCAACACTTCTAGTTGAGTGAGCTCGCAACCTGAGCGGGCAGGGCACGCCCTGGGCTTGATAAGCCAGTGTGCCATCCTCTGCTTGGAGATGGCCTTCCCCTTCTGCCGTCCTCCGTGACAAATAAAGAGCTGGTCTGAGGTCCTGAAGCTTTGCGTCCGGTTGACGTAGCATCTTAATGCTCGGACGGGACAAAGCAAAGCTAGGGCTGGGTCTGCCTCCTCCGGGGGCAGCGCTTGCAGGCTCACCACCTGATCCCTGAAGGGAGTAGTGGGAACCTTGGGCACGTAGCCAGGCCGGGGCCTCAGGGTTACCTGGGAATCTGCCGGCCCGAACTGAAGGCACGAATCGTCGACCGAAAACGCCTGTAGGTCCCCTACCCTCTTGATGGAGGCCAATGCAAGCAGGAGCAGAGTCTTCATAGAGAGATACTTCAGCTCGACTGACTGCAAAGGCTCGAAGGAGACCCGCTGTAGTGCTGTGAGCACCAGAGACAGGTCCCAAGAGGGTACGGAGGGGGGCCTAGGAGGATTTAACCTCCTTGCTCCCCTGAGAAACCTAGTGACCAGGTCGTGCTTACCCACCGACCTTCCTTCAACGGGGTCATTTTTCGCAGATATGGCGGCCACATAGACCTTAAGGGTGGAGGGCGACAGCCTACGCTCCAACCCTTGCTGCAGAAAGATAAGCACGACACCGATCGGGCATCTTCGGGGGTCTTCATTTCTAGAGAGAGCCCATTCGATGAACAGGTTCCACTTCAAGGCGTAAGCATGTCTCGTGGATGCAGCTCTCGCCGAAGTGATGGTGTCTACCACTCCTTGGGGTAGATCACTCAGAACCTCCGCGTCCCGTCCAGGGACCAGACATGTAGTTTCCAGAGGTCTGGACGCGGGTGCCACAGGGTGCCCCGTCTCTGAGTCAGTAGATCCTTCCTCAGAGGAATCCGCCAGGGAGGGGCTGTCGCGAGGAGCATTAGTTCGGGGAACCAGGTCCGAGTGGGCCAGTAAGGGGCCACTAGTAGGACCTGCTCCTCGTCCTCCCTGACTTTGCAGTGTCTGTGCGAGAAGGCTCACTGGGGGAAACGCATATCTGCGCAGGCCCCGCGGCCAGCTGTATGCCAGGGAGTCCGTGCCGAGTGTGCCCTCGGTCAGGGAGTAAAAGAGCTGGCAGTGGGATGTCTCTGGAGAAGCAAACAGGTCTACCTGAGCTTCCCCGAAACGTCTCCAAATCAGCTGGACCGACTGGGGATGGAGTCTCCACTCTCCGGGAAGCGCAGCTCGTGAGAGCTCGTCGGCTGCACGGTTGAGCAAACCCGGAATATGAATGGCACGAAGCGACCTCAGACGCTTCTGACTCCAGAGGAGGAGAGAACGGGCGAGCTGCGACATGCGACTGGAGTGCAGACCACCTTGTTGGTTGATGTACGCAACGGTCGCAGTGTTATCCGTGCGGACCAGCACGTGTTTGCCTCGAAGGCGCCCTTTGAGACGGATCAAGGCAAGGCGTACTGCTAGCAGCTCTAGGCAGTTGATGTGCCAATGTAGCTGGGGGCCCGTCCAGACCCCCGACACTGCCTGCCCGTTGTACGTGGCCCCCCAACCGGTGGTGGAGGCATCCGTGTGTACCACAGCGTGCCTGGAGACCTGTTCTAAGGGTACTCCTGCCCGAAGAAAAGCTAGATCTGACCACGGGGTGAAGGTTTGGCGACAGGCCGAGGTTACTTTGACCCGGAGTGTGCCGCGCTGCCACGCTCTCCTCGGGACTCGGCCATGAAGCCAGTGCTGAAGTGGTCTCATATGGAGCAGCCCCAGCGGTATAACTGCCGTAGCTGCTGCCATATGCCCCAGGAGCCTCTGAAATTGTTTCAGTGGGACCACTTTCCTGCTCTTGAACGTATTCAAGCAGTTCAGCACCGACTGAGCACGCTCTTGTGTGAGGCGAGCTGTTTGGTTGACCGAGTCCAGTTCCACACCGAGAAAAGAGATCCTCTGCATAGGAGAGAGTTTGCTCTTTTCCCAGTTGACCCGAAGGCCCAGGCGGGCGAGGTGTGCCAACACCAGGTCCCTGTGTTCGCATAACTGGCCTCGAGTCTGTGCTAGTATCAGCCAGTCGTCGAGGTAGTTGAGAATACGAACGCCCTGTTCTTTGAGGGGAACAAGGGCCGCCTCCGCGACTTTCGTGAAGACACGGGGCGAGAGGGACAGCCCGAAGGGCAGGACTTTGTACTGGTATGCTCTGCCTTCGAACGCAAACCTCAGGAATGGCCTGTGGCGCGGAAGGATCGAAACATGAAAGTACGCGTCCTTCAGGTCGATCACTGCAAACCAATCCTGGGGACGGACACATCTGAAAATGTGTTTCTGCGTGAGCATCTTGAAAGGTAGCTTGTGAAGGGCTCGATTCAAGACGCGCAGATCCAGGATTGGTCGTAACCCACCGCCTTTCTTGGGTACTATGAAGTAGGGGCTGTAAAACCCTGTCCTCATATCGGCTGGAGGGACCGGCTCTATTGCTTCCTTCGCCAGCAAGGTAGCAATCTCTGCACGCAGGACAGGGGCATCTGCTGATTTCACTGAAGTGAAATGGACGCCCCTGAACCTGGGAGGACGCCGGGCGAACTGAATCGCATAGCCGAGTCTGATGGTTCGGAGGAGCCAGCGAGACGGGCTGGGAAGCTCTAGCCAGGCTCCCAGACAGCGTACAAGCGGAACCAGCGGAACCACTGACGTACCCGCGGGGGAGCAGCGAGGTGGAACGCAGGGACCCCGCTCGGGCGTCTCTGTGCCGGTCCGAAGCGGGGTCAGTGTGTCTGTGTGTGGTGTGTGCGAGACCTTTACCTGCGTTCTGGCAGCTGGTGCGTGAGTAGTCCGTTCTATAGCACTCTCCAACCGCCCAGCGCCATATGCTGGCGGGAGGGGAGAGGGGGTGAGGCCCGGGGTTGACCCGTGCGACACCCGCTGTCCCCTCTGGGGACCCAGAGATAGTGGAAACTGCTTTTTTATTGAAAATTTGGGTGTCACCGGCCGTGAAGCCGATGACTGGTTTCTTAAAAGAAACTTTAAGGGGAACAAAAGATTCTCCGCCCGGCCCTCCTCCGGGGGAGGGAGTGGTGCGTTCACCATCTCCCGAAGAGCAGCCTCCTCCATCTCTGGGTCGCCCGTCTCAGGGACGCTTGTTCTTGCGTTTCCCACTGGTCTTCGTGGGAGCCTGGACGGGCGGGGCGGGTGCCCTGCGACCGGCTCCACGGCGCCGCTGTGAAGGCTGCTGCGCTGGCTGCTGTGGAGCGGAGGCGGAAGCAGGGGGCCGCCCTCAGCGACGAGCAGGCTGAGGTGCCGCCGGCGGCCGGGTGGAGGCAGCAGCAGGGGCACGCCGGGGAAGGATGTGGCTAATCGCTTCAGTCTGCTTCTGTGCGGCAGAGAACTGCTGGGCGAAGTTCTCTACCGCGTCGCCGAATAGGCCGGTCTGGGACACAGGGGCATTCAGGAACCTGACCTTGTCTGCTTCCCTCATGTCGGCCAGACACAGCCAGAGATGGCGTTCCTGGACCACCATCGTGGACATCGCACGACCCAGAGACCGCGCCGTAACCTTCGTCGCTCGTAGCGCGAGGTCCGTTGCGATACGAAGTTCACGTAGAACTTCTGGATCGTGGCCACCCTCGTACAGGTCCTTCAGTGCCTGAGCCTGATGGACCTGTAACAACGCCATAGCGTGTAAGGCGGAGCCAGCATCTCCACAAGCCGAATAGGCACTGCCGATCAGCGCCGACGAGTGCCTACAGGCTCGGGAGGGGAGCAACGGATTGCCCCGCCAAGTGGAAGCGGCGCCGGGACACAATTGCATCGCCACCGCACGCTCCACCGGCGGGACAGCCGAATACCCCCGCGCTGGTCCGCCATCAAGGGTGGTGAGGGAGGACGTGCCACTGGAGCGGTTTCTGGCAGTAAAAGGTGCCGTCCACGTCCCAGTGAGCTCGTCATGCACTTCCGGGAAGAAGGGCACTGGGGTGGGACGCTGAGAACCAGCGCGGGCCACCCCAAGATACCAATCGTCCAGCCGGGAAGGATCGGGACGTGATGGAGGGTTCCATTCAAGCCCAACCTTCTCGGTGGCCCGGGAAAGCATAGCCATCATCTCAGGATCGGTATCCGGCACCTGGATCCCCGGCATTTGCCGGGGGGAACGGTAGATCTGGGCAGAGGAACTGGCACCCCGCCCCTTTGCAGGAAGCGGAGTCTGGTCCGCAGCTCCGTGATGGACATGCCGCCGCAATGACGGCATGACTCATCCACGAACGCTGTCTGAGCGTTCTCGATGTCCAGACACGTCAGACAGCGATCGTGACCATCGCCTGGCGCCAGGAAACGACCGCACCCAGAAACGCACGGGGAAAAAGGCATTTTGCTCTTTAAATGCCTCGTCTTTATAAAGACGTTCACCCGTGTCACTCTTTTAGAAACTGCTCTTAGTGCTGAAGCGCACAGGGGAGATGGCCCCTGCGACACAGAAGGCAGGTAGTGCAGTCCTTAACTGTGCGCTTTTCCACCCACAGGAGACCACCACCGCTGACGCGCCGTGCCGCCAACACCAACAGTCCGAGTGTTTGTTCAGAAGTCTGTCTTCTCGCCTGTTTCACCATCAAAGATTGGCTCCAAAGCGAAATGCTGTCTATGCATTGCACCTGCTGTGTATTTATACTCACGCTGTGATCAGCGACAGCTGGATGCAATCATGCATGCCAATGTGCATTGGCTCGTTTAGTTTACACACGAAGAGGGTTGGTATCTCTAAAGTGATATCCCAATTCGTCGGTCTCCGACGTGACGTCGAAGAGACCGACTGAGAGGGAACTAATTTTTCTAAATAAACATTGTCCAACAATGACACCAGCAGGTAAAGTTACAGCAGGAGTCCACGTCTCTCTCGCCTCCCCTAAGCCCATTGAATTTTAACAGGCCCCCTAATGCAGGGATATTCAATTGGATTGATTTGAGGGTTGGCTTATCGAACTGAAAATTTGGGGGTAGGGCTATAAATGTAGAAATTAAATTAAAACGCAGTATTTAGCACTAAAATAAATTAATATTATCAACACCAGCATCTATAAAAGGTTAACATTAGTGCTGTCGATTAAAAATCTATCAATTAAAAAAAAAGTTAATCACACACTTTTCTGTAATTAATCATGATTAATCGCATATTTATATATTCATATTGTCATAATTTCACATTGAACCCCCAAATGAATTTAGAAACAACATAAAGATAGTATATTTTAAATATGTATTTAAAGGTGCCATAGAATGGGAAACAGTATTTACCTTGGCATAGTTGAATAATAACAGTTCTGTACATGGACATGACATACCGTGTGTCTCAAACACCATTGTTTCCTCCTTCTTATACAAATATAGTGTTTGCAAAAGACCACTGAAAAATAGGCTAATCATAACATAACAGCGACTATGACGTAATAGTCTCAGGATCATTAATAGTTACGACCCCAACATTTGCATAGCCGAATCATCAGAAGTTCTGCAGCTAGGCTATTGTGAAAAAAACAAAGCGAGGACAATAGCGAAAATGGCAGATCACGGAAATAAATGTTATGTTCCAGGTTGTGCAGGAGATGTTAAGTGCAGGGATGGGTTGGTGTCTGTAAGGCAAGACACTAAAGGGACATGGTTAGCTTCTTGCTAACGGTAGCCTGTAACATTGCAGTACATAAGATTTCACTTACCACATAAACAGAGTAAGGAGAGATGGCTGTGTGGACGATGGCGAATGATTTACAGATCCTGATCATCACTAACAAGCATCTAAACTTGTAAAATATGTGGTAAGTACTGCCGCTGTAATATAATGTTACACAGAGCTTGGCAATCGCAAATCAAAAGTGAAAGTAAAATGATTGTGCATTCAAAACGGCAGTTTCAATGACCCGCATATTAATAGTGGCTCAGGCGCCGTGATTAAATATATATTTTCCTCCATGTGCAAGCTACTGAAATTAGCCGCTCTGTGAAACAGCCAATCAGAGCAAAGTTCATCATTATTATTCATGAACCTTCCAAATAAGGTAATAACAGACCATTTCATTCTAGGGACAAATCCTAGGGTTGTAATTGAACCTGTAAAACCGTTTCTGGAGAATTTTTGCCCTTTCCTATGCCATATACCTTCTATGTATCAGAGATATCAGAGAACAATTTAAAATATCGTATCAATGCATTCTATGGCACCTTTAATGTCATCTTCTTCTTCTTTTTTTTACCAAGTAGCCTATTATTAATGAAGTATTGATTCCAATACTGCTACTGGTCTCTCTATTAAATGCATTTTACTTATTAATTATAGCCATTCAACATCACAGTATAACTGAAAGCCAATATTTTTAACATTTAATATGCTCTGAAATATATAACAACTTTTAATTTAAGTGATTTTAAAACAGAACACCTCAAACTATAAATTGTATATGCATAAACTATAAAGATTATTCTTTGTTCAAGCTACAAAATTTAATCAAATTAATAGAGTAATGATTTCTCTTTTTCTTTTATTCTTTGATTTCCATCAATGCCAGACTTCAGCAGGTGTCTTTTTAAAACCTGATGTAGCCTACATGACGTCTGAAGTGGCTCAGTGTATGCGTACAGCCGAACGCGTAGCCTTTCAAATTCATTTGATAATACTTTTCGTCCAGTGTTTGTGCAATTTCTTGCCAGAAGAATTGCGATATGATTGGATATGACTAGTTATGTCCAGCTTTGATTTGTTCATGTGATAAATCCAGTCTCTTGTGTTTGTGCGCCTTTAAGGAAAACTTACCACTGTCTTGGAAAATCTGGATATTTAAAGAAGCCATGTGTTTTTGTTTTCTTCTTTTTTTTTTTTTTTCTGAAAACGCCATGGGCACTTTTGTAGTTTTAATTTGTAGTAAAAATGTTCCAAAAAAGTCCATATCCTTAATCCTTATCCAATAAATCACAACGACTGAAAAACTCAATCAGATTCATGGGTTAAGAGTTTAGTTCCTTTATTACATTTACAAAAACAAGAAGTACCCATTAAATGGCTAAGGGCCATTAAATAAAGACAATAAAAGGAATACAAAAAAGGTTTAGAATCACTGTATTAGAGTATCATGTCATTAGCTTAGCAACATGCAAATGTCAAACTCTATTAAAGTCAATTATGTACCGAGTCTCTTGTGGGAAGCATTATTTGTATGACTCAAAGAGTTGGTTTATACGTAGATAGTTCCAAATGCGCTGCTTTTGAGATTCCATTTCAGTTAAGATGCTTTAGACAGGTGTCTATGTCAGACCATAAGGCAGCTCACTAGTTTTGGAAAAGAGCCGATCAGTGTTTCTTTTCAAGGTGTTCCCTATCTATCTTCTCACACACTTCAATTGATTGACTGTGTCCAGCATCTTTCTCTCCAAATGTTCTTGTTTGGCTTCTTTCATTCTCTCATTCACTGTTTTTGTTCCACAATGGCACTGGTACTTTATATCTTTTCATCTTTCACCGTCTTCTCTCTCAAAATCTCTCAAAAGCCCTCTTTTTCTTTCACCAGCTGTGCTCCTGTGAATCATTCCACACCATCATTAGACACACGATACCTCTCCTCCTGTTCATCCGTCTATTACGGTCCTGCACCTCCTCAGCATGTCACTTGTCTGTCTCATGCTACACAATTACAGCTGCACACACAATCGGTCAGCCACTTTTACCTCAGAATTATAGACACATGGTCCCTCTGACTGGTTTTCAATCTAAATGGCTTTATTTGGTGACCATTTCACTGGTGTGTCACAGGCAGGATTGGAAAACTGTGAATAATCAGACTGTCCCTTGGCAAATATAAAACCCATGCGCAGTGGGCACTGGTATCAAGGGCAGTGAATTCACTGGGACTGCACCTCCAATCCAAGTGAATTCAGATTTAATGAGTCAATTAGCAGACTAAATTAGCATAATTGACAAGCAGCTTGGATAAGCAAACTGACAACCGGTCTACAGGACTATCTTCTATGTTATGCTTTCATACACGACTGTACTGCTCATTTTTCACATCTTTCTTGGCTTCTGTCATCTTGTTGACATAGCAGAGTCACAACTAATTAAAAAGCTATAATGTTAAAACATTTATTCCACCTGTTTGTCACACAAGGTTTGTTTAATGCACTTCTTGACCAAGTATGTTATAATTACAAGGAATTCATGTAATTTCAAAAAAAAAAAATATATATATATATATATTATCTTAAAAAAGCCACTGAAATGTTAAAAACACAACAGTAGAAATATGTTACCGTATTTAATGGCTTCAGTGTAGAAATCTATTTTTCTGCTTTTTCTAAAGCACAGCTGTTCTTTAGTCCCCTGTTTTAAATCATAAGTAGTCTCTGTTGGCAAGCAACATTTTTAAAGTAGTTTCTCCAACACTGGTGCACATGAAGTCCACAAATTACAAGATCTCTGGCCAAGAGGTATCCCCAACCAACAGGGATAAACGTTTTCATACATAAAAACGTGAGAAATGAGACTTTCCAAGAAATGAGAAACTGCCTATTTAAATTAATGTCATAAATGATTTTCTTTTTTTTTATCCAGTGCAATTTTCCCAGTTGATTTCTCTAAACATTTTAACATATCTTTTGAACTATGTAAAAAACACATCATACTTTACACATACAGTGCATCGTCTTTAATTTAATTGATTTGTTTAATGTAACACATTTGTGACCCTGGACCACAAAACAGGATTTTTTGTTGTTTTTTTATTGAGATTTATACATGACATTTATATACATTATACATTAATACATCATTGATTTATACATCACATAATAAATAAGCTTTCCACTGATGCATGGTTTGTAAGGATAAGACAATATTTGATACAACAACCGAGATACAACTATTTAAAAATCTGGAATCTGAGGGTGCAAAAAGTTTAAATATTAAGAAAATAAATTCACCTTTAAAGTTGTCCAAATAAAGTTCTTAGCAATTCATATGACTAATCAAAAATTAAGTTTCATGCCATATCAGATTTAATGTGAGATGAAATGAGATATAATTGCTTGATTTTGTTGAATACAATAACAAAATATACAAATAAATAAATACATTTATACAATAGTTCCTTATGGTCCTCAAATCTGATTGGCTGAGAGGAGTGTGGTATTCTATTGATATCGTAACTCCAGCCTTTTCACCATTTATAAGAGTTTTTTAGGCAATAATGTACTTGTTTAGACTTTATGAGTAAGTCAGTAAAGACTTTTATATTAAAAGAGAGTGAAACAGGGTTGTAAACGAGGAAGTTATTTTTACTTTCAACAACACCTTGTAAGACGCAACCAACAAATGCACTAAGCAGCACTGTCATTAGAAATGACCCTTAACAGATAAAAAAGTTTGAATGTCTGCTTTCCTTAGCAGACATTCAAACTAATGTTTTATTGTGAATATGAGATTGAGCTGAAGAATGAATATTCTACATAATACAGTGAGCTTTTAATACAATAGGCTTTCAATTAAGCAACTAGTTCTAAAGTGACGTTTTTGAATTAGTAACAGAGAATAGGGCTCCGTTGGAACTTTTTCCCCTTCTTCATCTTTGGAATTGGGTAAAGTGTGAGAACATCTTAGCTGTTTTTTTGTTTTGTTTTGTTTTGTTTTGTTTTGTTTTGTTTTGTTTTGTTTTTACCTTGGTTTAATTCTTTATTTTCTCTCTCTTTTTTTTTTTTGGAAATTCAACATTAAAAAGTGAAAAAGTAAAATTGGCCTAAGAAAATATTGTTCATACATCTGACTTTCTGTCTTTTCTTCTCTATTGATTGTAGACCTTCACTATTTTAAGATTGCTGCACTAAGATTATTTGCTAGAAAATTTTGAGCGCCTGTGCCATCTCATAATCGACCACTGAACTGTTTATACTTAACAAGAGTCTGTGATCAGAGCAAAAACCAATTCAACCAATCTTAAGTTTTTTGTCAAAGAAGAAAAATGGAAAAATCTTTCAAACATCATGTAGCATGTGCATGGCCTTGGTGAAACTGAATTCTGTGATCGAAAGAGGTGGGCTGGAAACGCCTCCAATTTTTGAGAAGGATTTTTCATTTCATTCGTGTGTTATAATGACAAGTCATCTGGCACTGGATTGTATTGCTATTTTTTTTTATTCATGATGGAAAGTGACAATGGCGATGGATGTTTACTTTTCCACAACCTGCTATACATTCTAGTGAGACTGCTAAAATGCAAACAAATGTGTCTCCAATCCTGATAAATGTCCACTGATTTACAGCTGTAATTTATTAAAGCAATACCATATATATATACACACACAGTGGATTCTCTGGTACAGTTGAAGTCAAATGTATACATACACCTTGCAGAATCTGCTAAATGTACGAGCAAGATAAGACAGATCATACAAAATGCATGTTATTTTTTATTTAGTACTGACCTGAATAAGATATTTTACATAAAAGACATTTACATATAGTCCACAAGAGAAAATAATAGTTGAATTTATAAAAATGACTCTGTTCAAAAATTTACATACACTTGATTCTTAATACTGTGTTGTTACCTGAATGATCCACAGCTGTTTTTTGTTGTTGTTGTTTGTTTGTTTGTTTGTTTTGTATGTTTGTTTGTTTGTTGTTGTTCTTTAGTGATAGTTGTTCATGAGTTCCTTGTTTGTCCTGAACAGTTAAACTGCTGTGTTCTCCAGAAAAGTCCTTCAGGTCCCACAAATTCTTTTCAGCATTTTTGTGTAATTGAATCCTTTCCAACAATGACTGTATGCTTTTGAGATCCATCTTTTAACACCAAGGACAACTGAGGGACTCATATGCAACTATTAAAGAAGGTTCAAACATTCACTGATGCCTCAAAAGTAAAAAAAAAAAAAAAAAAAAAAAAACATACTTTTTGAATTTGAAGATCAGGGTAGAATTAACTTATTTTGTCTTCTGGGGAACATGTAGGTACATGTAATCTTCTGAAAAAAATATGATATTTAGACAAAATAAGATAAATATACACATCCTCATTCCATTCAAAAGTTTTCACCCCTGGCTCTTAATGCATAGTTTTTCCTTCTGAAGCATCAGTGACCATTTGAAACCTCTGTAATAGTTGCATATGAGTCTCTCAGTTGTCCTCAGTGTAAAAAGAAAAAAGATGGATCTCAAAATCAGTCATTGTTGGAAAGAATTCAAATACACAAAAATGCTAAAAATCCAAACAATTTGTGGGACCTGAAAGACTTTTCTCAAGTCCCTCAGTGTAAAAAGATTTTTCATTTGCATGTGAGCTAGCTGCCACACTCATCCACCTTAGACAAAAACACATTTTTGGATGTAGCTACATGAACGTTTTATATTTTTGCATAATGCCTGCCTATTGGCTGCTTTGGCCTGCCCTCAAAGATCAGTTGGTTAGGTCATTATGTCAAGGAGACACTATTTTTCCACTGCAGGGGCAAATACATTGTATGGACTTCCAATACTTCCAATACCGACACTATTTACAACTACTATTTACAGCTACTCATAAATTCTTGAGATTATGGTTAGGCACATAAAATTTCCTACACACGCTTTAAGCAGTTGACCAGTCACAACAGTCTAGGCCAGCTGACCAATCAGAGCAGACTGGACTTTTCAGAAAAGGTGGGCTTTATAGAGACAGGACAGCAATGTGCAGTATTAGAAATATAATGCATGCATGTGTGTGTGTGTGTGTGTGTGTGTGTGTGTGTGTGTGTGCACCTGGTATTCATCACGTTGTGGGGACCAAATGTCCCCACAAGGATAGGAATACCAGTAGATTTTGACCTTGTGGGGACATTTCTCAGGTCCCCATGAGGAAACAGGCTTATAAATCATGCACAATGAGTTTTTTTGAGTAAGTAAAAGTGTGCACAATCTCCTGTGAGGGCTAGGTTTAGGTGTAGGGTAGGTGTAGGGCGATAGAAAGTACGGTTTGTACAGTATAAAAACCATTACGCCTATGGAATGTCCCCATAAAACATGTAAACCCAACATGTGTGTGTGTGTGTGTGTGTGTGTGTGTGTGTGTGTGTGTGTGTGTGTGTGTGTGTGTGTGTGTGAGTGTGTGTGTGTGTGTGTGTGTGTGTGTGTGTGTGTGTGTGTGCATAATAAGCACAATATTGGTACTTTAAAGCAAAAAAGTCACCACTATACCTACAAGTTATTTTTGATATACTACTGCGAATCTTTTCATCTATCTACTACCCGGAGTAGAAAACCCTGGGACCAACAATGACAGACGTTACTCTGAAATGTATTTATGTCTATGTTAGCTTGAGTAGGTCATCTCCATCATATCCCCGTGTGTGCAATTAAAATGCTACTGATTTTCACACATTCATCACATATTCATCACATACATCATATATTTATTAAACCAGCAAAAGATCATGTAGAAATATTTGAGCATGGTCTAATTAATATTGACGAGCCTTTTTCCTTTCATGAGGTCACAACCAGCACTTCTGTGCACACCACCCACAATCCACTCTTGAAAAACTTCGTTCCGACGCCACAATCCCACCATTTTATGGAACAAAGTGACGTCCGTATCTGCAATACAGTTTGTGAGTTTGATCCTTTGTATTGAAGCACAGTATGCAAAACAGAGACTCTTATGTTCAGGAGAGTGAGCGAGAGCGCTGGAGCACATGGTAACCAACACGAGAAGAGGGATACTGAGCACGTAATGACAGTGCATCATCGCTCTCGCGCTGCAGTGGGTCTCTGAAGCAACCCCATGGCCCCTTATAGATTCAAATCACACCAGCATGTGCCTTTCAGAAAACATCACCCTCTCCCGCCCGGCTCACAAAACAGCCACTGCCGGCAGGCATCAATCATCCACTTCAAATAGCTCTCGCTGTCAGATGCAGAAACCCATCCTGTCCAGCAGTAGCTCAGAGGCACTGTACCCACACGAGAGGTGATGGGACACATAAATTATTCCATGAGATGGCATTGTGAATACAAAAGGGATAAAGGCCATTCGAGAGCACGTGTCGGCTAACAGCAAATTGTTGTTGAGCTGCTGAACATCATGCTACAGACCACAAACGGGAAGTGAAAGGAGGCTCAGGGAAGGGGCAGGAGAGAGGTGACATGACTTGACAGGAATAAGGGTAGTGGAATCTCAAAATGGCGTAAAACGAAAGCGGATTATTGTGTACGTTTTTCTTCCAGCATGTTAAAGCCTGAATTATAGAGTAGATAAGTTTAACGTTTATAAATGGCAGTTCTACCAGCTGCCACCACTCTTTCATATCTTTTGTTACATTTTTTTATTTTTATGTAACTATTACAGAAGGTTCAAAAGCTTGAACCTTTGAACCTTCTATTATAGTTGCATATGAGTCTCCCAGTTATCATCAGTGTGAAAAGATGGATCTGAAAAGCATACAGTCATTGTTGAAAAGTGTTCAAATACACAAAAATGCTGGAAAACCAAAGAATTTGTGGGACCTGAAGGATTTTTCTGAAGAACAGCCGGCAATTAAACTGTTCAGGACAAACAAGGGACTCATGAACTACTATCACTAAAAAAAAAAAAAAACAGCTGTTGATCATTCAGGTAACAACGCAGCATTAAGAATCAAGTGTATGTAAACTTTTGAATGGGGTCATTTAAAAAAATTCAGGTATTATTTTCTCTTGTGGACTATATGTAAACATATTTTAAGTTAAATATCTTATTCAGGTCAGTAAATAAACAATAACATGCATTTTTTATGATCCTTATGTTGGTAAAATAATTAACATTTTGCAGATCTTGAAAGCGGGGTATAAACTTTTGACCTCAACTGTAATATCTCATGAGGTCTCTGTATTGTATATATAAATGTATAGTCAACACGTTAATTGTCAAAAAACCTGTTTAATGTAATTTTTATTTTATATAAATTTATTTTTATATAAATTAGTTTATTTATGAAAATCTTATCTCTTCTTCATTTATTTTTGACACTTTTATATTTAAGTAATTTTGCTTTTTATTTAAGAATGTAATTTTTCAATTTAAGAATGTTTAAATATTTTACTGAAAATAAGACAAAGGGGGATTTTTTCTACACGGTAAAAATTACTAAAAATACTCACTGACAGCTATTTAATTGTTTTTGCGATGAATCTTAACCTTGAATGAACTTCTAACAGTGACATTTTTGGGTCACAGTCACAGTGTGACTGCAACTTCATCGCAATGGGAGTTCAGCCACTGACATAGGTTTGTTTTTTAGTGAAAGAGGGTAATGTTCAGTAAATATGTTGTTATGTTATGTGATGCACAACATGCATTTCCTGTTACTACTTATCATCTCCTTCACATTGCTATAGTAATTCCTATATCATGCTCACTCTGAAGTAGGAACAGCTTATTTTTTCAACCAGTCAAGATAGAATCCAGACACTCCGACTTATTTCTTTTCCAGGGAAAGCAATGCCACCATTAGACACAAGGGCTTTCTTGGGTTTTCAGTTTAAAGTGTCAAAATAAGGCTGTCAGAATGCCCAGTCAATGCTGTCAGTCCGTGGCTTAGTCTTAGCTTGGAAAATGTAAGATGTTGTATAGTCTGACATAAAAGACAGTTGATGTCGTACAGACTGCAGGGGCTTTTACCCAAGATCTCACTGGCATCAATATCACACAATCCTGACAAGCAACAATCATAAATGACAGAAAAATCACTTGGCACAGCCATGTTGTTTTTTTACATCATTGTGTCTTTCCACTTAAACTACTTGGCAAAATGTTTCTGAACCCAAAAGTTTACATGTGCACCATCCCTTAGCTTCTAAACACTGAGGTAATTGCTGCATCTAAAGTGACACATGTTTGCAGGTGGTAAGAGTGTCCTCTGGTGGTTGTGTCCCTTACTGCATCTCCCTGCTGCCCATTGGATGCCTGGTACATTTCCATTGCGTGAAGCCTCAGACTGCAGCAAGAAGGACCTGATAGTGAGCTCTGATGTTCAAAGTCTCGTCTCAGCCGTGGTGGAGAAGTCAGCGGCATGAAAGGAGTTTTCTTTTGAGCTTGCACACTAATGACAGGCTGGGTCACAGAGTAAGCAAGAGCTGATATTTATACTGTAAGAGGATGGCAGGAAGGGAAAACACAGTAAGACCAGCTGTAAAAAAATATGTGTCCAAAGGGACAGAGGACACAGCGAGTATTTTAGAGACACTAAGAATAATTTGTGCCAGTTGTTTTTACAAATGTGAAATTATTTAAATCAGGCATTTAAAAGCCTACAAAATCTGTGCACTTTGCGCTTTGAAGTCTGCAGCTCTTTAATAGCCGTTTTTAATGAGGGGTGTTTGTACTGAAAAGGATCACAAGTTAAATACTGACGCTATAGCATTTCTTCTTTTTATATAAATTATAAGAGCTATATCACACAAGTAGACATGAAATATGGCTGTATATCGGCACTGCTGTGATTTGGCCATAGACATGAGGTCGCAGTGCCAATGTACAGCCATATCTCATGTCTGCGAGGGTAATATTGCATTTATACAACAGTTAGATGGCATGAGTGTGTAAATACATAAGAAACAACAATGGAGTGTCAGTCTGGAATTCAGTCAGTTTGACAGTTTAGCAGCTGAGCCCAAGCCTCCGCTATTAATTAAAAAATGTCACTTTAGAACTAGTAACGAAGGAACTTTGAGTTGCTTCACTGAAAATGTATTGTATTACTGTATTAAAAGCTCAATGTATAATAAAAATAATGAAAATAAAAATTGTTGTTAAAAAAAGCTCAATGTATTACGTATAGTGCAGTATTATGAGAGAGAGAGATGAACTAAGCAATCGTGATTACCTGCATCTGATGCAGCATTCATTCTTCATATTCAAGATAAAACATTAGTTTGAATGTCTGCTGAGGAAAGCGATATCTTTGTCATAACATTAATATCCTTAATATCGTCTGTTAATGGTGAGTTCTGACGACAGTGCTAATCTGTGCATTTGTTAGCTGCGTCAAGCTGTTGTTGAAACTAAAATTAACTTTTCTAACATGTTTATTTTTCTGTATAAAAGTCCTTACTGCTGACTCGTAAAACAGTCTCTTGTCGCCATCTAATGGCAGAACAATGTAACTAAAATCACCATCACGAACACACGCACTGTTTCTCAATACTAAACAATTTTATATACTACTATTATTTATAATAAATATTATTTATTGAATAATAATATTTAATAAACAACAACAACAACAGCCATCAAAAGCAGGCAATTCAGTCAAACGTACAAAGACAGCACAGTACAAAGACAATATACAGCATTGAATGATGAGATTTGCTCTGGAACAAATCATTTTCAAATAGACGTTATCTTTATTAACAAACTGCATATGAGCAACTGAACTATAAACAAGTACATCACTCTAATATTGCACTCCTATCAGCCAATCAGATTCTAGGACCAGAAAGAACTGTTGTATAAATAAATATAAATTATTCATAACAGACAGTGCTATTTGTGTGTCTCAGGTAATATTGCACTATGCTATCATTAAAAAAGCATGTGTTTTGGGAATTTTATACCTGTGAAACAACACTTGACTTGACAGATGAACTTAAAAATTAATTAAAGCTAGCTAAAAATACATAGTTGCCTTAGCAATTCCATATTTTAATTGCGTAGCTCACATTTGCCATTATGTTTCGTTTTTATTGTTCAGAATAATCATTAAGGCGTTTTCGGGCACCAGTATCTGATTTGAATAATTCCTTTAGTGCTCAGTCATCACCATAAGCGAGCACAATTCATTTGTAGCAAAATCCCCATTTTAATATTCAACACGTCACCAACTGTGCATAATCTCGATGAAGCATGTGCATTAGTTCCAGGATATGTGGCTCTAATATATTACAAACCTCCGAAAGTTCTCCCTATGGATATTGTCCCTATGGTTTCGACTTAAATCTGATTCACTTGCTTCCACTGAGAGGTTTAATTTCTCCACCCCCTCAACCCACTTTACTCTACATCTGCATAGCTAAGGGGTGGGTGTCTGTGTTTTATGGACTTTCTCTAATGACCACAGCACTAGCCAATAGCTAATTGATGAAACAATCCAACATTGCTCTGGCAAAGCGGTCCGGTCAGTTGTCACAGCTTCTGGCTATAGCCGTTGATGTATTGAGAGCTAAATTTATCCCAGCAGACCGCAGGGAGCCTGCTTGGATTCCGGCCCCACACTGGGGAGCCCACAGCAAAAGCACAGCTATGATGAAGAAGGTGATTAGAGCAAGAAAGAGTGCGGTTAATACTGCATGAGGATGAGTTAGAGAGAGACATAGAAAGAGGAGGGGGTATGCCTCCATTAAATTAGTTTTAAATTGTCTCTTTACTTCTCCTCCTTTACCCAGCCCACATCAGAGGAGGGAGGACAAAAGAAACTCCTTCTCTGGCCAAAGCCTTGTAAAGCTGACATGCTCCTAGCTGAGATTATGCAACCGTTACAACCTGAGGTAAGTCTCAGGTACTAATGGAAGAAAAAAAAAAAGTCTAAGGTTACAGCGTTTACATCGAGTTCTAAATTTGGCTTCCAGAGTCCAAGTATTTTGTGTAATGTATAAATAAAACATGATGTTGATGTGTTTTGTTTTTAGAGGTATTTGCCCAGGTAAGTGTCTCTATTGCTACATTTTAAGGAATTTAAACTTAGGTATGGTACTTGCACAGTTTGTTCTACGGAAATGAATAAAACAGTACAAAGTAGGTAGTTTTTTGTGTGTAAAGATCCCTTCCATCAGGGAAAGTCACCTGATTCAGAAAGATAGATCAAAATGTTGGCATGTTACAGTCAATCAATTAGTCAAAAGGTTGTCAGTTTCTGGCCTTTTTTATGTGTGTACATGCAAATTAAAAAATCTTTTAAGGAAGAAAACTGACAAAGTCAAAGAAATTTGACTTTATTTAACATTTCCAAATTGTGTTAGCTTTGAAAATGTCCCAAAAGAGAAAAGTCAAATATCTTCATCTTTCATACTTTGTAAATTCAATTAAGTTAATAATCGCATTTACAAATGTAAGTTTAATTTGGAGTTCCAAAAGATGTGTGTTGACAATGTTGCTAAAACCATTTAGTGATTGTTTGTCTGGTCCAATTACAGACGGTATAGGTCTATCAATATGGGGAGTTTCCCAAGGGCATGGAAGACTGCTACAATAACACCTACGTTTAAGGCCAGAGATCTTTCAGAACTGTGTAATTATAAATCCATTAGTATACTACCTGTCAGTGGTATGTGTCAAAACATCTTACCAGTACTTTTAGATTACATCCCAAGCCATTTGTCTTTAGAACCAAGCACTTGAGAATTACAGAAACTTTTTTCCTTCTGACGAATGTTAAATCTAATATGGAATTGTTGGAGCCATAATTATTAGACCTAATAAAAGTCTTTGATACTGTTGACCATGACGTTCTTATTACAAAACTGTCAACATCATTCACAGGGCAGTTAAGTTTACCGAACAATATCCAGACAGTTTAGAGAATGAAGGTTAGTCACACATATAGAGTTGGTGTACCCCAGGGATCTGTTTTGGGGCCTTTCTTATTTATCTAGTATAACAATATCCTGCCTGCTCTTTGCAGTGATTGTGAGGCAGCTGAATCAAATTTGTTTTTAATGTCACCAGAGCTACTGTGAGAATAACTGTCATTTTTGCTTTGATGACATATCTGACACATACAGTATGTCACAAAAGTATAGAAATAAAACTTGGATATATTTTAGAGTAGTCAATGTGCAGCTTGTATAGCAGTATAGATTTATTGGCCCCTGAAAATTATTCAGCATACACCCATTATTGTCAAAATAGCTGGCAACAAAAGTGAGTACACCCTAAGTGAACTTGTCCAAAGTGTCAATATATTGTGTTAGCACCATTGTAATCTGGCACTGCCTAATCATCATGGGCATGGAATTGACCAGAGCTGCACAGGTTGTTGCTGGGATCCTCTTCCATTCCTCACGGAACTGCTGGATGTTAGAAACATGGTGCTTCTCCACTTTACAATTGAGGATGCCCTACAGGTGCTTAACAGGGTTCAGGTCTGGAGACATACTTGTCTAACCCATCACCTTTACCTTTAGCTTCCTCAGCAAGGCAGTTGTAATCTTGGTGGTGTGTTTGGAAATGTTATCATGTTGGAAAACTGCCGTTCGGCCTAGTTTCTGGAGCAAAGGCATCATGTTCTGCTTCAGAATGTACAGTACATAATGGAATCCATGTTTCCCCTCAATGCACTGCAGCTCCCCAGTACCAGCAGCACTCATGCAGCCCCAGACCATGATGCTACCACCACCATGCTTGCCTGTAGGCAATACACAATTTCTTGGTACTCATCACCAGGGCATGGCCACACATGCTGGACACCATCTGAGCCAAACAAGTTTATCTTATAGTCTCATCAGACCACAGGACATGGTTTCAGTAATTCATGCTCTTGGACAGGTTGTCTTCAGCAAACTGTTTGCAGGCTTTCTTGTGAGCCAGCTTCAGATGAGGCTTCCTTCTGGGACAACATTTATGCAAACCAACTTTTTGCAGAGTGTGGCGTATTTTCTGAGCACTGACAAGCTGACCTTCTACTTCTGCAACCTTTAAAGCAATGCTGGCAGCACTCATGCATCTGTTTTTTTAAACCAGGTTTTCCACCTGACGCACAGAACGAGTGCTTAACTTCGTTGATCAACCCTTGCAAGGCCTGTTTAGAATGGAACCCATCTTGGAAAACCTCTGTATGACCCTGACCACTGTAGTGTAACTCGGTTTCAGGGTGTTACTGAAAATCTATACTGCTATACAAGCTGCACATTGACTACTCTAAAATATATCCACGTTTCTTTTCTATAGTATTGTCCATTGGGAAGATATACTAAAATGGTTGCTGAAATGTGTTTCACTTTTTTGAAATACTGTATGTCAGAAGAGGTTTTTTTTTAGCAAATATTTAGTAAATATGGCAGATCTACATCAGCCATTTAAATCCAGTTAAAATTTCATTCAGATTGAGCTTAATTTTACTGAATGAGGCATTTACATGACGACTTTTCACTCTGATTGAGCCATCAATCCGATTAACAGATTATTTGGTTCCATGAAAAGTAAACAAACCTATTGTACTGATTTTAAATAATTTATTCAATTTTACAAATTTTCTTGTCTTGTATAAAATCTTGCATGGGATGTTTATTAAGCAGCTGACAAGCAGTAGGCTCATTAGATCCACCATATGTGGAAAACGCTGCCTATACACAGAAAAGACTGTAGAAGTCACTCAATACCATTAATTTACAATCATTGTAAAGACAATTATCAACAGTGATCATGCTTCTTGATTTCCATCAATTTCAAATAAATTTACCTTATGGATTGTCATTAAATTGGCACAGTTTCAGTTTTTTAATGTGCATTGTTGCTATTAAGCTACAGTGAATAAATTACAGTTATACATTTTCAAATAGCACTTTTTTGTTAGTACCAATGTTTGTTTGGCTAGTAGTATTATTAATCACCTTCTATTCAGACTATAAGGCTATAACAGATCCTCACTAAACCCATCGGGTGTCATCATGCTCACATTCATTCCTCACATTCACTCTATGCTTTAAAAACTCAGCGAAAACACGATGATTTTAAGGGAGGCAAAAGAGATGCTGTCTGAAACTTTATATTCTGGTGTTGCCATTTCCATACCCTCCTGTAAGAAACTGTCCCTGATGAACAGTATCTGTCACATACTATTGATTACCACAGACAATGCTTTCCTCTCGGTTCCTGAGTTGGAATAAAAGAAGAAAGAATAGAAAACACGTTTACAGAAATACTCTTACATTGGAGGTCTGGCTAGTGTTCAAATCAGAATAATTTAAAACATGACTTTTGTGTGATAGAATCTTAGAAACATTGTTTGTACAAAGTTAGCAACAATCAGCTGCATATATTCTAAATCTGGTAACATAAGATGGTGATATGCATGCAATGAAAACAGAAAGGGATGCAATATAATTAACTGCTAGTACTGTTTACAAAGTGCAGATTACCTACATTATATTGCATATAAGCATATGATGATATTCTAGGGAATTGTGTGCTTCTAATTTTATAGGAACAGTTTGGACAGGACCCTTATCTATTTTAGTTGACAATGCCTTTGTGTATATGACAAGGTTCAAAGAGAAATAATTGATTCAGTCAGTGTGGAAGAACTTGAGTGGTCTGCAGAAAGCAAAGTCCTAATCCAAGCTAAACACCTCTGGTGTGACTTTAAAAGCAGACCTTGAGCTAAAAAACTTGTACATACATTTTCTTGGGGGAACCTAGGGTATAGTCCACCCAGGAGAGCACGTAGGGGCACGCAGGAGAGAGCTCCGGCTCTGGAGGGCGTGCAGGAGAGAGCTCCGGCTCTGGAGGGCGCGCAGGAGAGAGCTCCGGCTCTGGAGGGCGCGCAGGAGAGAGCTCCGGCTCTGGAGGGCACGCTGGCTCTTGAGGAGCGGGCTCTGGACGGCGCTCTTGAGGAGCGGGCTCTGGACGGCGCTCTTGAGGAGCGGGCTCTGGACGGCGCTCTTGAGGAGCGGGCTCTGGAGGACTGGACGACCCCAGCGGAGACTCTGGGAGACTGGGCGGAACCAGCGGAGATTCTGACTTGACGGTAGCCATCTTGGGTGCAGATTCAGGCTTGGCGGCCATCTTGAATGAATGAATGATGCATTTATATAGCGCTTTTATTGTGTATTGCCATACACCCAAAGCGCTTTACAATCATATGGGGGATCTCTCCCCAACCATCACCAATGTGCAGCATCCACTTGGATGATGCGTCGGCAGCCACAGTACAACGGCGCCGGTGCGCTCACCACACACCAGCTACAGGTGGAGTGGAGAGAGTTATGGAGCCAATTCAATGAATGGGGATTATTAGGAGGCCATGATTGACTAGGGCCAGTGGAGGGAATTTGGCCAGGACACCGGGGTTACACCCCTACTCTTTACGAGAAGTGCCATGGGATTTTTAATGACCACAGAGAGTCAGGACCTCGGTTTAACGTCTCATCCGAAGGACGGTGCCTTTTACAGTATAGTGTCCCCGTCACTATACTGGGGCATTAGGACCCACATAGACCACAGGGTGAGCACCCCCTGCTGGCCTCACTAACACCTCTTCCAACAGCAACCTAGTTTTCCCAGGAGGTCTCCCATCCAGGTACTGACCAGGCTCAGCCCTGCTTAGCTTCAGTGAGCAACCGGTCTTGGGCTGCAGGGTGATATGGCTGTGGCCATATCTGCACATTCTTGGCCGGGGACTTAGGCTTGGCGGCCATCTTGGCCAGGGACTCAGGAACAACGGCCATCTTGGCCAGGGACTCAGGAACAACGGCCATCTTGGCCAGGGATTCAGGCTTGGCGGCCATCTTGGCCAGGGACTCAGGAACAACGGCCATCTTGGCCAGGGATTCAGACTTGGTGGCCATCTTGGCCGGGAACTCAGGAACGGCGGCCATCTTGGCCAGGGATTCAGGCTTGGCGGCCATCTTGGCCAGGGACTCAGGAACAACGGCCATCTTGGCCAGGGATTCAGGCTTGACGGCCTTCTTGGCCGGGAACTCAGGCTTGGCGGCCATCTTGCGTGCAGACTCTGGCGTGGCAGCCATCTTACGTGCAGACTCAAGCGTGGCAGCCATCTTGCTTGCAGACTCTGGTGTGGCAGCCATCTTACGTGCAGACTCAAGCGTGGCAGCCATCTTGCTTGCAGACTCTGGCGTGGCAGCCATCTTACGTGCAGACTCAAGCGTGGCAGCCATCTTGCCTGCAGACTCTGGCGTGGCAGCCATCTTGCTTGCAGACTCTGGCGTGGCAGCCATCTTGCTTGCAGACTCTGGCGTGGCAGCCATCTTATGTGCAGACTCAAGCGTGGCAGCCATCTTGCCTGCAGACTCTGGCGTGGCAGCCATCTTGCTTGCAGACTCTGGTGTGGCAGCCATCTTACGTGCAGACTCAAGCGTGGCAGCCATCTTGCTTGCAGACTCTGGCGTGGCAGCCATCTTACGTGCAGACTCAAGCGTGGCAGCCATCTTGCCTGCAGACTCTGGCGTGGCAGCCATCTTGCTTGCAGACTCTGGCGTGGCAGCCATCTTGCTTGCAGACTCTGGCGTGGCAGCCATCTTATGTGCAGACTCAAGCGTGGCAGCCATCTTGCCTGCAGACTCTGGCGTGGCAGCCATCTTGCTTGCAAACTCTGGCGTGGCAGCCATCTTACGTGCAGACTCAAGCGTGGCAGCCATCTTGCTTGCAGACTCTGGCGTGGCAGCCATCTTACATGCAGACTCAAGCGTGGCAGCCATCTTGCCTGCAGACTCTGGCATGGCAGCCATCTTGCTTGCAGACTCTGGCGTGGCAGCCATCTTGCTTGCAGACTTTAGCGTGGCAGCCATCTTGCTTACAGATTCTGGCGTGGCAGCCATCTTGTGAACTGGCATGGCGGCCATCTTGCGAGCTGACGCTGGCCTGGCGGCTAACGGGCTTGAGCGTGGAGAGGAAGCCGGCAGGCTTGAGCGCTGGGCGGAGGCCGGCAGACTAGAGCGCGGGGAGGAGGCCGGCCGCATCGGGCTGAGGACTGAAACTGATACAAAAATAAACAAAACCGGGAGTAAGAAACGGGCACATGAAGCCAAACAAACAGAAGTAACATATACATTGACCGACAAACGGGGAGTGCAAACACAGACTCTTAAATACACTGAAACGGGGGCGTGGTCACAAACAAGATAACAGGATAACAAGGGGGAAATACAAATATGGGCATGAACAAACCAAATGGAAACCAAACTAGAGGGGAGGACAAGGACTAAACCATTAGAACTGGAAACATAGGGGGAAAAACACTAGGAGAACAGAACAGAACAAGACACAGACATATTCCTGACAATACCCTAGAACAGGGCTATTCAATTGGCGGCCCGCGGGCCCAATGCGGCCCGCCAATCATCTTCGTCCGGCCCGAGGGAGCAGCAGGTGGCTTGAATTAGTTTGTCCACTAGGCGGCGGGCCAGCCAAAAAAGAAAAGCAAGAGAGCCAAGAACAACAACAATCTACCGGAGATCGCAACATCAATAGACGGCAGATTTGACAAGCGCTTGTAGGGCTCCAGACTGCGACCAAATGGTCGCATTTTTTCTGCCGGTGCAACTAAATTTTGTGAGCGGTCGCACTAGCGCGACCACCGCGTTATTCAATTCATAAGCGCTGCTATTTCTGTTTCATTTGAGAAACATTAAACGGCAAACGAAGCGAAAGAGAAACCAAAGCGCGCCACGTTTGAGCTGCGCAGCGCGGACCGTTTATCAGCTCGGACCGCAACGCAAACACACTTGTCCAAGCTCAGAACAGCCTCGGGAACCAAAGTTGATTTCGCGACACAGTTACTGCACAGTGCTGCGAGATCCAGTGAAAAGTGTTTGAATTCGCCCAGAAAGAATTAAGGTTGCTGAAAGATCAGTGAGAATAATTCAAATTCTGCTCAGAATTCTGTTATTAACAGCGCTGATGTAGGCTATGTCAGAAGTCACACCAATTTAAGCAAAGTCGAATGTTATTACAGTATTCATTTCAGGGTTTGTACAACCTTTTGAGAGAGAAATTCAAGCACTTTTCAATGACTTTCAAGCATTTTGCACAACCATTTTAAGCACTTTAAAGCGCTTATGATCCAATTTGAATGTTATTTTGATGGCCAAAATATACTTTGTGGTAAACAAGCACTTATGTAAAATTAAAAACATAAAATAACGATTATAACCAGTATATGGCAATAATAATCTGTATATTTTATGCATATACAATTTATAGTTTATGTGAAGATTGTTTTAAAATCACCTAAATTAAAAGCTGTAATATATTTCAGAGCCTATTAAATGTTGGGCTTTCAATTCTATTGTAATGTTGAATGGACATAATATGTAAAACTGAGAGAAAATTCATTTAATAGAGACACCAGTAGAAATCTTAATATCAATAATTCATTAATAATAGGCTACTTGGTAAAAAGATGCTATTAAACACATATTTAAAAATACTTTACTGTTTCTACCTTAATTTGGAGGTTCATTGTGAAATTATGACTGGTATGAATCATATATAAATATGCGATTATTCATGATTAATTACAAAAAAATGTGATTTTTGTTTTTGTTTTGTTTTTTAATTGATTGACAGACAGCACCTTAACCTTTTATAGATGTTGGTGTTGGTAATATTAGTTCATTTTAGTGAATATGCATTTCAATGTAATTGTATAGGCACCCTAGAAAAAGATCGGGACGGCCCCCATCCCCTTGACCCGCTTCAAATTTCCAGTTGGATAATCCGGCCCTCAAATGGATCTAATTGAATAGCCCTGCCCTAGAATATAATTATATGCATAAACATTAAGATTTGCATTCATGGCAATTATTAAATTATTTAAATTATTATTAAACATGTTCATTAGAAGGGTGTGTCCCAAAACGTTTTGGTGTATATATATATATATATATATATATATATTGTGACGAGCTTCCACAGAGGGATCAGCGTCGCCCTGGCAACCAACCACGTGCACCTGCACGCACTCACCACCGGCTGATCGGTCACAGCTGCACCTCATCAGCCACGGCCTATTTAAGCAGCACATGCTGAAGCAAACAGATAGACTTTGGTCTCGAGCCAAATGCAACGTGGTCTAACCTTTCTCTCTTGTTCTCCGACAGACAGCAGCGAGTGACCAATCAGCCCACACGTTTTGGAGCACGTTGGACACCCTCTTCTCACTCGGATTGAGCACTTGGAGCACAGAAAGCACCGATCACGCCAGCACTTTTCACCGGATCACCTACTTTCATTCTCCTTTTATTTATTGTAAATAAATCCACCCTCCGGGGCCTTGTTTTCACTAAGCCTGCCTTGTCGAGTGGTTCTTCCCCCGTCACAGTGGTGGAGAATGCGGGCAGATTTGTGAAGAACCACCGGCAAGTTCACCGCCCAGCCCCTAATTTTTTTTCTGTTTGTTTGTGCACCTCAGGATCTGGAAAGCGGCGCGCTCGTCCCCAACATGGAGGATGTGCTGCAGTGCCTCGCTGAAGTCAGCATCCGCCAGCAGCAAATCGTGGAACACCTTGCCACTCGCATGGGCCGGACGGAGGAAGAAATCACCGCCATCCGTGTCTCCGCCGCCCAGCGTGTTCTGCTACCTGACGCCCGCGCCCAGGCCACCCGTCTACTGCCAAAGATGACAGCCGACGATGATGTGGAAGCTTTCCTCCAGGTATTTGAAAACACGGCCCGACGCGAAGCCTGGCCCGAAGATGAGTGGGCACGCGCGCTGGCACCCCTCCTCACAGGGGAAGCCCAACGGGCTTATTTTGCACTTCCCTTGACCACAGCGGACAATTATGGCGAAGTCAAGCGGGAGATCCTAGCGAGGCTCGGCCTCTCACCCATCTGCGCCGCACAACAGTTCCACGAATGGGAATTCAAGCCCCGGGTGCCAGCCCGTGCCCAAGCCGCTGAGCTCAGCCGTATTGCTTAACACTGGCTGCTGGAAGGGAACCCCACGGCAGCTCAGGTAGTGGAACGAGTGGTCGTCGATCGCCTCCTCCGCGCACTTCCCCGCGCCCACCGGCAAGCCGTCGGGATGAGGAATCCCACCACCACCTTGGAGCTCGTGGAGGCGATCGAGCTGGCGGATGCTATCCACCACCGCGAGGCAGGGGATCGAGTGTCGCCGTTTCCCCGGAGGGTGGTCCAGGAGCGGCGCCCGCTCGAAGGCACCCAGCGGCCAGTCAGCAGGCCGACGGTTCCCCCACCACGTGATGAACCGATGCCCAGCGCTGAACCACCGTCACCCCCACGTGCGTGGCTGGCAGGTTGTATCGTACATCAGCGCCTTCCCTCGGGAGCCCCCGAAGCAGACGTGATGATGGAGGGGAAACGGTTCCGGGCCCTGTTAGACTCAGGCAGTGCGGTCACCCTCGTCCAGTCCCGGCTGTGTGAGCGCCGCAACAATCAGAAAATGTACCTCCCCATTACCTGTGTGCACGGGGACACTCGCCAAGTGCCAGCCCAATCGGTTACCATCTCAGCTCCTCAAGGCACCTGGACGGTGGAAGCTGGCCTCGTGGAGGACCTCCCGGTGGCCGTACTGCTTGGGAGGGATTGGCCCGGCTTCGACCGACTGCTCACCGCCGCTACTCAGCCTGCCAGCCAAAAGGGGAACCGTCGAAGACGGCGGCGGCCACGTGGATCTCGTCGCCGCCCAGCCCTGCTCGCCTCCGACAGCGGGAGAGATGGTGAGTCCCCCTCCCAAAATACTAACCTTTTCTATGACGTTTACCAACAGGCTGCTGGAGGGGGCTCTTTCGCCAAGGAACAGCGGGAAGACGACCGTCTCAAGCACTGTTGGTCCCAAGTGCGAGTCATCGACGGGAAGGACGTCCTCCCACGGCCCCATCCTCTCCCGCACTTCGTCGTTGAGAATGGCCTGTGGAGGGGGGAGGAGAAGAAATTACTGGTGGTACCGAGAGGGAAAACCGAAACCATCCTGGAGCTGGCGCATTCCCATCCTATGGCAGGTCACCTCGGAGCAGCCAACACCACCCAGCGCATCCGCGACCGCTTCCACTGGCCGGGCCTGGAGGCCGAGGTGAAGCGGTTTTGCCAAGCCTGCCCGACCTGCCAAGCCACGTCGCCCAGGACTCCTCCCCCCAGCCCGCTCATACTGTTGCCCATCATCGAGGTGCCCTTCGAGCGGATTGGAATGGACATCGTGGGGCCGTTGCCAAAGTCTGCCCGTGGCCATGAACACATCCTGGTCATCGTCGACTATGCCACCCGGTACCCAGAGGCAGTCCCCCTGAGGAAAGCTACCGCCAAGTCCATCGCCCAGGAACTGTTTCTGCTGGCCAGCCGAGTCGGCCTCCCCGCGGAGATACTGACTGACCAGGGAACTCCATTCATGTCCCGGCTGATGGCGGATCTCTGCAGGCTGCTGCGGGTGAAGCAGTTGAGGACCACAGTCTACCACCCACAAACAGACGGCCTCGTGGAGAGATTCAATCAGACCCTCAAGCAAATGCTTCGACGTGTCGCCGCGGAGGATAAGCGGGATTGGGATCTCATGCTTCCCTACGTGCTCTTCGGAATCCGCGAGGTCCCCCAGGCCTCAACTGGCTTCACCCCCTTTGAGCTCCTGTTTGGCCGACAACCGCGCGGCCTCCTGGACGTCGCCAAGGAAGCTTGGGAGCAGCAGCCTGCCCCTCATCGGACCATCGTCGAGCACGTCAGACAGATGAGGGAACGGATCGACCGAGTGATGCCGTTAGTCCGGGAACACCTGAGTAAGGCCCAACAAGCGCAGCAACGCCACTACAACAGGGCAGCCCAGCCACGGGAGTTCCAGCCTGGAGACCGCGTCATGGTCCTGGTCCCTAGCTCCGCCTGCAAGTTCCTGGCCTCCTGGCAGGGACCCTACACAGTTGTGGAGAGAATCGGTCCAGTCACCTACCGGTTGAGGCAACCCGGTCGACGGCAGGCGGAGCAACTCTATCACATCAACCTCTTGAAGAAGTGGGTAGAGAACCGGGACCAAGTGGCCGACCTCAGTCTCGTCGATCCCGTGGTTGTAGACGTCAACCCCCATCTCTCGGCTGCCCAGAAGGCGGAGCTGCAGCACCTGGTCAGTCAGTTCCAGGATGTGTTCTCCTCTCAGCCCGGGCAGACCAATGTGGTACACCACGACATCAGGATGCCCCCAGGAGTGATCGTCAGGCAACGGCCCTACCGAGTCCCAGAAGCTCGTCGGCAGGCTATTGAGGAGGAAATTCAACAGATGCTAAAGTTGGGGGTAATAGAACCATCCCGGAGTCCATGGTCCAGCCCCATCGTGATGGTCCCTAAGCCGGATGGCACCCTCCGCTTCTGTAATGACTTCTGCCGCCTGAACGAAGTCTCCGAGTTCGACGGGTACCCCATGCCTCAGGTCGACGAGCTTTTGGACCACCTGGGAAGGGCCCGGTATATCAGCACCCTCGACCTCACCAAGGGCTATTGGCAGGTACCCCTCACTGAATCAGCTAAACCTAAAACTGCCTTTTCTACCCCCAGTGGCCACTGGCAGTACCGGACCCTTCCCTTCGGCTTGCACGGGGCCCCCGCGACGTTCCAGCGTATGATGGAAATCCTCCTGCGGCCCCACCAGGCATACGCGGCCGCCTACCTGGACGACGTGGTGGTCCATTCCGAGGCATGGGGAGAACATCTGGATCGTCTGCGGAGGGTGCTCTCGGAGCTCCGGCGGGCTGGACTCACCGCCAACCCCCGCAAATGCCACCTAGCCCTCTCAGAAGCCAAGTACCTGGGTTTTCAAGTCGGTCACGGACTCATCCGGCCTCAAGAGAAGAAGGTAGAGGCCGTCCACTCCGCCCCGAGGCCGGAGACCAAAACCCAGGTACGAGCCTTTTTGGGGTTGGCGGGGTATTACCGATGTTTTATCCCCAACTTCTCCTCTTTAGCCGCCCCCCTGACAGACCTGACCAGGAAGGGGCAGCCGGAGAAGGTGTGTTGGACCCCATCTGCGGAGGAGGCCTTTACCCGGATCAAGACAGCGCTCACGTCCTCGCCGGTACTCCGTGCCCCCGACTTTAGCTGCCCCTTCCTGCTGCAGACGGATGCCTCCGACACAGGACTGGGAGCCGTCCTGTCCCAAATCCAGGAGGGTGAGGAGCATCCGATCATTTATATCAGCAGGAAGCTGTCCCCGGCCGAGAGGAAGTACGCCGCCGTGGAGAAGGAAGCCCTGGCCATCAAGTGGGCAGTCCTGGAGCTCAGGTACTATCTCCTAGGCCGCAAGTACACCCTGGTTACTGACCACGTGCCCCTCCAGTGGATGGCCCGCGCCAAGGATACCAACGCCAGGGTGACTCGCTGGTTCCTAGCGCTCCAGGACTTCCACTTCGAGGTGCGACATCGAGCCGGGGCTGCCAACGCGAACGCCGATGGCCTCTCACGGATCTGGACAGCTTATGCAGGTCTGTCGGGGGTCATTCCCCACCCTCCCCTCATTTCACCCCTACTATCTCCGTTTGTTCATAGGACCAGGACGACGCTTAGGGGGGGGGAGTGTGACGAGCTTCCACAGAGGGATCAGCGTCGCCCTGGCAACCAACCACGTGCACCTGCACGCACTCACCACCGGCTGATCGGTCACAGCTGCACCTCATCAGCCACGGCCTATTTAAGCAGCACATGCTGAAGCAAACAGATAGACTTTGGTCTCGAGCCAAATGCAACGTGGTCTAACCTTTCTCTCTTGTTCTCCGACAGACAGCAGCGAGTGACCAATCAGCCCACACGTTTTGGAGCACGTTGGACACCCTCTTCTCACTCGGATTGAGCACTTGGAGCACAGAAAGCACCGATCACGCCAGCACTTTTCACCGGATCACCTACTTTCATTCTCCTTTTATTTATTGTAAATAAATCCACCCTCCGGGGCCTTGTTTTCACTAAGCCTGCCTTCTCGAGTGGTTCTTCCCCCGTCACAATATATATATATATATATATATATATATATATATGAGCAATAACACTCAATAACACTCAAGTAGACCCAGTAAACACAGTGTGCTGATATACAGCCATATCTTACGTCTACGAGTGTGATATTGCATTTATACAACAGTTCGACAGCACGAGTGTGTAAATATGTAAACAAAATAACAACGGCATGCTGAAACCCCTCTTTTTGTGCAGAACTACTTCCTTCCACCACAGATTAAAATCTAAAGTTGACAGTTTAACAGCTGAGACCAAGCCTCCGTTACTAATTCCAAAACATCGCTTTAGAACTAGTAACGAACAATGTTCAGTTGCTTCATTGAAAGCTTATTGTATTACTGCATTAAAAGCTCACTGTATTATATAGAGTATTGTAGGAAAGAGATGGACTGAGCGATCGTGATTACCTGCATCTGATACAGCATTATTTATCAGATCAATCCTATATCCATGATTAGTTTGAATGTCCACGGAGGAAAGCGCCGTCTTTGTCGTAACGTTATTATCCTTTCATCTGTTAAGGGTAATTTCTGAAGACGCTGCTAAGTGCATTTGGAAAATAAAAATAACTTCCGTTTATGACTGCTTTCTTTTTTTCAATGTTAAAGTCTTTACTGCTGACTCTTTTCGCCGATAGCAGAACAATGTAAACGTTTCTTAATATTAAATTGTCATTATTATTAAATACTACTATTATTTATATAAAATACAGTATTAAATACCACTATTATTTATATGAAATATTATTTAATAATATTTAATAAACAACAACAACAGCCATCATAAAAGTTCCTAGGCAATTCAGTCAAAATTACACAGGCAGCGCTCTGATATACAGCATTGAATGTGCATAACCATGATGAGATTTTTTCAAAACGATTTGCTCTGGAACAAATAATAGATTAATGAGACCAAAGACTACCCATTTGTAACACGGAGTCAGAGACATTCGGGTCCATTAGCAAGGCTTTATTGAGAAGTGTCGACAGGCAGGAGTAAACGCCAGAAAACAGGAACAACGTAGGTAATCCGGGAAACAGTTCAGTACTCAAGCAGTGGTCGCAATGGCAGGCAGCAGGAATCAATAACGGGGTACACAGTCCAGGGTCATACACAGGAAATCCAACACAGAAATAAACGCTCAGAATTATGACCATACGGAACGATAAGACTTCGCAAAGATAGATAGAAAGTCCGCGCCTTAAATAGGCGAACACTAATGACACAATGAGAAACAGCTGAGACGGAAAAGTACTGGGTACGTGTGTGAAATGGGTCCGTGTGGAACTAATACTCGGGCGATGGTTCCCGCTGTGTCCGGTTGGAAAGGGCCACAGAGGCGCTACTGGTGACAGAGCCCCTCCCCTGTGAACGGCTCCCGATGTGAGCTCCTCCTCGGCGCCGAGGTCTACCACGGGGGCGAGGAGCGGGTTTCTCCGGGTGCTCCTGATGGAACGTGGCGGTGAGTTGAGGGTCGAGAATATCCTTAGAGTTGACCCAGGACTGTTCCTCGGGACCGTATCCCTCCCAGTCCACGAGATACTGGAGAGCCCCGCCTTGGCGCCGAGAGTTCAGGATCTGGTTGACCTGGTAGATGCTCTCGTCTTCATACATTAGGGGAGGAGTCTCTGCTGGAGCGGCCTCGTCCTGGTCCCCCTCTCCTCCCGGATCCACAGCGGGCTTAAGCAGGGAGACATGAAAAGTGGGTGAGATGCGGTAATGGGATGGTAATTCAAGACGAAACGACACAGGAGTGATTTGTCTGATGATTTTGAACGGACCCACGTACCTCGGGCTGAGCTTTCTGCATGGGAGTCGGAGTCTCAGGTCCCTGGTGGAGAGCCAGACCCACTGTCCGACCTGGTACTGAGGGGCGGCTCTCCGAAGGCGGTTGGCCTGGCGGGTCACTCGTTGGATGGCCTGCCGAAGATTGGTGTGTGCCAGGTCCCAGGTTGCTTCGCTCCTCCGCAACCATGTGTCCACTGCGGGGAGGTTCGTGGGTTCCCCGGACCACGGGAATAGTGGAGGTTGGAAGCCTAGCACGCACTGGAATGGGGTGAGTTGAGTGGAGGGTTTCCTTAAAGAGTTCTGGGCGTATTCCGCCCACAAGAGGTAGTCGCTCCAGTCCTCTTGATGGAGATGACAGTAGGCCCGTAGGAAGTGGGATAGTTCTTGATTCAGCCTCTCTACCTGTCCGTTGGACTGTGGATGGTACCCTGACGTAAGGCTGACGTTGACGTTCAGAGAGCCCTCCACACACGGGACGTGAATTGTGGTCCTCGATCCGAAACTATGTCCTCGGGCAAACCGTAGAATCTGAAGACCTGGTTGAGCAAGGCCTGTGCTGTCTCCCATGCTGTGGGAAGTTTAGGAAGTGGAATGAGACGGCATGACTTAGAGAACCGGTCAATAATGGTGAGAATCACTGTGTTGTGGTGAGAGGGTGGCAAGTCGGTCATGAAGTCCACAGCCAGGTGGGACCACGGTCTCTCTGGGATGGGAAGAGGCTGGAGCAGACCGGCGGGACGTTGGTGCAGGGACTTCGTCTGATTGCACGTGACACACTCCCGGACGAAGGTGAGGATTTGTTGAGTCATGGAGGGCCACCAAAAGTTATTGAGGACTAGCTCTCTGGTCGCCTGGACGCCGGGGTGACCAGCGCTGGGATTTTCGTGGATCAGGGTTAGCACGCGTTGCCGTAGGGGAGCTGGGACGTAGGTCAACCCAGGAGGACATTCTGGAGGGGTAGGATCGGTTTCCAGGGCCTCAGAGATCTCGGCCATGATGTCCCATTGCACGGGGGAGACGATCAGGGAGGTAGGAATAATGGTGGCAGGAGAATTGTCTGACTGGGATTGGTCGTGCTGGCGGGAGAGTGCGTCCGCCTTTCCGTTCTTGGACCCGGGCCGATAGGTGATGGTGAAAAGAAATCTAGAGAAGAATAACGACCACCGGGCCTGGCGGGCGTTGAGACGTCTGGCTGTTCTCAAGTACTCCAGGTTTTTGTGGTCAGTCAGGATGAGAAAGGGAATGGTTGAACCCTCCAGCCAATGTCTCCATTCCTCCAATGCTGCCTTCATGGCCAACAGCTCTCTGTCTCCGACGTCATAGTTACGTTCAGCGGGATTGAGTTTGCGGGAGTAGAAGGCACACGGGTACAGCTTGTCTGGGGTTCCCTGGCGTTGTGACAGGATGGCTCCGATGCCTGTGCTGGAGGCGTCCACCTCCACAGTGAACTGACGTTGAGGGTCTGGATGTTTCAAGATGGGAGCTGAGGTGAAACGAGTCTTGAGATCTTGAAACGCTCTCTCGCAGAGTGTAGTCCATGCCAACTTGTTGGATCCGCCTCCGCTGCGAGTAAGGGAAGTTAGGGGGGCTGCCACTTGGCTGAATCCTCGGATGAATCTCCGATAGAAGTTAGCAAATCCCAGGAAGCGTTGGAGATCTTTGACGGTCTGGGGGCGGGGCCAGTGCAGCACGGCCGAAACCTTGTTGTCGTCCATCGTGACTCCCTCGGCAGAAATGATGTATCCTAGGAAGGAGACGGTGGAGAGATGGAAGGCGCACTTAGGGAGTTTGGCGTACAGCTGGTTCTGGACGAGTCTCTGGAGTACAGCTCGTACATGTTGGATGTGCTCTGACAAGTTTTTGGAATAGACCAGGATGTCGTCGATGTAGACGATGACACACTTGTTGAGCATATCCCGGAAAATGTCATTGATAAGGGCCTGGAAGACAGAGGGACTGTTGGACAGACCAAAGGGCATGACCAGATACTCATAGTGACCAGTCGTAGTGGAGAAGGCCGTCTTCCACTCGTCACCTGCCCGGATGCGAATGAGGTTGTAGGCGCATCTCAGGTCGAGTTTGGTGAAGATACGAGCAGAGCGAAGCTGTTCCAGGGCGGAAGGTACCAATGGTAGGGGATAACGGTACTTGGTGGTCACTTCGTTCAGGGCTCGGTAATCGATGCAGGGTCGCAAGGACCCGTCCTTCTTTTTCACAAAGAAGAAGCCCGCCGAGGTAGGTGAGGTGGAAGGGCGGATGAATCCCTTGGCGAGTTCCTCGTCGATGTATTGCTGCATGCTCTGAGTCTCGGGTTGGGACAGTGGGTATACTCGGCCTCTGGGGAGCGTGGCTCCGGGTAAGATCTCGATGGCACAATCCGTGTCCCGATGAGGAGGAAGCTGAGTGGCCCGGGTCTTGCTGAATGCTGCGTGGAAATCCCGGTAAACCTCGGGAAGGCCCTTCGGTGGTTGGGTCTCAGTTTGGGGGTCTGGGATCACGGAATGGTTCCTCTGAGGGTATTTGAGGCACCTTTGGAGACAGGACTGGGACCACTGTGAGATGTCCTGATCCTTCCAGGAAATCTGTGGGTCGTGGAGGGTGAGCCAGGGATGGCCGAGAATGATGGCATGGTGAGGTGATTGAGTGACGTGAAATTGGATGGTTTCGGTGTGCAGGGAGCTGGTGATCAACATGATAGCCTCGGTGACGTGGTGAATCTTTCCAGCTCCTAGTCGTCTTCCATCCAGGGCTGCCACCGCCATAGGAGGGTTACATGGAACGAGAGACATGCGATGGCGGTTAGCAAAATCTTGATCAATAAAGTTACCGGCCGCCCCAGAGTCAACAAAGGCTTTAGTCTTGATATGGCGGCCGTGGACGATCAAGCACACATCCAACAAGAGAGAGGGCGACAAGGAAGTGTGGCTTACCCGAGTACTGGTGGCTCTAGGTGGGCGAGCGGAACATTGAGCTCGGAAATGTCCAGACTGGCCACAGTAGAGGCAGAGTCGATTTTTCATCCTTCTTTCACGTTCCTCGTCAGTGAGGTGGGTGAATCCCACCTGCATGGGCTCCTCCAGGGCGTGAGCAGGAGATTGTGGTGAGGTGAGGGAAGATCGTGGCTGACGACTCCTGCGAGAGCGGAGCAGATGGTCCATTTTGATTGACATCTCCATATACTCCTCCAGAGTCTTGCTCTCGTCCCGACAAGTGAGTTCAGCCTGCAGATCCATACGAAGCCCCCGGCGGTACATGGCTTTAAGGGGCTTTCCCTCCCAGCCCGCCTGGGCTGCCAGGGTACGGAACATGAGGGCGTAATCCGCAGCGGTGGAAGATCCCTGGCAAAGGTTCAACAACTCCTCCTCAGCCTCCTTGCCATCCTCAGCATGATCAAACACCTCCCGGAATTTGGTCAGAAAGTGTTGGTAGGAGGGAAAAGACATTTGTTGGCCCTCCCACAAGGCCGTTGCCCAGCTCAAGGCCTTGCCGGTGAGAAGGGTGCAAACAAGTGAAATCTTGCCATCCTCCGTCATGGAGCCCGGCGGCTGTGAGTTTACATAAATGGCGCACTGCATCAAGAAACCCTTGCACTTGCCTGGAGAGCCGTCATACTTCTCCGGAAGTGCCAGACGGGGTACGTGAGCTCCCACGGTGAGGGCAGCGGGAGACGGTGCGGTAGTGACTACCGCGGGAGGATTGGACGGACTGGAGGTTTGTTGTACTGCCAGAGTGAGCGCCTGCATAGACCGCACCAACTCCTCGGTCATGGTGGTCAACCGGTCCAGTTGTTGGTGATGAACAGTCAGCAGAGAGGCTTGCCGTGTAACCTCAGACACGACTTGGTCTAAAGCCGCTGGATCCTGACGAAGTCTTCTGTAACACGGAGTCGGATCCATTAGCAAGGCTTTATTGAGAAGTGTCGACAGGCAGGAGTAAACGCCAGAAAACAGGAACAACGTAGGTAATCCGGGAAACAGTTCAATACTCAAGCAGTGGGCGCAATGGCAGGCAGCAGGAATCAATAACGGGGTACACAGTCCAGGGTCATACACAGGAAATCCAACACAGAAATAAACGCTCAGAATTACGACCATACGGAACGATAAGACTTCGCAAAGATAGATAGAAAGTCCGCGCCTTAAATAGGCGAACACTAATGACACAATGAGAAACAGCTGAGACGGAAAAGTACTGGGTACGTGTGTGAAATGGGTCCGTGTGGAACTAATACTCGGGCGATGGTTCCCGCTGTGTCCGGTTGGAAAGGGCCACAGAGGCGCTATTGGTGACACCATTAGATTAGCCCAAAATGAATTATATCTTATGTTTAACCACTGCAGAGACATTAGAGTCAGTGGTAAATTTCAGAAGATCTGGCCGAGTTAAGGCACTCTTGGGCGGGTTTATGAGTGCAGAACAGCCGCTGACGATCTGGAGCTCAACTGTCCAAAAATGTTGATGCAAGTTTTCAATTTTTAATTGAAAATTAAACATTTTTACAAACTGTGAAATGGCTGTTGGAGTTCTGATATTACTCTAATATCACACTACTATCAGCCACTCAGATGTGAGAACCAGAAAGCACTGTTGTGTGTGTGTGTGTGTGTGTGTGTGTGTGTGTGTGTGTATATATAAAGCAAGTTCAGAAATAGATAAATGAGGATGTGGCAAAATTTTATTACATTGGTATATTGGCAGCAGCTCAGAATTGGTGAGTGCCGTTTAAAGGTTAAATGGTTGTTCAAACATAACATACCGCCTACACAAAACTCTACCCTAAACCTAACTGATAGTGCTAACAAGAGTAAAAACAAACCAAAAATGCCACTTTTCAAGTGCCACAACATGTTTCACGGGACTCTGAAATTTCTGTGGTAACTGACAGCATATAGAAAATAGGTTCTGCAAAAAACATGTGTAGCATGGTTATAATGTACATGGCATTAGTCATATTCTACGGTAGACAATATATCTACTATTTGAAGTAAAGGTTAAAATATTTACTGAATCTATCATTTAGATATCAGTTCTACTGTCAAACTGGTCCAGAAAGAGAATCTTGTATAATAACTTAGTACAGTAGAGGATAAATGAGTTTAAATTACATCTTACATCTGTGCCCCCTCAGAAGAAGCATAAGATTGAATATAATTCTGACGTGTCTCAGCTCACCTGCTCAAATATGTTTGAAATATTACGGTAAAATGACAGTTGAGTAAAAAGTGTTTCATTTCTTTAGAACTTGCATATGACATGCCTGACTTCAGTTCATGTTTAAAGTTCACATTTGTACTATTCCTTTATATAAATTAAGGGTTTCTTTGTACTGATGGTTGATTTAGAATCTTGTTCACATTAGTCACTTAATTGGTCTGTTTCCTCATGTTAGACTCTTTCCAGACTCTTAGAGTGGTACCATCTGTAATTACTGTACAATTATAGAGGGGTCGTGTAATTCTATAGTAATTACGCACTTCTTAAAACTATTACAACTTCTAAATAGTTTGCAGAAGAAATCAGTCAATGCTGGAGTTTTTTTTATACAAAAGTATCAGATGTATTCAGACTATTATTAAGTGCTAAATGTCATGTTAATTTCTTATGGAAAAGTCTTTTATTAAGGAAAATGTTACTATGTGGTTGCTAAATAACCTGGGAATTGCTGTTGAGGGAGTATTTCAGACAGAAACAATATGCAGTTAACGGGAAAAACATCAGGGAAGCTGTCTGTCATTGCATTGTGGGTTGAGGTGACTTCTTCTGCGTGGATTGTGTAATTAGATGCGACATGTCTTGAAAACTGTAGCTGAACTTTCAACTCCAGCAACAATCAGAGTTGTAATTATGGTATTCAAAATTCAAAGGCATAGATAGGGGAGGAGGTAAGATAGATTTTTAAAACGAGCCTTTTCAAATACACAAGGTCAACAGAAATCATACAGTGAGAATCTTGAAAATATCACCTTCAACCCCAATACCTCTGATAGGCTACAGAACTTGCATGACAACATGAGTGTGTCAAAGAGTAAAAGATGAAGCATGAACAAAGGATTGTGCACGTCCTCTTCAAACCCCATCCATCTGCTAAATTGTTAACCTTTATGGGGAAAAATCAAAGACACAAAGCTGATTGCCAAATTGTAATCTTTCTTTATGGTTCAAAACAGGTCAAAATGCAACCGATTGGATCTGATGAGATTTTCTTTCCATGTAGAGTCTGAAATCCTTATTTGTTCAGCAAAACATTGTCAAATATTCAAACTGTGAGGTAGGCTGAAACTAACAACGCATTTAAAGTAACCACAGAGCCCATCCAATTTTCATTCAAACCAAATTTAAAATGACAAACAACTACAAACGCAAAACGCTTAGTCCTTATTGACATTAAACCTCTGAAAGCTTAATCAGTGTTGAGAATTTGTTATTCTTAATATGAAAACGTCAAATTATTTATATAAATGCAGAATAAATCATTTACCCACCGACTACAATAGTGCGTGTTGTTTTTGCTGATTATATGACAAAATATATTACTCATAACCAATATGATTACAGACATCTGAAGGAATAAATGTTTAGTTTTTGTTAATGTCCACTTTGTATAAAATAATGTAGGCAGCTGTCCACAATATTGGAACTCAAATTTGGCAGGGATTGTCTGATATTGAATAACCAGATTAGTGACCAAACCAACAAGAGTCATAATTAATTCAGAAGCAGGTCAATTCAGTTGTTGACAACCATTGTCATAGTGCAGAATTAATCATCTCTACAAGAGAGTCAAAAGTCAAGCATGCAAAAAGAAGCACTTAAATTTTCAGAGGAGCTGAAATTGCTAGCTTCTTGTTTGCTTGATTGCTGTTTTTGTTTTATATCATTTAATGTTATATTATAACTAATAATACAGAGCTTTCTGGTTGATTTTTTATTTTTTGGAACTAAACTTTTGGTAAAAGTTCAGTATCCAGTTGTGTTTTGTATCAGTATCAAAGCTGTATTATATCATATCAGTATCATTTGTGATACAGTAGTGCATTTAATTATATTGAATGCTCTGGTCTCATTGTTTATATGTAGATATTAGTATGTACCATTTAAAAGCACGAAACATACATTTTTGTAAGTTTTTATTGAAGCTAAAACATACAATTTGGACATACAGTTGAGGTCAAAAGTTTACACCCCCCTTTCAGAATCTGTAAAATGTAAATTATTTTACCAAAAAAGAAGGATCAAACAAAATGCATGCATGAATAAGATATTTCACATAAAATATTGTTCACATATAGTTGACAAGAGAAAATAATAGCTGAATTTATAAAAATGACCCCTTGAATCTTAATACTGTGTTCTTACCTAAATGATCCACAGCTGTGTTTTTTTGTTTAGTGAAAGTTGTTCATGAGTCTCTTGTTTGTCCTGAAAAGTTAAACTGCCTGCTGTTCCTCAAAAAAGCCCTTCAGGTCCCACTCTTTGGTTTTCATTTTTGTGTATTTGAACCCTTTCCATCAATGACGGTATGATTTTAAGATCCATCTTTTCACACTGAGAACAACTGAGGGAGTCATATGCAACTATTACAGAAGGTTCAAATGCTCACCGATGCTCCAGAAGGAAAATCCATGCATTAAGAGCCGATGTAAGTCTGTAAACGTGTTAATACGTAAATAATTTATGTTTTAGGTGTCGTTTATTATACATTTAAATGCTGAAAATATGTCAGTATTGTACGTTTAGATGTTGTAAATATGTCAGTATTACACATTTTAGTGTCTGTAAAAACATAAGTAAATGTATGTTTTGTAGAACCACATTTTACGTTAATTTACATTAATTATCATGAGATCACGTTGGCCTTGTAGTATACAGTGGTGTGAAAAGTGTTGGCCCTCTTCCTGATTTTTTTTTTTCATGTTTGTCACATTTTAATGTTTTAGATCATCAAACAAATTTAAATATTAATCAAAGATAACACAAGTAAACAAAACATGCAGTTTTTGAATAAAGTTTTTTTTTATTATGAAGGGAAAATGTTTGCCCCCTAAACTTAATAACTAGTTGGGCCACCCTTTGCAGCAACAACTGCAATCAAGCGTTTTTCGATAACTTGCAATGAGTCTGTTACAGCGCTGTGCAGGAATTTTGGCCCACTCATCTTGGCAGAATTGTTGTAATTCGGCCACATTGGAGGGTTTTCGAGCATGAACCGCCTTTTTAAGGTCATTCCGCAGCATCTCAATAGGATTCAGGTCAGGACTTTGACTAGGCCACTCCAAAGTCTTCATTTTGTTTTTCTTCAGCCATTCAGAGGTGGATTTGCTGGTGTGTTTTGGATCATTGTCCTGCTGCAGAACCCAAGTTCGCTTCAGCTAGAGTTCATGAACAGATGGCCGGACATTGTCCTTCAGGATTTTTTGGCAGACAGCAGAATTCTTGGTTCCATTTATCACAGCAAGTCTTCCAGGTCCAGAAGCAGCAAAACAGCCCCAGACCATCACACTACCACCACCATATTTTACTGTTGGTATCCTGTTCTTTTTCTGAAATGCTGTGTTACTTTTACGCCAGATGTAATGGGACACACACCTTCCAAAAAGTTCATCTTTTGTCTTGTCAGTCCACAGACTATTTTCCCAAAAGTCTTGGAGATCATCAAGATGTGTTCTGGCAAAACTGAGACGAGCCTTTATGTTCTTTTTGCTCAGCAGCAGTTTTCATCTTGGAACTCTGCCATGCAGGCCATTTTTGCCCAGTCTCTTTCTTATGGTGGAGCCATGAACACTGACCTTAACTGAATAAAGAGGCCTGCAGTTCTTTAGATGTTGTTGTGGGATCTTTTGTGACCTCTTGGATGAGTCGTCGTTGCACTCTTGGGGTAATTTCCTCCCACTCCTGGGAAGGTTCACCACTGTTACATGTTTTCGCCATTTGTGGATAATGGCTCTCACTGTGGTTCGATGGAGTCCCAAAGCTTTAGAAATGGCTTTATAACCTTTTCCAGACTGATAGATCTCAATTACTTTCTTTCTCATTTGTTTCTCATTTCCTGAATTTCTTTGGATCTCAACATGATGTGTAGTTTTTGAAGATTTTTTGGTGTACTTCACTTTGACAGGCTATTTAAGTGATTTCTTGATTGCGAACAGGTGTGGCAGTAATCAGGCCTGAGATACGGGAACGAGTACTGCGTCGAGGCCGCTTATGGGGAAAAGCTCCTTTTTCTCCTGAGACTGAAGCATTTCAATAATGCAGTGTAACTGCACGGCCATTGGTTCGTGCAGTGAGTAAAAAACGAACCAATGGCTCGGCAGTGGAGCTGCACGAGCCTATGGCGATGATTCGCGCCCGATTGCGTCAAAAGGGGCGGAGTATCTGGCTATATAAGCGTGCATTTTGCCATAGGATCTCAGGTACTTCGACTGAAGCGACGACTGAGTCGTGCAGCTACATAGCACGGCTAGCAACGCAGTACTCGTTCCTGTATCTCAGGGAACCGAGGTTACGAGAGTAACCGAGTACATTCCCTTTCGATACTTTCACTCGTACTGCGAAGTGAAGTTCACTCATACTGTCAAAGACGCTTATGGGGAACCAGTACAATCCCGCCATTGCTATGGTAGAGGAACGACTGACATGGCCCTAGTACTAAAGGACTAATACGGGCCAACTTGCTCGATCAGGATGACTTAATGAACATCTGTTCCAGGGAAATTTTCCAGTTTGGAGCTCCAACTGAGGCCAAAGTGTACAACATAATATCTAGTACTGGTAACAGTTATCCCATTATGCAGAAAGGACCCAAGTCTGCAAGACCGGGACGTCAAGATTATAAAATCTAGCAAATGTGGATGGCGAGGCCCAGCCGGCCGCCGCACAAATCTCTGCAATGGAAACACCACTGGACCAGGCCCAGGACGAGGCGATGCCTCTAGTCGAATGGGCTCTTACCCCCATAGGACATTTTAGGCCCAAAGAAGAGTAAGCCAGCATGATGGCTTCCACTATCCATTTGGATAACCTCTGTTTCGTGACCGAAGACCCCTTGGTGCGGCCACCGAAACACACAAACAGCTGTTCTGACTGCCTAAAAGAAGCAGAACGCTCTACATAACACCTCAATGCCCTAACGGGGCAGAGGCGATTAAAATCTTGGTCTTGCTCCCAAGGGGGAAGTGCCAAGAGGGAAATAACTTGGTCTCTGAACGGCGTCGAGAGACTTTTATGTACATAACCACGTCTTGGATTCAGGATGACTTTAGAGTCATTCGGTCCGAATTCCAAGCATACAGGATTCACAGATAGAGCCTGTAGGTCACCCATACGTTTGACTGATGCCAATGCCAGAAGCAGGGCAGTTTTCAGCGTCAGAGGGCAAAGGTCAATGGACTGAAGCGGTTCAAAGGGAGGGCTCTTCAGAGCCCTCAGCACCGTGGGCAGGTCCCAAGAAGAAACTGTGATGGGGCGAGGACGGTTATGCCTTCTCGACCCCTTCAAGAAACGAACGACCAGATCATTCTTTCCCACAGATTTTGCCCGTCCATAAGGTCATGAAATGCCGCTATAGCCGCCACATAGACCTTGAGCGTGGAGGGAGATCGTCCCTTGTCCAACAGCTCCTGGAGGAAGGACAATATCACTGATATGTTGCATAAACTCGGATCTGCACCACGGGTGGAACACCAGGCGGAAAAGACAGACCACTTAAGATCATAGAGCCGCCTTGTAGAGGGTGCTCTGGCTTGAGAGATAGTGTTTAAAACGGTCTCGGGGAGACTTGTAGGCTCCCGTCGAGAGACCATAGGTGCAGCGCCCACAATTCCGGTTGGGGGTGCCATAGCATTCTGTTTGCGTGTGTGAGTCTCAGTGGAATGGGCCACGGCACTGACGAAAGCAGCCGAGGTAGATCTGGAAACCAATGCTGGTTCTGCCAGAATGGGGCCAACAACAGGACTTTGAGCTTCTGCTCCCTGACTCGCCTGATGACCTGTGGTATCAGGGCAGTTGGGGGAAACGCATACAAGAGGAGATTAGGCCACTCGTGGGCCAATGCATCCTGTTCCTTTGAAAAATAAATTGGGCAGTGAGAATTGTCTTCGGAGGCGAAAAGATCGTACTCGGTTACTAACGTAACCTCGGTTCTCTCAGAGAGGGAACGAGTACTGCGTAAGCGTAAGCTTACGCTTGGGGGAAAATCCTTTCCGCGAGAGATATTGAAGCCAAAAAATTATCCTTAATTTTGTATTAATGTAAAACGCGTTGCCGCAGTGAGCAGACATAGGCGAGGCGTATTGTGTGCCTATTGGCTGCTCTGCAGCAACTGCAGCACCTATCGAGCGAGGCTTGGCGCGAAACCAGCTCCAATGAGGGCATTTCGCGCCTAATACGTCATCTCCCACCGAAAGTGGCGTGATCCAAGCCTATAAATATCGCTCGAAGGCAGCTACACTCTGGTTTTTTCATCATAAAAGCGCCCAGAGCACGCGCTTGCACGGCAAGGTACGCAGTACTCGTTCCCTCTCTGAGAGAACCGAGGTTACGTTAGTAACCGAGTACGTTCTCTTACGAGAGGTCTCTCGTACTGCGTAAGCGTAAGCTTACGCTTGGGGACCCCATGTAAAACGCCGTGCATGCCAAGATCTGATACCATAGACCCGAGGGCGATAGCCCGGGGTTCATATAGTGCTTGAACGTGCTTGAACGTATAAGGGGATTAGGACCCTAGAAACACTGGCTCCTGGTGTATCCAGGCAGGTAAACGACCTGGATAAACTTGGAACATGGGTCTAGATATCTGTTAATATCTAGACCGATAGCAACTTGGCCTGTAGGGCGGGAACCTCCAAGTTGTAGAATCTTATGAATGTAGACGGAGAGGCCCAGCCTGCCGCCGTACAAATGTCTTGCAAGTTAATCCCACTCGACCAAGCCCACGACGAGGCCACGCCCCTCGTGGAATGTGCTCTGACACCCAGCAGGCATTGCATGCCCTTGGACTCGTACGCCAGTGCAATAGCATCCACTATCCATCTGGATAAAGTCTGTTTTGACGCAGCCATTCTTTTAGAATGCCCATAAAACGAAACAAACAGCTGTTCTGTCTGTCTAAAAGCAGACGTGCGAGACACATAGACTCTTAGCGCTCTCACTGGACATAAGAGTCTCGCATCAGCCTCTTCATCCACAACCGGCAGAGCAGACAGTGCGATGACCTGTGCTCGAAACGGTGTGTTAATAGACTTTGGCACATATCCATGCTTGGGTTTGAGTATAACTTTAGAGTCGTTAGGTCCAAACTCCATGCATGTCGCGCCCACGGAGAGCGCGTGCAAGTCTCCTACGCGCTTCACTGAAGCGAGCGCTAGGAGGAATATAGCCTTAAGAGACAGATATTTTAATTCAGCCGCCTGTAGTGGTTCGAATGGTCCGCCCTTCATAGCGTCCAGCACCACAGAAAGGTCCCACGTTGGGACTGAAGGCGGTCTGGGTGGATTTAATCTCTTAGCTCCTCTAAGGAAGCGTATGATTAAATCGTTCCTCCCTATTGACTGACCTAGCGTTGTCCTCGAGAACGCTGCTATGGCCGCCACATAAACTTTGAGCGTGGACGGGGACCTGCCCTTGTCCAGCAGCTCTTGTAGGAAGGAAAGTACATCTGTCACTCCACAGTCTGTGGGTGAAGATCCGCGGGCTGTGCACCATTCCGCAAATATCGACCACTTCGAGGCATAGAGCCGTCTAGTAGATGGAGCCCTAGCCTGTGTGATCGTTGATATCACTCCTGTGGGGAGTTCATCATATATTCCCTGGTGACCCATACATGAAGGGACCACAGCTCGGGGTGAGGGTGCCAAATCGCGCCGCCCGCCTGCGAGAGGAGGTCTCTCCTCACAGGTATTGGCCACGGTGCGATGCTCGTCATCTGCATCAGCGCTGGGGACCAAGGCTGGTTCCCCCAAAACGGCGCTATTAGCAGTATTGCACACCCTTCCTCCTTCACCCTCTCTATCACCTGAGGTAGGAGAGAGACTGGGGGAAAAGCATAAAGAGGACGGCGGGGCCACGCATGGGCTAGCGCGTCCTTGGCTTTGGAAAAGAATTCTAGACAATGAGCGTTGTCCTGAGATGCAAATAGATCTATCTCCGCTCTGCCGAATGTTTTCCATAATAGTTGCACCGTCTGAGGGTGCAGCGACCATTCGCCCGCCGGAACATTGTTCCTGGACAGTCTGTCTGGTCCTACATTTAGGGTCCCCCGCACGTGCGCTGCCCTCAGCGAGCGCAGGTTGCGATGAGCCCATACCAGAAGGCGTTCTGCAAGTGCATGTAGTTTTCTGGACCTGAGACCGCCCTGGCGATTTATGTAAGCCACTACCGATATGTTGTCGGAGCGGACTAATACATGACTTCCCTTCAATAAGGGAAGAAAATATGTCAGCGCATTCTCCACTGCCATCATTTCGAGGCAGTTGATATGCAGCGATTTCTCGCGTTCTGACCACTGGCCGAACGACGGTCTGCCGTCTAGCAGCGCTCCCCATCCCGAGGTGGACGCGTCCGTGGACACTACTTTCACCTTCGAGGGTCTCTCTAGAGTGACACCTGTTTGGTACCAGCCGGCTGTTCTCCACGGCATCAGGGCTGTAACGCATCTCTGATTGATCATGAGACGGAGTCGACCGGACGCCCACGCTCGGCGCGGCACTCGCGCTCTCAGCCAGAACTGCAGTGGGCGCATGCAGAGCATCCCTAACTGTAGAACTGATGATGCTGAGGCCATAAGACCTAACACTCTTTGAAAGGTCTTGAGCGGGGCAGATTTGCTGCGGCAGAGCGCGCTCACTGCGCTCTGAACGTTCAGCGCGCGCACTGACGAAAGCTTCGCTGTCATTGCCAGCGAGTCCACTTCTATGCCCAGGAAGGAGATATTCTGGCTGGGGTTCAGCGAGCTTTTCTCCCAATTGACTTTCAAACCCAAGTTCTCGAGGTGATCGAGTAACATGGTCGTGTGTTCCCTGAGCATTGAGTGAGATTGCGCTAAAGTCAGCCAATCGTCCAAATAATTCAGTATTCGCACGCCTTTCTGTCTGAGCGGGGCGAGCGCTGCGTCCATGCACTTCGCTTTGGTGTCTGTGACATGCAAGGCTCGGGGTACGCTGACCGCGGGGACTGCTTTCTCTGTGTGTATATGTGGTTGCGTGGTAACGGCACATTTAACACACTCGATGCAGCTTTAAGCCGCGTAGACTGGGCGTCGTCCGGTTTACAGAAACCGTAAGACCTGCCTGATGTAATATGTGTGGGCACTCTGGGGTGGGCACATATACCACATGCGAAGTCGGTGAAACTGTAGCGAATAGCCTCCTTTAATAATGTCCAGCACCCATTGTGAAACCCCTGGGAGCTTTTCCCATGCATTTACCTGTAAAGCAAGGGGTAGGTGCGAAGCGCGCTCCGATCTGTCAATAACGGAGTCGCTTCGGTGCGTTGTGACGCACGAGTGACTGTGACATTCGAGGCTCGGGGTACACTGACCGCGGGGACTGCTATCTTTGTGTTTATATGTGGTTGCGTAGTAACGGGCACATTCAACACACTCAGCGCAGCCTTTAGCCGTGTAGACGGGGCGTCGTCCGGTTCGTTTTTACAGAAACCGTAAGACCTGCCTGATGTGATATGTGTGGGCACTCTGGGGTGGGCACATTTATCACATGTGAAGCGCAGCCGATTCGGGTCGACTTTATGTGCGCGGGTTTTGTATGACAGGATGTGCTCATGTGTATGTGCATGCGAGCTACACACAAAACACCTTCGGCTATGGCCGGAACACCCGAAAATACACTCCTTTGAGGATTTAATTGGGTAGCCGTGAGAACGGCTCTTGAGTGCAGACAAGCAGGCTGCAGCGCCGGCTTGATGACTGCGGATAACGCTGGAACAGCCACATTTCTTGGAGCTGAGCGAGCGAATACTTTCGGTGGGAGTCTGGCAGCCGCGGGACTCGCGCACCGGCGTTCAACACTCCAAACAGCGTTCGCCTGCATAGAGCGAACGCACTCCTGGTTTCGTTTTTACAGAAACCGGTTGACGTGCATAATGAGGTGTCTGTGAGCACTGTGAAGCGGGCACATTTAACACTCCAAAACAACGTTCGCCTGCATAGAGCGAATGCACTGTTGGTTTCGTTTGAACAGAAACCGGTTGACGTGCATAATGAGGTGTCTGTGAGCACTGTGAAGCGGGCACATTTAACATCCCAAAGCATAGAGTTAATGCACTGTTGGTTTCGTTTTTACAGAAACCAACAGTGCATAATGTGGTGTCTGTGGGCACTGTGAAGCGGGCACATTTACCACGTGTGACGCGCAATCGATCTGAGTCGATTTTATGTGCGCTGTGCTTGTGTGTAGAGATGAGCACTGGTTAGTGGGCATTCTTACGACACATGAAACACCATCGGCCGTGGCCGGGACACCAGACAATACACTTTATTGGGGGTTTATCTGTGTAGCCGTGGGAACGACTTTTGTGTGCAGGCAAACGGGCGACGGAGCCGGTTTGTTGGCTGCAGAAAACACTGGAACAGTCACATTTCCTGGACGAGCGAATAACTTTGGTGGGGGTCCGGCAACCGCGGGACTCGTACACCGTCGTTTTCCCAGTTGTGCTAGGACGATTTCAGAGGCTCAGGTTTCAACTCAATCAAAACGTCAGAAAGCGTTAACCACGGGTGCCTCTCAGCAACGGTGAGAGACCATGTTACGCAGCGCTGACGCGGCTAGGCGGCGGCGAAAGCGCGGCGAAGCAGGTTTGACGTCTGACGGCAAGCTTTAGAGGGGAGGGCTGACTTAGCACGCCGTCCAGCGGAGGGCAGACATAAGTGGGCTGCTATCGCCTCTTCTGAGCAGCATGCGCGTTCCCGCTTTGGGCGGGAAACGGAAATCCTCTTCCTCCTTCATGGCCCCCCTCGTCAGCGGCGTCGATGGAAGCGGTGGCATACAGCGGCCGCTTTACGTCCGGAACAGAGGCTGACGAGGTCGATGAAGCAGGCGGGCGAACCGGCGAGCTTTGTCGGCTGGAGGAAGGGTCCGGGGCCCGCTGGGCACAGCGCTTTTTACGGCGCGACACCGCGCGGGCGGGGGAGCAGTCTCAGTGAAGAAGGCAAGGCAAGTCCTCAGAGTCGCCATTGGCATCTGCACGAGCCGTATGAAAGCATCTTTAAAAAGACACTTTGCTCTCTTAGAGAAACAGTGTGTATCGCAGCGGCGACACACACTGTAGATTAAAAAGGATTATAAAGGATATAGGCGCCGGAAAGCGCAGCAGGAAGGCACGGAAGGCGGCGTGGCCAGCAGTTCCAATGGCTCGTCCCGCTGAGATGCTTGCAGTCGACGGCGGCTTCTTCTCCGGCTCCAGCGATGCGCGAGCTTCGCTTGAAGGATGAAAAAATCAGAGTGTAGCTGCCTTCGAGCGATATTTATAGGCTTGGATCACGCCACTTTCGGTGGGAGATGACGTATTAGGCGCGAAATGCCCTCATTGGAGCTGGTTTCGCGCCAAGCCTCGCTCGATAGGTGCTGCAGTTGCTGCAGAGCAGCCAATAGGCACACAATACGCCTCGCCTATGTCTGCTCACTGCGGCAACGCGTTTTACATTAATACAAAATTAAGGATAATTTTTTGGCTTCAATATCTCTCGCGGAAAGGATTTTCCCCCAAGCGTAAGCTTACGCTTACGCAGTACGAGAGACCTCTCGTAAGAGAACTACTTGCGCCCTGCCAAAGACCGACCATATTTCCTGAACCGTTTGGGGATGAAGCATCCACTCGTCTGAGGAGACGTTGCTCCGAGACAGCATGTCTCCTCCCTGATTCAGCCTGCCTGGCACATGCGTTGCTCTCAACGAGCGCAAGATTAGTTGCAACTACTGCCTTCATTTGGGTGGAGTCGAAAACTGCTCCCAGGAACGAAATACTTTGGCTGGGAGACAGAACGCTCTTGGCAAAATTGACCCTGAGTCCTAGGCACTCTAAGTGGCTGAGGATTATGGATCAGTGGTGTATTAGCTCGTCCTCCGTCTGGGCCAGGATGAGCCAGTCGTCGAGGTAGTTCAAGACGTGGATTCCCATCTGTCTCAGGGGGGAGAGCGCTGCGTCCATGCACTTCGTGAACGTGCTGGGAGCTAAGGACAGTCTGAACGGGAGGATTGTATATTGATAAGCCACTCCCTCAAAGGCGAATCTCAAGAATTGCCTGTGATGGGGGGCAATCTGGATATGGAAGTACGCGTCTTTCAGATCCAGTGAGCAAAACCAGTCCTCTGTGCGTATCTGCGAGAGGATCTGTTTCAGCGTAAGCATTCTGAACGGTCGTCTCATGAGGGTGCGATTCAGATGTCTGAGGTCGAGGATGGGTCTTAGACCGCCATCCTTCTTTGGAACGAGGAAGTAACGGCTGTAGAAGCCTGACTCGCTCTGTGTTGGGGGAACCGTTTCTACGGCACCTTTTACCAACAAATTCCTCACCTCTGGACGCAAAACTTCTACGTCTTTGCTGTGAACTGAGGTGGAGACCACCCCGCGAAAGCGAGGTGGTCTTCGAGCAAACTGGAGTGTATAACCTCGTTCTATTATGCCAAGAACCCACTTCGACACTCCGGGGATGGCTTGCCATGCCTCGGCTCGTGTGGCGAGGGATTGCATTGGTTCGAGCAGTTGATCGCTGCTCGAAAGCACTGGAAGAGGAAATTTGCTCTCTTTTTGAAAATGTTTGTTTTTTATTTTTTCCACTATCACAGCGGTACGCTGTAAGGGTGCTAACACAGGGTAAGTCACAGCCATATTTTTTACAAACATGCAGCCTTCTACACCCGGAACAGAACGGGGTGTTTGGAGGCTCAGGAGAGGCAACTTGGGGGCTGGTCCGGCTCCGGCGAGACTTGGCCCCTCCCTCTTCCTGTCCCTGAGATCAGGAAGACACTGGAGGCGCCTGGTCCAACACCACCTTGGGTCGGGGTCCCTGGCGCTTAGGGAAAGGGTAGCGTCTGGCCGAGCGGGAGCGATGACGAGGCTCCGCCTGGGGAGCTGGTTGGGCAGCTGAGGGAGTGGTCTTCGCAGGCTGCTGAGTCTGCGCCGGCTTGCGGAGCTAGACCGCTTTGGCAGGAAGTGCCACATCACTTGGGACAACTTCTGTGCTGCGGTGAAGTGTTCTGCAAAGCCTTCCACTGCTGGTCCAAACAGGCCGGTAGGAGAAATGGGAGAGTCAAGGAAGGCGACCTTGTCTGCGTCCTTGATCTCTGTCAAGTTTAACCACAAGTGGTGCTCCAACACCACTAAACTGGCCATTGACCTCCCAATTGCCTGTGCCGTCATCTTAGTGGCGCGTAACGCCAGGTCGGTCACGCTGCACAGCTCTCTGAACGCAGCGTCATCCAGGCCCGACTCGTCCAACCTGCGGAGGAGCTTCGCTTGGTACACCTGGAGGAACACCATTGAGTGAAGCGCCGACGCCGCCTGTCCAGCCGACGAGTAGGCTCGTCCAGCGAGGGCCGAAGTAGCCCTGCAGGGCTTGGACGGGTGAGCTGCCTTTGCCTTCCATCCAACGGCAGTGGGCGGGCACAGATGCGCGGCCACAGACTCATCCAGCGGGGGCAGCTTGTCATAGCCCTTCTCTTCAGCACCATCAACCATCGTGAGGGCGGAGGAAGAGGAAGCACGCAGGCGGGCGGAGTATGGAGCACGCCAGGATTTGGAGATCTCGTCGTGTACTTCAGGGAAGAACGGCGAGGCTCGTTGACAAGGTGCCTGGCGGCGTCCCGGCAGAAACCACTCGTCCAGACGGCTCCTTGTGGGCTCCTCAGGAGGAGACCAGTCCAATCCCAGCTCCTCTACAGCTTTTGATAGGACGCGGAACAATTCGGCTCTGCACGAGCTCTGCACGAGCGACAATAACGCCGTGGCATTTGCAACAACGCCTAGAAATTGCTCTTTAGAAAAATGCTCTTTTTAGCTATCACCGGATAGCGGTAGGGAATCTCAGTCAGCTGCAGTAGCATCAATCCGCCGAGCAGGAAGGATCCGCTACGAGGCTCGTCGACGGTGAAAGGGAGTTTTTCTTTCTTGAGCGAAGTCAGTCTCTGCGAAGATGTGAAGTCGTCGCTGAAGGAGAAGGATCTGAGATCCTATGGCGAAATGCACGCTTATATAGCCAGATACTCCGCCCCTTTTGGTGCGATCGGGTGCGAATCATCGCCAAAGGCTCGTGCAGCTCCACTGCCAAGCCATTGGTTAGTTTTTACTCACTGCATGAAACAATGGCCGTGCAGTTACACTACGTTATTGAAATGCTTCAGTCTCAGGAGAAAAAGGAGCTTTTCCCCATAAGCGTCTTCAACGCAGTACGAGTGAAAGTATCGAAAGGGAAACCCCAGATATGTTTTAACAGGGGGTGGGGGGCAAACACTTTTTCACACAGGGCCGTGTGGGTTTGGATTTTTTTCCCTTCATAAAAAACCCCTTCATTTAAAAACTGCATGTTGTGGTTACTTGTGTTATCTTTTTTTATTATTTATTTGATGATCTGAAACATTAAAGTGTGCCAAACATGCAAAAAAATAAAAAATCAGGAAGGGGGCCAACACTTTTTCACACCACTGTACCTCAAATTTTAAATGTATTTTTAAAAAAGTACTTGCAGATAATATAGTTGTCACGGGGCAGGCAGTAACACACAAACAACGACGTAATAAAATTAAACGTATTTAATAAATCCAATGGAATACAGGCAGACACAGGAACACAAGGAGGTAACATCAAAGACCGACAGAATGCAGGGGAAAACACACACCTTAAATAGACAGACTGATTACAAACATCCAGGTGACAACAATGAGGGAGAAACCAAAACACTCAGAACTGCAGGGGAAAATGGGAGAAACCAACATGAAAGTCCGGGGGTGTGACATTACCTCCCCTCCCGGAAGGCGTGTCCTCGCGCCGACAAACGGGAAACAGCAAACAGTCTTAGGAGGGGGTTTCGGCGGAGGACGGACTCCCGGGAGGAGGGCAAGAGATGGAGTCCAGAATGGTGACAGAACAGTCCATGGAGGTGATGACGGAGGGAGGAGCCAAGGAGGCGACAGGAGGGGGCTGGAGCAGGAGGAGCCAGGTGGGACCCAGGCCGCATGTAATCCCACGGTGGAGCCGATGGAGGGAGGAGCCATGGTGGAGGAGAGGCTGACGACTCCATGGGTCCGACCGATGGAGGCGGAGCAGGTGGTGGGAGAGCCCGAGGCGGAGAGGGAAAGCCGATGATCTTGGGCGACACCGCGGATCCGGAGGGCCAAGGCGGAACCCAAGGCTCTGGTGACCAAGGCGGAGATGGAGATCCGGAGGTCCGCGGCGGAGCCGGAGCGACAGAGGGCCGAGGCTGTGCCTGTGGGAGGGAGGAGGTCCACAGAGCTGGTGGGACGGAGCGACGAGGCACAGCCGGAGGAGTAGAGTCCAGAGGCGAAGGTGGGGTGACGACTGACCAAGGCGGAGCCGGAGGGACGATGGAGCCCGGTGGAGCTGGTGGACCGACGGGCGACAGCGGAGACGAGGGAGCAGAGAGCCGGGGTGGAGCCGCAGGGTCGGAGGGCCGAGGCGGAGTCCAGGACTCTGAGGCTGGAGGCGATGGTGAGGGATCCTCCAGCCATGACACCGATGGAGACTGGCAGACCCGCGGCGAACCCACCGCACAGATGGTGGCCTGAGGGTGAGCAAGGGGACAGACAGAAGACAGCGTGGATTTGGGAAGGCTGGGCGGAACCAGCGGAGATTCAGGCATAGACAGAAGAGGGAGGGTGGGTGGGAAATCCAGGCAGACAGATATATCCGTAAAACAGTCAATTAAGTCCCCTGAGTCTAGTTCCAGCTCACCCTCAGTGGTGGTGCAGTGGGCGGGGCTCTCTACCGCCCCTTATTGCTCGACGCAGCACTCCACCGTTACAGATGTAGTGGCCGGCTCTCGCACCTGGTCGGATGATATGACCCCATCGGCTCTCCACACTGCTGTCGCTCCGGGCTCGGGCTTCCCGTCTACGATGGGCTCATAATCTGCGGGTCGGGGTGGCTGGCTGGGCTCTGGGTCCGGAGTGGCACTGGCGAGATTCTCCTTGGAACAGGTGGGGAACACGAGTCTGTTTCTCACCAGAGTCCACTCCACAAACGCGGCGAAATCCGCTCGAGGGCCGTCCTCGGACGACGGCGCTCTGCATGACGCGTTGAGGCTAGCATCACAGAACGCACAGAGCGCGTCGTCCGGATAGCTGGTGGTATGCACTACGAGCTGGAACATTAACGTGTATCCCTCGAGCGGTAAATCCCCCTGCTTCAGCCGGAGGAGGATGAATTCTGGACGGAGTAGGGGGTTCATAATGAAGACACCACGGAAACAAAAGGACTGAGATAAAAGGGCGATAAACAAAACAAGGTCAAACGTGGAGGAAAAAAAACTGTGTAGGTCGGTCTTTCTGTCACGGAGCAGGCAGGAGCACACAAACAACGACGTAATAAAATTATACGTATTTAATAAATCCAATGGAATACAGGCAGACACAGGAACACAAGGAGGTAACATCAAAGACCGACAGAATGCAGGGGAAAACACACATTAAATAGACAGACTGATTACAAACATCCAGGTGATAACAATGAGGGAGAAACCAAAACACTCAGAACTGCGGGGGAAAATGGGAGAAACCAACATGAAAGTCCGGGGGTGTGACAATAGTGATAATAAAATAAGGCACTTAAAGAAAGTACGGTAACACTTTATAATAACGTTCCATTATAACTCTTTTATAAGTGATTAGTTAATGATGAAATAATCATTCACAAAACATTCACAAATTATAGTGATATCATATGCTAACAATTTGTGTTTTGTTAATTTATATAAAGTCATTTACATGTTAATTTACAAGTAATTAGTTAATGATGAACTAATTATTTACAAAACATGACTATGTGTTTATAAATCGTTAATAAGTGATATGTTCATTTTATTGTAAGTAATATGCTAACTGTCACGTATCTGGTCTATCCTGTCATCATGAACTCTTGCACCACACATCATGGACTTCATTCCCCACAAGCCACTGCACTAATCACTGCATTCACCTGCTCTCACTTTACTGATTACTGCTCACAGCTGCACCTCATCACACTGACTGCATTTAAGCTTCACACACACACAGCCACTCTGCGAAGTCTTATTGTTCCCTATGGTCGTAATTCTGAGCGTTTCTTCCCGTGTTTGTTTTCCCGTGTGTTTTGATTCCTGGACTCCCTCCCGTGTTTGATTCTCGCTGCCAGCCCCGACCTTCTGCCTGTGTTTTGACTACTCTCTGGATTATCCTCGTTGTTATTGTTTGCTGGTGTTTGACCCTGTCTGTTTGACCACGTCTTCGAATAAAATGCTGCAAATGGATCCGCACGTCTCTGACCCTCCTTGTGACACTAACGATTTACCAATCTGTCTTAAATTATATTAAAAAATGGCATATCATGAAATAATCAAACAGATCCTTAGTAAATGGTTAAAAAGTTACTAGTTAACCCCTTAACTGTCACCTTTATTTATTTATATAGCGCTTCTAACAATACAGATTTGTCAGCCCAATTTTTTAAAATAAAACTATCCAAACTTAAATTGTTGTAATTCATGAACACTTTGGAATATAGATCTAAGGTAGGTCTCTTTATAAAGAAAACAATCAGCAGATTATTGCAGAAGTGGTATTTTAAAAAAAAATATTGTCCCAAAGTATTAACAAATTACAGAAGTTTAAATTTACTGTAAAGAAAATACACTGTACAATTTATACTATAAAAAAATATTTCATGATGCTATTTTTTTATTAACTTATGACAGATTTGTAAGTTGTTAGCATATTACTTAATTATTTGTGAACGTATAATTATGTTTTGTAAATTATTAGTTCATCATTATCTAATCACTTGTAAATGATTTATAACTTAATCTACAAAACATATATAAAAATACTAACATATCACTTAATCATTTATGAATGCATAGTCATGTTTTGTAAATGATTAGTTCATCATTAACTAATTACTTGTAAATTACTTGTAAATGAGTTAATAAAACATACACAAATTATTAGCATATCACTTATTAAACATTTATGAATGTTTTGCAAATCATTATTTTATCATTAACTAACCACTTATAAATGACTTACAACTGAACGTTATTATAAAGTGTTACCGAAAGTACACTTTTATTACTTTATTACATGCTAAATTGCCTGTTTAAAAAGTGCACTTTGCAATAATGTTGAATTAACTTTAACTTCATATATTTTAAATCATGTTTTAAGTCATCTTTTGTGTGTTATTTCAGTGTGTTATTTGATTTTGCATTTAAAGTTTATATAATTTAAATCTACTAATTTGCACTTTCATCATTACAAATGTGTACAAATATATTTAAATACACAACACAATACATTTCAATAGAAATGGAATTAACTTATCATAAATGCTTGCCGTTAAATTTAGCTGTACACTTTAAACATATTTCAAAGACAATAGTTAGTAAACTATGTAATTGAAGTGATTATGAAGTTACATGTAAAGATGTATTTAAGTCCTACTTAAGCACTTTTAAATTCAACCAATGGCATTTCATATGAATTTAAAGTATTTATTTGTAAATAGCATGCAAGTAAGTGACCAAACATTACATTCACACTTCAGTGTGTTCTTTTAAAGTATATTATTTTCATAATAAGTTCACTTTTTAAAGTATGCTAAAGTGTAGTTTTTCACAAGCGGTGTCAACGCAAGTAGCACAAAGGAACAAATCATCAAGGAGTGATGAAGTAGGGGTGTCGCTCATAGGGGGGAAAGGTGGAACTGAGCACAGGGAGCCCAGAGCTATGACTGCATTAGTGATTGAGCCAAAGAGTTATAATTAATTCAGAAGCAGGTAAATTGAGTTGTTGACAATCGCTGTCGTAGTGCGGAACCAATCATCTCTACAAGAGAGACTCGCAATTCAAATCCTGGCATGTAAGACAGCACTGGTTTCTGCAGGGGACCTGAGATACATATTCATGCCGCTGTTTAATTATGTATGCGTATGCTAATGCAGGTCTCTTTGGGTCCACTCAGTCTTATTTAGGCGATAGAACACTGACCGAATATGAGCTCTTTTTCTTGACTCTCAACAGTAATGAACCGGTAGTAAATCATTGTCTGGTTCACAGAGCCAAGACCAAGTCAGGAGTTAGTAAGGGATGTTCTCTTGCATTTTTGTTGCTGTTCAATGCAGACAACATTTGATGGTATTTTTTAATGAAGCAACTGTCTCAGCTGACAAAGCTTCCAGGAAGCTTTCCATTTGTCTAATAAATTATCAAAGCCTGAACATGTAGCTCAGGTACAGGATACCAGAACAGAGCCATTACAGTGTATGGAACATGCTGTAGACTGCTCTCCCTTCACACATCATTAAGATGTATGGGAAACTGATTCTGAAACAGCTCCATGTTCATAGACCATCTGGGCTGAGTGCATTCTACCTTCAGGCATGCAGAGCTGTGGATGATGTTTGAATCTGCATGCTCCACAGCACATACTTCCACCTGAACATAACTGGCAACATTGTCAGGATCAGAATATAGAAATGAATAGAATAGAACAGAATTTAACTTTGGCCTCCTGGTAGCTTCTCTTATCAATGTCCTCTATACGCTTTCCACTTCTTGATGCACTGAACAGTACTCCGAGGGATACCTAAAGTCTTTGAAATGTTTTTGTAGCCTTCTCCTAACTTGTGCCTTTCAACAACTTTATTTTTGAGATCTTTTGAAAGCACTTTCCCAACCATGGTGAATTCTTTGCCATACCTTGCACTACTAAAAGTGGATTCTTCAAGAAACAGCTCATTTTATTCTTAAGCAATCAACACCACTACTATTGATGTCAGATGTGGCAGTTAGCCTGGTATTTAATCTGGAAGTTGATTGCTTGCACTTGAGCAAGTTTATAATGGTATACTCTAAGGGGCTGATCACTTTACCAAACCACATTTCACTGATTCAATTTTAAAAATCTTCCAAAGATATGTTTACTTTAATGATGAGGGTTATAATGTCTACATGCATCTTAAAAAAGTTAGACTTAATTTATTTTATTTTCCAGGATGTAATGTGACAAAAGGTAAAGGCTTTCACAGGGTATGATGATTTTCATATAGGCACTGTCTCAATTAAGAGACCCCCCCCCCATATTCGTATAGAAAAGCAACTGGGAAGATAACATTTAGGTACAGGGCTCCTGTACACTGGAATTATTTACAGTGCAAACTGGAGTAAAGCACTTCAGTGGAGTGGAGCAACAGCAATTTCCCCTCCTCTGTCAAAGTGTAGTATAATTTTTCCAGATCTTTCATCTCCACTCCAGAGTTTTCCATGTTCTCGTTTCCTGTGTAAATTATGTACTAAACTGCATTTGTTTTCTAAATGGGAGAAATTTGAGTACTGTTCCAAGAAAATTATGTATGTAACTTGAAAATTTGAAATCAAGAAAAATGAATAATTGCATAGTGTCCAGATGGCTGTGGTAATTGTTTTGAGAGTATTAGTTTAGAAAATCATTTCAGCAAAATTGAGAATGGGATGTTTTAGCTGTTAGCAATATCAGGCATCTGCCTGAAGGGAGCAGATGTTATGTGCTGAGTGTGATGGGATCTTTTTAGAATGTGTGATGTTGCATTTGATGTACAGGAATTGAGTGGAGGGGAAGACTTAAATGTTTTTACAATTGGTTACATTCATTTCTCAATACATATGATGAATACTCTTCAGTCTGTACAAAAGCTTTGGTTAGTTTTTTAGGTATGTTTAATTAGGAATGAAGCTAAACTCTGCAGGACAGTGGCTCTCCAGGACTAGAGCTGCTCATCCCTGATTATGTTATGCAAAATTGGCTGTCAGAGGAAAGAAGAATGAATATGTGTTTTGTAAAGCAATTGAGATGAAGACTAAGAGCTGTAGTCTGAAATAAAATCAGGGCCATAACTATAATCGACCATGTCATAAATCAAGGCCTCAATTGTTGTGTCAATTGTGAGTTTTCATCAAACCAGCAGGAATATTCAGTTTACAAGAGTATTTAGCAAGACCACATTTTGGCATTTTGCATTTGCATGAGCAAAAACTGCAATAAGGGGAAGAGGAAGTTCCCATCACCAATATGTCCAGGTAAGATGTCTAGGGTTTAGAACAAAATCGAACAAAGCATAAGCCCCAAACTGTTTTGTTGTCTATAGTGCTGCTTTAAAGATTAATAGAGATTGAAGTTAGGCTAATATCCCACACTATGATTTATGTGTATGAGGCTGCTTTCCACTTGGCCATAACAAGCCAAGAAGAAAGAATGTGTTTGGGAGCAAACCTGGATGTAAAACCTTGATGAGCACATAATATAATACAAGTGCATCTGAATTGTTTAATCCAAATTAATAAATGTTCTAATCCACTTGTCTCCTCCTGACTTTTGGGGCTTCATCAGGCAAAACCCCAGTGCCAAATAAAGCTTTATAAAGCAGATAAGGACATCATCAATCTGCTCACAGGGGTCCAAATTGATTTTTTGTTTTGTGGAATAATCTGTAATGAAAGCCTTTGCAGGAATCTTATGGGATACAGGCTCTAAAACCTATCACTGTGTCCCAATGTGCATACTATCCATCCTAAATAGAATGTGGGATTAGAATAAGTATGTCCCAAAGCATAGTATGTTGAAAGCAATAACAAAATCCCTAGATGGTCCATGATTTTGGGTACAGTTTGGAACTGTAGATCTGTGGATGTCGAGATGCTTTGAAAAGGGTTATTTTGAGCATTTACAACCCTGTCCAGGTTTTGTTGTACATGTATAATGGCTTTGGTAGCACTTTATTTTACAGTTCCACATGTACATACTATGTAGTTATTGTGGTAACTGAGTCATTCTACCAAACGGGTGCCATTTGGGTCCGCAACGTTTGATGAGATGCTTAAGGCACAAAAAATGTTCCTAAAGTGTGTTTTCAAAGCTTAAAGTTATTAATTTAAGTGTTCTTGTTAATATGATATATGATAGAACACTATTCTTTAAAAATAACATGGTGTTTTTTAATCATTTTTCATTAGTACATAGCCAATTTCACATGTCTGTGTTGACCAACATGATATTTTGATCTAAAATATCACCAAATAAGTTATATATTTTTTCAAACTTTTATTATTTTCAGCATTATATGTGTCCCTGTTTACATAAGATATATTTATTCAAAATAAATATAATTTTTTTGTAAATATTTTATGATTTGTGTGTGTCCCGCAGTTTAACTTACCACTCTGTCACGCTAACTTTTTTTTTCTATAATTAATGTACTATGGCTTTAAATGACATCACAAAGAGGAAGTGACATCATTTGAGCCTTACAGACACCAATAACAAAAGCAGGCTAATAATGACATTCTTTTACATTGTTTATTTGATGTTAGACAGGGTCCGTCAAGCTTAACCCTACCACCCCGTCACGCAAAGCAGATAGGGAAAACTGTTTTTTATTAATTCTTTTACATTATTAATGTAAATAAAGTCAAATTTCAGATGAAATGCATGCATGCTAGGTGAGAAACTTGACCACATGGGAGATCTGCAGCCATTTTGGAATGAAATTTACCACCTCGTCACATGTGATGGGGTGGTTCTGCTTCCTGTTTGAATGAGAAAATCTGTGAAACTATTCTAATATAGGATTCTAATATAGGTAGGGTGACCATACTGATGTTTATTTTATTTTTGCGCAGCAATGCTTCATATCAAATGAACAACTTATGAACAATGAATAACTTTATGTTATTGGTCAAATTACTTCAGGTGTTTTAGGCAATATTTAAATTGTGGCCAGGACGTGTCCCGTATGACCGGCACATATAGCCACCCTAAATATATGCTTATCAATTTTTAATCAGTATTTTCTGTTAACATAAACATGTTTGGTTCATTTTTTCACTAACTATCACTCACACACGTATTACTCCCTATCTCTTTCACTCACCATCTCACTCACTATGTCACTTTCTCACAAGCTCTTTCACTCGCTCATTCACTCTCTCACTATCACAGCATTTCACTCTTAACAAGACAGCCCAAAAGGTGCCAACTCAACCAATTGATTGGGAAAGCGGAAATCTAATTGGAAAGTAGTGCGTGATTTAAATATGACAATGACCTTTATCCTGGGATCATCATGGATACAGATGAAATGCATGCCCTTGTGAAATGTATGCACAAAATTTAAAACCAGCTGTTCATATGAGAAACACTATGTCCATACCACCCCGTCACAGTGAACCAGCCTGTCACATCGCTTACCACCCCGTCACAGGGTCATTTTGTAAAAGGTTTTATAAATAAAATAAAATGTTTATTTATTTATTTTATTTCTGATTTAATGATATTCTTATTGTGTGGACTAATTAAATAAATGCCACTTTATTTGTATTTTTTGAGTGAATTTGTTTTTTTCACAAACAGTGATGCCATTGAAATGTCAAATTCATTTTTCAATATTAAAAATCTAACAATTCAATTTTTTATTAAATTACAGACTCTCTATTGGTGGTTTGCAAAAAAGAGACAATTCATTATTAGGAAAACATAACATTTTAAAAATATATTTCATGTTTTACTACTCTAATGGCACACATATCGTCCGTAACGGGGTGGTACAAGAAAGGTGCCCTTGCCTGAAGAAAAAGGATAATATTAATAAGGAGTTTGTGCCTGAGGTGGGAAAATATGTTTTTTGGAGGTTTAACTTGTCTTTCAAGTTGTAGTCTTTTTTATAGAAAGTTTGTTCTTAATGAATTTTTTGACAATTGCAAAGTGGAAATGGCACCTGTTTCGTGGAATGACTCAACTACAATAACTAGGTAATAACTCTAAGCCTACCCCTTAATGCAGGGATCTCTAACCCTGCTCCTGGCGAGCTACCATCCATTAGATTTCAGCTCCAACCTTAATCAAACACACCTGAACCAGCTACTTGATAATTACAGACAGGTGTGTTGGAGCAGGGTTGAAACTGAAGGATGGTAGCTCTCCAGGAGCAGGGTGCCTTAAAGTGTTAGTTCACCCAAAAATGAAAATTAGCCCATGATTTATTTACCCTCAAGGCATCCTAGACGCAAGAAAAATTAGAAAAATTAGTATTACGTTTGAAATATTTTTATTTACAAAAAAATTTTATTTATTTTTTATTTACAAAAATGCAGCAATTCGCTTCAGGAAGCCTTTATTCATCCCCCGTAGCCGTGTGGAGCACTTTTTATTATGGATGGATGCACTTTATTGGAATACTTTGGACTGTTGAACACAAACACCTGCCCACTGTTAGAATTATGGACCTGTTGTCTTGATTTTGCCCCACTGTTCCTCCCGTGCCCATATTTGGTCCTTCCTGTTCCTGTCCTCATTATGTATTATTATTAGTTGATTCCCTGCACCTGTTTAGTCCTCATTACCCTGTGTATAAAAAACCCATTCTGTTCACTGTGTCTTCGTCGGGTCTACATCTGATACGTGTGACATTCGTCATTCCTGTTGTGGATTATTTTCTTTATTAAAGACTGTTTCGTCTACTCCGCATCTCCAGCGTGCATCCTGACAGCGTATTTGTGACACTGCCATTATGAAGCTCGGAAAAGCCAGGACAATTTTTAATATAACTCTAATTGCATTCAGCTGAAAGAAGAAAGTCATACACACCTAGGATGCCTTAAAAGTGAGTAAAACATGGGGTAATTTTCATTATTGGGTGAAAAACTCTTTAATGGTTAAGGCTTAACCCATGTAGTTACCTTATATTTACAAGTACTTTCTTAGATAAGTGTATAGAATATAATATAATATAATATAATATAATAGAATAGAATAGAATAGAATAGAATAGAATAGAATAGAATAGAATAGAATAGAATTTAACCTAATTACATAATAGAAAAAACATGTTATTTTACAAGAGAGTAAATATGATCTATTTATTCAAGAAAGAGACGTACCCCAGGGCTCAATGCTGGGTCCACTCTTTTTTTTTTTTTTTTTTTTTTTTTTTTATATATGACACTGCCATTCATTTAATTTGCCTCAAATTCAAAATGTAATCAGACTTTAGAATTTACAAAATTGCCTCTATTCTAATAAATTTTCATTTAAGAAAGCAAAATCTCATACTATAGTCTTTGGTATAAATATATGCTTAAATCAAAATCTAAAAACCGAACTATATTGTTTAATGAGAGTACAAATTTGTATAGAGTACAGTAGATCAAATAAAACATTTAGGTTTATTGTTTGATTCAGAACATAAATCAGAAACTCATATTGATATATATATATATATATTTGTATATATATCGTATATATATTTCTTAAAATTATATTTGGAACCAGTGTGTTAAACTAATCTAGAAACGGTTTTACATTTAATGTCTGTAATTATCAAGTAACCCTAAGTGCACATATTGTAAGATAAAAGTGCAACCATGATTTCTTATGTAAAAAATAAATCATGGTGGACAGGCTATTTGTCCAGGGTCACACAGCTTTGGACTGTTTGTATTGGTTTCTTCCATATTTGGAAGGACCAAATATGGGCACTCTGTTGCCCATATTTGGTTGTTCCTGTTCCTGTCCTCGTTAAGTCCTTATTAGTTAATCACCCACACCTGTCCTACTATCATTATCCTGTCTTTATAAGTTGGTTTCAGTTGAGTGTTTGTTGTCTGATCTCCTTTTTTCCTGCCCTTCATGTCTAGATTTACCTATAGATTTACCTCAGCTCTGCCACCTCTGTCTCCTGGCAGCCCCTGTGCTCACCCTCAGCCCCACCATCTGTGCGGTGGGCTCACCGCAGTTCTGCCAGTCCCCAGCGTCATGGCTAGAGAACCCCTCATCTCCACCTCCAGCCTCAGAGTCCCGGAGTCCGCCTCACCCCTCCGACCCAGCGGATCCACCTCTGCTCCCAGCTCCCTCGTCTCCACCTTCGCCCATCGGCCCACCAGGCTCCCTTGTCCCTCCGGCTCCACCTTGGTTGGTCGTAGTCCCGCCATAGCCTCAGGACTCAACTCCTCTTGCTGTGCCTCATCACTCCGTCCCACCGGCTCCGTTGGGATCCTCCCGCCCTCAAGCTCTGCCACAGTCCTGTGTCGCTCTGGCTCCGCCGCAGACCTCCGGATCTCCGCCTTGGTCACCAGAGCCTTGTGCTCTGTCATGGCCCTCCGGATCTTCTGTGTCGCCCTGGCTCATCGGCTCTCTGTCTCCGCCTCGTGTTCCACCACCACTTGCTCCTCCGCCATCAGTGGGCCCCCTGGAGTCGTCAGCCCTTCCTCCACCATGGCTCCTCCCTCCGTCGGCTCCACCGTAGGCCACCATAATGGTTGTGGCCTAGGTCTCGCCTTCATCCATCCCTTTCTGTTTTCTACGGCCCGAGGTCGCGCCTTCTGGGAGGGAGGAGAAATGTCACACCCCTTTGGACTGTTTATGTTGGTTTCTCCCTCTGTTGCCTATATTTGGTTGTCCCTGTTCCTTTCTTTGTTAAGTCCTTATTACTTAAGTTTATAAGTTGGTTTCAGTTGAGTGTTCATTGTTCGATTTCAAGGTTATGTACATGTGTGTTTTCCTGCCCTTCATGTCTGGATTTACCTATAGTGGATTTTATTAAAGACTTGTCATTGTATTTCACCTTTGTGATGTGCCTTCCTTACAAACGACACCAGTATCCCATGACCTTGTAGGACAGGCGGTTTGGAGAACAGATGAATCACCCGCTGCTGCCCACCTTATATTGAAATGTGGAAGTAAGCTATAGGTAAGCTGCTATAGGTAAATAACTAGAAGAATTTGTGTTTATGATTATGATAGTAACAATAAAAAAAATTAAATAAAAGAATATGGTAACAAATACAAGTTTGCAACATAAAGCAGGTTTACTCTTTTTGACTGGAATCTATTGAGACTGAAAGTCTTCCACATTTAAGTTACAAATGGTCACACTGCTTATGTTAAAATTAAGGTGGATATGACAGGTAATATATACTATCTTGTATTCTGTATGCTTCTATTAAACATTGTTTTGCAAGCGGATTAATACAGCATGTGCAACATCAATATCAGCATGTAAACACCTAGTAGCAGTGGTTGTCCCTGGTCATCCCAGCGGGGGCATCATCACAATGTATGCTGTAATATATTCTGAAGGCGGGCAGTTACATAAACCTGTAATTGGGCCATACAGTACAAAGAGGCTCATTTCATTCCTGAATGACCTCGATGGGAGTCCAGGTGAGAAGAAAAATGCCAGCATTTGTGATTATATTGGACAATGTGACATTTAAACACTCCCATGCAGCCAAAGAACTCTTCACAGTCCATCTTAGAACATTGTTTTTTACCTCCCACTATATCCTGAAGCCTGTAGACCAGCTTTGGTTCTCATGGATGTGAAAAGTCTATGACCATCATCCATAGGACCAGATGGTTCTCTTGGATGTGATGAATGCTGCTTGCTTGAAAAAAAAAAGTGTAAGGTGAATTTCCTGAGAGTACATTTGAAATGTAGAGGACTGCTTTGACAAAGCATTTTATTTGACACCTTTTTTGTGCTGCAATGATGTGGTGTTAGTCTACTCAGTTCAAAAATAGTCAAATTAATGCATATTGAAATTCTGATTTTGTAATAAGCAAGATATCTAGGATGCACTGCATTAAAAAATCTGAGCACATGGGGTTTCTGGCAAAAGCCAACCTTGTGTAAACTATGAGCCTTTGTACCTTCTGCCCCTCTCCACAATGGAAGCATAAAAACCAAGGGGAAGGTGCTGACTTACTCTGAATTTTTCTTAATTGTCTGAGAAAGTACAATGTTTGGTGCGTGGTCTGTGATATGTGCTGCAGATACGGGCGCCTAGGGATTCGAATGAGTCTGTAATGGTAATTTGTTGCCCGTGGAGAAATAAATTGGGAGTTTGGTGCCTTGTTATGTTCTTTTCTCAAATGTCTTCAACACCATCCTGCTTTTCAGCAGATCCTTGCAGGCAAATGACCTTTCCTGAATCACAGGCTGCCAACAGATGCCAGGCAGTATGTGAAGCCAGATGTGTCCAGTAATGGACAAGGAAGACAGCAAAAACACAAGCACAAAGACTTTGCATGTGTCTTATTCATTAATCAGCTGCAGTCCAGCGTAACCAAGTTCCAGAAAGTACACTGCAGCATACTTTTAATAAGACTGTTTATTGTGTAAATACTTTAGAAAGAATATATATATTAAAGTTCACATTGAATGCAATGTTTTTGAACATTTTATTTACAATTTAAAAAAAAAAATGTACAGTGGATTCAGTTTGGAATCAGCAAGATTTTTAATGTTTTTAAAGTAGTCTCTTGTGAAAAGCATTATTTAAATTTTTTATTTGTTATAATGTTCTAAAATATAACTGTTTTTATGTATTTTTAACAAATAAATACAGCCTTGAACATTTATTAAAACATCTTTCTGATCCCAAACTTTTAAACAGCAGTGTATAATAGTTTAAATTTATACGAAAAGCAATTACCTGAACTTAAGAGTGCTTTTTGACCCACTTAAGTATGTTAAGTACATATTTATATGTAATTTCATAATTATTTCTATTGACTTTGAACTATAGTTAAAATTGTTGCCAAATGACAAGTATTTATACACATTCTCCAGCTAGGTACAGAACGATCACAAATATGCAATTAATATACAGTGCCTATAGAAAATCATCATACCCCTTTGAAATAGTTACTTTATTTGTCGTACAGCATGAAACATGATCAAACATGATCAAAATTGCAGCTTTATTTACAATTTTGATCTTATAACATCAAACCAATGAAAGAAAAATACACAAGAGTTCTGCAAATTAATAAAAAATAAAAATAAAAAACTAGAATAACAGGGTTGGAAAAATCATCAGCCCCTTGATTTGTTTTACTTTGCAAAGCCACCTTTTGCTTTAATTACAGCCATCAGTCTTTTTGGATATGTCTGTGCATACTTTGACACCTTAATTGGGGAATATTTGGCCATTCTTTTTTGCAGAATTGCTCAAGTTCAGTCAAATTCTTTGGAGAGCGGTAGGGCTGTCAGAATGGCTGAAAAACTAAATTTGAATTTTGTACTTAAATATTATCAATATTCAAATTATAATTTCAGTTAGGGAAAAAATAATTTGAATGAACAACCAGCAGCATTGCATCCTGTGTGTTCAGCTGTATAGGGTAACAAAAACATTAAAATGCAATGACACTAACATCCTCATCGCATCTTGTGCACCATTAATAAGGCTGCCTGATGCATACCAAAAATTTGAATGCAATATTTTTGCATTCGAATGTGGATGTTTATTTTGAATTTGACAAATATTAGAAATTGATTGATTGATTTTTGACAGCTCTAGTGAGCGTCAATTGACTGCTCTCTTCAAATCCATCCACAGATTTTCGATTGGATTTAAGTCAGGGCTCTGACTTGCCCACCAAGGACATTCACTTTCTTATCATTAAGCCATTTTGTTGTTGTTTTGGCAGTATGTTTAGGGTCATTGTCGTGTTGGAAGGTGAATGACCAGCCCATCTTCAGCTGTCTAGCAGAGGGACGCAGATTCTCCTCAAGAATTTGGATGTACTTGGCAGCATTTATTTTCCCTTCAATCCTAAACAATCACCCAGTCCCAGCTGAAGAGAAACACCCCCACAATATAATGCTGCCACCACCATGCTTCACAGTAGGTATGGTGTGTTTCAGGTGGTATGCTGTGTTTGCCAAACATAGCAATTGAAGTTGCATTCAAAAAAGGTCAGTTTTGCTCTCCTCAGACCATAGCACCTTTTGCCAGAAGGTATCAGACTTTTCCAAATGTGTTTTTGCATAGCCCAAATTATAAAGGCTTCTTTTGTGTCACCCAACACAGGCCAGCTTTGTGTAAAGCTTGGGAAATAGCTGTTACATGCACAGACAGACCAGAGCCAGCCTTAAAACCTTGTAAGTCCTTCAAAGTTGCCTTTGGCCTCCTGGTAGCTTCTCTTATCAATGTACTCTTGGCTCTATCATCCACTTTGGATGGACGGCCTGATCTAGGCAATGTGCTGATGGTGCCACATGCTTTCCACTTCTTAATGATGCTCTGAACAATACTCCGAAGGATAGCTAAAGCCTTTGAAATGTTTTTTGTATATAAATTATAATATATAGCAATGGACAGCAAAACGGCATTACATTTGTATTTGCAACAGATTTAAACAATCAGTTAATTAATTTATCTTTCGTAATGTAATACAAGGTTTACATATTCATACACTTTTACCTCACTTTAAGAAAATATATTTTCTTTGCGTAGTTGATAGCTTTTTTACTAATGTCTATATTCTGCTTGAACGAAACACATGATAACACCATTTAGAAGAACATTACAGAATCTTGTAAACTGGGTTTCAGGGAGCCCCTATGACCTGCACAGTTGTGCTGTTCAGAAAATCCAGAGACTTTAGTTTTCAAAAAGACTCTTAAGATGTTCTGAGATATCTGTAATGGCCAGCATGCTTTTATACTTGGGGAGAACCACATCGATTTCAATCCCTTGAACATAACAGTCAGCACACAAGCAAGTATTCACTCGCCTTCACACAAATGCCTGTTTTATTCCCCAGTGAAATGTTCTAGCTGACACTGATTGATTTTTTGGAGTGTTTAACAGGTGGTCATTTGGTCTGAGCGTGCCTGATTACACATGTGTGAGAATGGTGATTTCAAGGTGGGGCGGGGATCAGTGGTCCAGTGCTGCTCTGGAGGCCTCAGCGCAGCCAGACCCTCCATGTTGAACAGCTAAACGACAGAACGGCACAGACATCAGACGAGGTTGGTAAGGAAAAATCAATGGTCAGAAAAAAAGGCAGAGATGGCGGAGGAGAGAAATGAGAGGAGAATTTTAAAAGTGAGAGGCAGCAACATGAGGTAAATGGAGGTGATAAAAAGATTTGGGGCTAGAAAGTCCATGTTTTTTTTGTTTTTTGTTTTTTTTTTTTCACTGTCAAAAGTTTGACAAAGAAACTGTACTTTTGACCAATGTTTGGCCACATTTTGACATCATATGACAAGATGCATGTTTTTAAGGAGTAGTAGTAGTTCACTTTCGGAACAAAAATTTACAGGTAATGTACTCACTCCCTTGTCATCCAAGATGTTCATGTCTTTCTTTCTTCAGTTGTAAAGAAATTATGTTTTTTGAGGAAAACATTCAAGGGCTTCTCTCTATATAATGGACTTCTATGGTGCCCCGAGTTTGAACTTCCAAAATGCAGTTTAAATCATATCATAAAAGTGAACTACTCCTTTAATTATGGATGACAAATACCAATCTTGAATGTAACCTTATTAACTAAATCTATTAAGAATTTGTTATCCAAAAAAATTATATTCTGTCTTTTACTCATAAAATCTGGCACAGCACCCTGGCATATGTGACCCTGGACCACAAAACCAGTCAAAAGTGGCAATTTTTTTTAAATTTATAGATAATAAGCTTTCCATTGATGTATGGTTTGTTAGGATAGGACAATATTTGGTTGAGTTACAACTATTTGAGAAAATATTGAGAAAATCGCCTTTACAGTTGTTTAAATAAAGGGTAACGCTTTAGATTACAACCCGCAAAGAACTACGTAAGTAAACTGAATTTACGGTGTATGTTTCTGTAATTACAGTGTACCTATATAGAACGTGCATGTAGGTATAAGGGAACAATTTGTTAAATTTGGGTAATAAGAGGGTAACAAGCCAGATATGCAACCTGCAAAAAACTATACAAGTAAACTGATTTTACGGTGTATGTTTCTGTAATTATAATGTACCTATAAAGAACGTACATGTAGGTAGGCTATACGGGGACAATATGTTCAATTTGGGTAACAAGGGGGTAACAAACCAGATATGCAACCTGCAAAGAACTATATAAGTATACTGAATTTACGGTGTACGTTTCTGTAATTATAGTGTACCTATTAAAGTACGTATTTGTAGGCATAAGAAAACAATTGGTTGTTAACGTTTTGGTAATTTTGGGGTAACAACCATGTGCAACCTGCAAAAACTGAAGTTACGGTGTATGTTTCGTATTTATATTGTAAGGGAACAATTTGTTCCGTTTGGGTAATATGGAGGTAGCACACAGATATACAGATAATTTTTAATGGAATTACTTAAAACTTAGAAGATACCTATTCTATTAAATCGTAAGTTTGGTGTATCTATACGTAAGCTTTTTTAAATTACTGGGGAAATATACTCTTGTTCCATGTAGTTACAGGGTAAGTGCGACATCTGCGGGTTGTAAATTAAAGTGGTGATTGTTACCCCCTTGTTCAACGAAGTTACAGGGTAGGTACAATACATATACACACAATCTGATATCCTTGACTCTGAAACCTTTATTTAAAAAACAACCTATTTCAAAATACATTTGCAATATAAAAATATTTTTATAGTCGCTAATCCCACTTCTACCTCTAAACCTAACGTTAACTATCTCTGTACAGTAATAAAAATATGAAAGACAGGAAAGTGCAACCACAATCATTTATTTATTGCAAAAAATGTCAACAGCCGTACAAAAAAAGTAATCCAAAGAACGATGCGTTTGCAGCCGCAGTCCTCTCTGGCGGAATACAGTAGGTGCAGTAGGATGAGAGCAGAATTTAAATTGTTAATCGCTGAAAATATTATCCAGATTATTGTCTTGATCCACTCCTCGAATGCACCCACGCATCATTCCAACACATTTTACCAGAAACACGGCATGTCTAATCTGTGACGAATGCAGGCGAGAGCCAATGAACGATTTTCCTGTCGCAAAATGCACTTTAGCATGGGTTTATGGCTGATGCTGATGGACTCGCTGCTCGGGATGAAGATGAAGATCGCCGGATAAAGGCTTGAATTTGAGTCTGGTCCTCGCAAATCGTATGGAATCTGAAAAACTGGGTTACAGCACACAAATAAAATTGTTTCATTTTGTAATCACGATGCGTGTTCGGTGTATTTTATTGTTCTATTGTTAGTCACGTCATGTCAGAGAAAACGCCTTTTGTGTCCCACCACGGCAAACGAAGTTAACATTATATGGATGATTAAACAATCGCAGAAATGTTATTTATTTGTTTAAAGTGTAGTCTTGATAACATTATGTAGACCCATTCTTGGAAACGAACTGGCAACAGAAATCACACAGAACAGAATTAAATGTTATAATTTCATATTAAGTAATAACGTTAAATGTTTAGATGATGTATATATGTCAGTATTGTACATTTAGTGTCTATAAAAACGTAAATAAATGCCCAGCAAACACATTTACGTTGTGGCGACGTCTGTGCAACGTTCCATTTTTATAATGGCAACGTCGCCGTCTACTTGTATTTCACTACATGTATTTTTTCATGCCAGATTATAAACAAAGCTTTTTTTCCTGCATGTTAATTACACAAGATGAGTGTGTAATACTTTTACATACTGTTTAATATTAAAAATCGTTCATTGATATTGTTCTTTTTAAACTGCTTGTGTAAACTCTGAATAAAACTTTGAGTGAAAATGCCATACAAAATTAATTTAATCATCTTTATTTCAAACCAAACATTTTATACATACCAAGGATAAGTTACCAAAAGGTATAGGCTATATTTGGGGAAAATGCAATATAGAGTATATATTACGGATGTAAATATATTAAATCATTTAGTTTAAGTATATTAAATTACAAATAAAGCAAAGGCATCTAATAACGTTTATTAAACAAAAGTAAAACAACGAAACAGTGGTCAACCGGCCGATGAGGCAGACTCTGGACGGAAGAACACGGCGGACAGGTGATCGTAGTCAAAGCAAGGTGGTAGGGAGAAAACAGTCCAAGAAAGATCAACAAATCCAGAGGGCAGAGACAAACGCAGAATCCAGTAGGCAGGCACAAGTCAACACCAAACACCAGGAAGGGTATCTGAATACTGAAAGAAATACAGTTCGCATTACACCAAACTTGATCGCAAACTCACACTCGGTATGTGAATTATCAGCTATTCTGTTCATCCATTAACAGAATAAAATCTCTCATTGGAGACGAAAATTAAAGGATTTGTTTGGATATTTAAATTTTTATCTGAGAGAAATCAAAAAGCAATACTCACGTCCTGTCTTGAAGAATAATAACGGCCCAATGGTCTGTACAAAAAATTTAAAAAGCGCTTCAGTGATGAGTAAATGTCATACAGCGGTTGTCCAGACAGCCTAAGCACAACTTTCAGAGATGGCCCTGAACCGTGCTAGAATGGCAACATTGTGACAACGTAGTAACAACCTGAGGACACAACGTAGAACCAACAACCTTTAGCCATGTTGTTACAACGTTGCTAAAAGGTTGGCTACGTTGAGGCAACGTTCTGTGTTTCTTGGGTGTACGTTTTGCAGAACCACATTTTACGTAAAATACATACAAATTATTATGGGGTCACGTTGTTATATGTATTGTAGGCTACCTACCCTGTAACTTCGTTGAACAAGAGGGGAACAATCGCCACTTTAATTTACAATCCGCAGATGTTGCACTTACCCTGTAATTACATGGAACAAGAGTATATTTTCCCAGTAATTTAAAAAAGCTTACATATAGATACAGCAAAAGTTAGATTTATGCCTGGCACAGTAGTAGAATAGATACCTGTTAACACAGTAACTAATGCCGCGTTCCAGGGCAACCCGTTACTCGTGTTTTTCCAACCTTCTTCCTGTGAAAGTGCACCCGAACGGCAGTCAAACCCGTGACTTCCCACTCGTGAACTCATACTAGATCGATGTACTCCCAGTTCCGAGTTCTGACGTGACATATGCTGCCTTCATGTGCTATCGTAATTATGGTAAATACCAAAATCCGACATCGAAATTGCACATGAACACCCACTCATGTTGTAATTTCCACTGGAAAGCTCGAAATTTTTTATGATACCCGAGCTGCCGAGATGGGATAAACTTTGACCTTTCAACATGGCGGACAGCAACGAAACTATACTGAATGATAAGCATTGCATGATGTTAAAAGTTCTCTGCTGTTTAGTTGGTTAGTTTGTAGCCCCCATAATGCTGGGGCATAAAGGATTTTAATAACGTCGCTATTTAAACGTAGTGTTGTCTTTAAAAATACCGTTAAGAGAAGATGCTAGCTCGTCGTCGCTCGCCTCCAGTAGGGTGCTGTGCGGTACAGTGTTCTGAAGGAGGCAATTTTCTCATGTTATTTTATTTGGTCTGTTTTACCAATTACAAATTCCGAGTCCGCCATGTTTCTCTTCACTACGACAACAAAAGCACCTGAACACGACACACTGGTAATTTCCACTTCACAAGTGGAAAGCATCATCTTTCCCATATCACATGAAGGCAGCAATAGCCTGCGAAACCACTATGTCAGCACCTAGGGGTGCGTTGTTTATGCAAGTGGTACACAGTGAAAAAATTGACTTTATGACAATATAACGTTGCAAACAAATGAATAATAATGTAATAATAATTAATGCGCTCAGGCAGTTGACTTGCCTGGAACGCTACAAAGTTGTGAGTCGTGATTTGAAGTCGTGATTTACAAGCTCAAAAACCTGCCTGGAATGCAGCATTAGCTTTGCTTACGCAGTTCTTTGCAGGTCGCATATCTGGTTGTTATGCCCGATTATCAAAATGTAACCTGTTCTCTTATACCTACAAGTAAGTTCTTTACAGGTACACTATAATTACAGAAACGTACACGTAAATTGCAGGTTGCATATCTGGCTTGTTACTCCCTTATTACCCAAATTTAACATATTGTTCCCTTATACCTACATGCACGTTCTATATAGGTACACTATAATTACAGAAACATACACCGTAAATTCAGTTTACTTACGTAGTTCTTTGCGGGTTGTAATCTAAAGCGTTACCAAATAAAGCAATGCATATTACTAATCAAAAATTAAGTTTTGATATATTTACAGTAGGAAATTTATCAAATATCTTCATGGAACAAGATCTTTACTTAATATGTACTTAATATCCTAATTATTTTTGGCATAAAAGAAAAATCTATCATTTTGACCCACACAATGTATTGATGGCTATTGCTACAGATATACCGGTGCTATTTACAACTGGTTTTGTGGTCCAGGGTCATTGTTTTGAATTCAGACTTTGTTTTTGCATTCTGAATGAAAATGACAATTATTATTGCATAATGACTTAATTCTGTTTCTCACACAATGCTGCATGACTTCAGAAAACTTGAAACACTGTGCACTAATGCTATTTTTATTATTTTAATGTGCTTTTTAGGAACGTATGATACTGTATATCACCTATCTCCTCATATTAAAGATTTTGACTTTTACACATCGTTTAAATGTTGGGGATCAGTAAAAATTCAGCAAGAAAAA
>NC_133382.1:12009648-12243860 GCF_049309525.1 Garra rufa | reverse complement strand
TAATAATGTTTGTAAATCACCAAAATCAGGATATTAGAATAATTTCTGAAGGATTGTGTGACATTGAAGACAGGAGTAATGGCTGCTGGAAATTCAGCATAACCATCATAGGTATAATAGAATAAAATATAACAATTATTTTACAATTTCATAAATTACTGCTTTTACTGTATTTGTAATTGTAAAAAACAACCCCAAACCTCTACACAATTAGGTTTAACTTTTGATAAATTGGTTCATCGATGACCAGTGCAAAATTATTAAATTAAATTTTAAATTAATTTCCTGTCATATATTATCATACATATATTTTTGGGAGTGTTTTGTTATGTGAACCAGTCACTAAACTGTTGTTGTATGGAAAATGCCGGGTTGTTGAACCCAACTTCGGATAAAATAGGGACTAACCCAACTGTCAGATTAATTTTTAAAATTAAAATTTCAATTTAAAGTTGGGTTAGTCCATATTTGACCCAAAGTTAAATTGAAACAACCCAGCATTTTTTTAGAGTGTAATAATAATTCTAACCTCAAATAGGTATGAAATGGCATGCAAATGAAAAGTACCTTGTTGAAAAAAAAAAGCTTATGCTGTTTAGGTATGTTTTGAAGCATGGCTGCTGGTTTGAGCTGGTTTAAGCTGGTCCTTAGCTGGTTTAATCAGGTCTTTAACTGGTCATGTGCTGACCAGCTTAAACCAGCTCATGACAAGCTAAGGACCAGCGTAAACCAGCTCAAATCAACAGCCATGCTTCAAAACATACCTAACCAGCATATGCTGTTTTTTCTTTTTTTTTCCAACAGAGTAGACTGCAGACTGACTCACAACAGTGTTCAAAAAACAGCATTTGCTTGGTTTGATTTGCTGGCCGGTCAGACAGCACACTCACTGCCTGCTCACGGACCATTCACTGAACATCTGATGCCTATTACACACAAAACTAAAAGCACTTTTTCAATCTGGTAGCTCTAATCTGATTGGCTGACTTTACGGACGTTACGGGAGTCATTGCGCACAGGCTGTTGTTCTATTATTGTGATTTCAAATATTTTAGATTTGCTCCCCCTAATGGCAGATAAAAACTTAATGAACAGTTGGTTCCCTTATTGTAAGTCATTTTGGATAACATAATCTGCTAAATGCATAAATGTAGATGTAAATGATCAATTTACCAATCAGACAGGTGGCTGCTTCCTGTCTAAGTGGGTGATTCTTAAGATACAATTACGCAATGACAATCACAATTACTGCTGTTCAGCGAATTTTCAGGGATGAAATATGGTCAATTTGATTGGAATCCACTCACCCTAGATTTTTTCATGTGATTAAATGATTTTCCCACATAGACTTTGCAAAGAGTTCAAGCTGGACAATCAAATTTAAAGCACTGGCCAGCAAAACTCTTGCTACACTCTTAAAAATAAAGACTCCAAAGGGGTGTTTTTGCAGTGAAGGCATAGAAGAACCATTTTTGGTTCCCCCAAAGAACCTTTCAGCGAACAGTTTTTAAAACAACCATTCTTTAGAACATAAAAATGTAAAGACCCTTTGTCCACTATGATGAACCTTTTCTGCATTTTAAAGGTTCCATAAATGTTCAAGATTCTTCATGGAACGATCAATGCCAATAAAGAACATTTATTTTTAAGAGTGTATGTTTGAAAGTGATTGATGTGTGGGCTGTGCTTCAGGCACACTACCATATTGACTAATAATATACTATTAATAGAGAGCTGCAGGGATGATAAATTTTTGTAGGCCAAAACCCAGAAACCATCATCCTGAAGTCGTCAGTGAGTATTTATGACCTGTGCTGGCAAAATGAGTTAGAATGAGAAAATTTTCAAAAATAAGTTATTTTTATTTTCACATTCTCCATTAAAATAGCTTTAAAATGATATATGACTTCAAAACTGACTGAGCTACAGACGTTTGAAGGTGATAGAGTCAGCAGAGTTGATTTTGAGAAAAATCGAGTTAAAGTTTTCTGAAGATTCCAAAGCAAAATCACCAAGTAACAGTGAATATGTTCTTCCAATTCTTTTCTAAATAATAATTACTATATTATTAATATATAGCTGTTTTTTATTTTATCTTTGTTATTAAAAATAAGAACAAAGATGCAAACAAGCAGTAGTTAAATGAAGAGCAGTCAGTGATTCTGTCTTTTCTTTTAATGTTTGATTAACATTGAGACAGATCTATGTTAAGACCTGTAATGCATGGATCTAATACAATGTCACACATCAGATTTTCCCAACCATTAACTAAACGTTTATGTAAGACATAACAGATTATGTTTGTGTGAATCTCACCTTATTTTGCAATAATGTAGCTACTTCATAGGGAGATGTGCGTCTTATGCACGCACTTTGCAAATGTCAGTCAGCACAATCATTTTGTCTTCATCAACATGGGTTTGAAAATCATATTCGACTGGTTTGGACTTATGTCATCAAGAATTCTATATGGATATTCACAAAGCTGGAATGCTGCACTTTGCAACAATAGACCTACAACTTGTGGTGAGAAGCAGCAGCCAGAAGTGAGCAGAGAAAAAGGTACTCCTCTCAGAAAACATACAAATAAAGATAATTGTAGATGTTTAATTACTATTTGGAGCATTGGGATCACTAGAAGAGGGCTTAATTAACTCATTTTTGTAAAAACCTCAAGTTTGACCAAAACTGACATTTTTAACTTCTTTTGCCTGTAGCTCAAAATTAGTGCACATTCCGACTCATTTTACCAGCACGGGTCACATTTGAATGGGTTTTTGTTTAAATAGCTAATAAATGAAATAAGTTCTGTGGTTAAAGCTGAAGTATGTGGTTTCTGAATAAATAAGCATGTTTTCAAACAACCTTTGTTAACAACCCCTTTCGCATGTCATGCTTTCCTCAACTCATATCATACAAATGGAGCTCTTACCAGTCTATAAGTGAAGGCATTTCTCAACAGGTAAAAATCAGCTACTTTCAATAAAAGGTCCAACATATTAGGAATACTTTTAACTTGGAGTTAAGCTTACTTGTCGAAAAGAAACTCTGCATGTTTGTCGTATTAATTGAAACCCAAACATTCCATCACATTCCTCCAGCTTATAAAAACACTGTTTAATGTTTGCTCTTAATTAATCAAGTAGAACAGAAATTAGAAAATAGGATTCAAGGTCAATCAATTATAGAGACGCTGTGAAAAAAAGCAAAAGATGTATTTTTGAAATGCAGACGGCTCATATGATCAAGGATCACAAAAAAGTAGAAAATAACACCTTTTTACCTTATTTACCCCTAAAGGGTGCATATAAGTACATTAAAAGTACACCTGAAACGTAACCAGATAAAAAACTAGATAAAATAGAACACACATAGCTAGATCACTTCCATTAGAAAGGTATTTGCTGAGGGCAGCACCGACCACTGCATCGCCACTGAGGGTGAGCTAAAACTGGACCAGGGACAGCTAGCGATGGAACAAGACTTGATTGATTTCTCTGAAGATATAGACATTCAACTTCCTGTGTACCCTGAGCTGTCTGCCTGTGTGGATTTCCTACCCATTCTCCCTCAGTTACCCCCGTCAAGCAGCCCCACTGCTTCAGCCCTGCCACCGCTGCTTCCTGTCAGCCCCTCAGCTCACCCTCAGCCCACCATCTGTGCGGTGGGTTTGCCACGGGTCCGGCAGTGTCCATCGGCGTCATGGCTGGAGGATCCCTCATCTTCGCCTCAATCCTCAGAGTCCTGGACTCCACCTCTGCCCTCCGACCCTGCGGCTCCACCCCGGCTCTCAGCTCCCTTGTCTCCACTGTCGCTCGTCGGTCCACCAGTACCACAGGCTCAATCATCCCTCCGGCTCCGCCTTGGTCGGTCGGTCATCGTCCCGCCTTCCCCCTTAAGACTCCACTCCTCCGGCTGCGCCTCATCGCTCTCCGCCTCGGGCTCTACCGCCACCTCCCCTTGGAGTCGTCAACCCTTCCTCCACCATGGCTCCTCTCTCCGTCGGCTCCACCATGGATCACCATCATGGCTGTGGTCTGGGTCTCACCTGACTCCTACTGCTCCAGATCCCTCCTGTCTCCTCCTTGGCTCCTCCCTCCGTCATCACCTCCCTAGACTGTTCTATTTCCTCCTTGGCTCCTCCCCCCGTCATCACCTCCCTGGACTGTTCAGTTTCCTCCTTGGCTCCGCCCTCCATCTGATCCACCCAGGAACCCGCTGATAGTCCTCCTCCCGGGACTCTGTCCTCCGCCGAGGCCCCCTCCAGATACTGTGTGTTTAGTTTTTTTCGTTTTGTTGGCGCGAGGACGCGCCTACCGGGAGGGGGTGTAATGTCACGCCCTTGGACTGTTTGTCTTGGTTTTTCCCAGTGTTTCCCCCCTTTGGACTGTCTGTTTGGTTTCTCCCATGCCCATATTTGGTCTTCCTGCTCGTTTGTGTGATCCCTTCCACCTGTTGTTGTATAAGTTTGTTTGATTTCCCTGTTTCTTTGTCCGGCTACAAACGTTAAACCTGTGTTCCTTCGTTGTGCGTGTGTTCTCCTGCGATTCCTGTTTGTTGGTCACTCTACCTGAGGATTTATTAAAGACTTTTTATGTACTCTGTGTCGTGTTGCCCGTTCCTGCATGCTTCGTGACAATAACTGAGCATTTGTAAAAGCTTAACAAGACATAAATAGTCCTCACTTTAGATGAGCTCACAAAAACAGTTAACTGACAACTACTAAATGTTTTATAACTACCTGAATTAATCGTAAATTACAGTAGGAATATGTCTTAATAAAGCATTTATTAACACACTATTACTGTTTTTCTACATAATGTTTAAATCTACATTTAAATAGTTCATTAATTATTTACTTACACTTTCTAATTGATCTTATGAACCACTGATGACAACTAAATAATTGATTTGTAAAAAATGTAATAATTTAAAAATGATCAATTGATCATTAATAAAGCATTTATAGCTGAATTTATAAACTGCTTACTACTGTCTATTAATGTTGAGATGATAATTTATAAATGATGAATTGACTATTTACTAATGCTTAAATAATAGTTCATAGTGTGTAGTTATTATAACTATTGACAATTTTCGTTTTTGAGTTTATAGCCTTTAGCTTTTTTACTTGTAGTGACTTTATTTAGGCTTCAAAATTCATTAAAGCTCACTTGTAAAGATATCATGATGAATGTGTAGAATTCAAAACTTTCACAGTGCTCATTTTCTGCAGAAATCCAAAAGACAGTTGAAAAATCCTATTGGGTTTTTGTCATGGGAAGCAGTGTGATGCTACCGTAACTTCCGGATTGGGCTACAAAAATGCATCATCACTGTGACACTCTATTGAAAAAGGACCATTTAGTACCAATAGTTAGTTAATGCCAAAAGTCTGGTTCTGCAACACTAGATGGCAGATGGTTGTTTTGGAAGTTGAAAAGTATATGTTCAATTCTACACAAAAATAATTGATGCATGAGTGTAAAGAGGAGACAGGAAAAGTTAGACTTCTCTACAATTATCTCGAGGCATAAACTGTAGCTCAATGATTAAAAAGTATCTGCACACATGTCCTCTGGGAAATGGGTGCACAGACTGAAAGCCTGAGCTCCGCTGTGACACTGTGAATAAAAATGCTAATATGCAGTGGAGAGAGATGATGTGACCTTGTATATGAAATGGCTCTTCATTTATTTTACGTCGTCTCCAGAGAGCGATACTGAGCCACTTTCATTTATTGCTGAAGATAAATGCCACTGTACCCTACTCCCAAACATCATCTGAGCAGTTACAGGAATAATGTTGACTCGACGGCCAGCCGGCTTATGTCCCACAACACACCATCACGTTTCCCTGCGCAAGAGCTCTGTAGATACACTCAGACTATTAAATATAAATAAAAACTAGGCAGAATCAGACTTATGTATGGCACAGAGCTTTTGTTGATTTGTGTGACTGACTGGTTTTTGCATGTAGCCTGACAGCCTGGCAGAAACTGAATTCAAGGTCAGTGAATTATATAGACGCTGTGAAAGAAAGCAAAAGATGTGTTTCTGAAATGAAGACGGCTCATATCATCAAAGATCACAGAAAGTAGAAAATAACACCTTTTTACCTTATTTACCCATAAAGTGTGCATTAAACATACACCTAAAGCATAACCAGATAAAAACTAGATAAAATTGAACACACATAGATCACTTCTATTACAAAAGTATTTGCACTGCTAATGCATAATGTCGAGATGTTATGAATGTTTACTTGATGGCAGGGTTGGAAATTAACAAGGGATTATGGCAAAAATAACAACGTATTATGGCTGTTGGGATTAATAAAATTGTCAATGAAATGTGTCAAACTCAGAAAAAAAGATTTCTTTTACGCACTGTTTTGTGCAGCGTTGAGCCTTTTAACTAATCAAAAGTGTTTCTGTTGAACATAGGAATGCATTGGCCAATCAGATGTTGTATGGCATGAAACATTAAAATAAAATACATTCAAAACTCTATAATGTGACATTTTGCAGTTTTATATATATATATATATATATATATATATATAATTTGGCTTGCTGTGTCATTTATGTAAAGTACATTTTTATATTGGTCTAATCGAAATCAAGATTTTGCTTGATGCCAGGATACTTACAGTTTTGGCTTGCCTTACTAACTGGTTATTAGGGGTTTTAATAATTTTGTTTTTGTGATTGATTAATTGATAGTTAAATATGATGCATATTTTAAAAGAAGTTGTCTAGTAAACTAAAAATTACCAAAGAAAATCTACTTTCATATTATAGCTTAGTTTTTCTTTATGATTATATTAAAGGGATAGTTCACCAAATGAAAATTTATTTCATTACCTACTCAACTTCATTTTGTTTTAAACCTGTAAGACCTTTGTTCATCTTCGGAACACAAATTAACATATTTTTGCTTTCTGACCTACATAGACAGCAAAGCAACTAGAACGTTTAAGGCCCAGAAACGTAGTAAGGACATCATTAAAACAATCCATGTGACATCAGTGTTCTAACCTTAATTTTACAAAGCGTTGAGAATACTTTTTGTGTGCAAAGAATGTGGTAGTTGCTCTCTGATTTCATCAATATTATCTTAATTTGTGTTCCAAAGATGAACAAAGGTCTTACAGGTTTGGAAAGACATGAGGATGATTAATTAATGACAAAAATGTTCATTTTGGGGTAACTATCCTTTTACATTTACAAAAGCCAAATATATGTAATAAGAAGAGATGTGAGGAGAGGAGCTTTAGGCTGAGGACATAAAGGACAGATACATAAAGACTATGCCTTTGCTGGAGCAAACCTAAAATCTTGCATGCTAATATGTATTATTGCTTGCTAATAGCTTGTTAATAATTCAGTGGTGTATTTAAAAATATGTATGGTTGAGTGAATTAAATACCATAAAATTAGTTCATGTAAACATACCTACTGATGATAACTTTTAGTCTAGACACTGACTGTAAATATTAAATACTGTTTTGAAGAAGTATCTGTTTGGTATCTGTGTGTGTGCGTGTGCATTTATTTTTCAGTAACATATTGACATCCATGCCTTGATGGTTTAACCTTTATGTAAACTATTATTTTATCCCACTTTCACGTAAAAACATACACTCTTTCATCTTTCCATTGGAAAACACACACTGATCTGCTCCTAATTGCCCTCAGGTAGACATGCTTCAGAAACATTGATTAGAACTGTAAATAATTTATCATCACATCCATAATGACTGTAATGCATGCTTAAAGCAAATCCAGCATATGAATAGCACTGTAACTAAGAACCGGCTCAGTGCAACTCAGCCTTTTCCACTGTCTTGAGCGCGTTCACCCAGCCGGAGCTTGACACGTCAATGTGATCTGCCATAGTAGATATACGCACAGAAGCGATCTGTCACACGTACACGTCACTCATTGTTTATATAGTGCATATTGGCCTCTCAAAATGGTAATTACTTGTGCTTATCCTGATTTTGGCAACCGATTAAAAACTAAAAGATTACGTTTCCATGTGCAAACTCATCTGGGAGTGTTGACTTTTCACCGACTACACGTTTCAGTGGATCAAAGGTAAATAAATCGCTATGTGTCTTAAGAACTTAATGTATCATCACAAGCCACAGGGTTTAATTTGGTTTTATGTTTTTCTTTTTTCTTTTTTTGTCTTAACCATTGAAAGCTATTATATGACTGACAGACTGCAATGGTTTGAGTTAAAAAAAAAATCTTTGTTTGTGTTCTACTGAAGAAACAAATCGGTAACACATCTCGGATGCCCTGGGAGCAAGCAGATAAACATTTTGGGGTGAACTATCCTTTAAGGTTATTATTCCAAATCCATATAACTGTGTGTGTGTGTGTGTGTGTGTGTGTGTGTGTGTGTGTGTGTGTGAGAGAGAGAGAGAGAGAGAGAGAAACATAAGGTGTTTTGAAGAAAGAATATTGACTTGACAAAAGATTAAAATAAAGGCTCCATAGTAGTCCCAGTGTCATTTTAGTATCCTTAAAGGAAAAGTTCACTTCCAGAACAAAAATTTACAGAAAAGTACCTCACCCCCAAGACGTTCATGTCTTTCTTTCTTCAGTCGTAAAGAAATTATGTTTTTTGAGGAAAACAGTTCAGGATTTCTGTCAATAGAGTGGACTTCTATGGTGCCCTCCAGTTTGAACTTCTAAAATGCAGTATAAATGCAGCTTTTAAGGGCTCTAAACAGTCCCAGCCGAGGAAGAAGGGTCTTATCTGGCGAAGTGATTGATTATTTTCTAAAAAACAAAAAAAGACAATTGATATATTTTTAACCTCAAATGCTTGTCTAGTCTAGCTCTGTGTGAACTCTGTGTATTCCAGTTCAAGGCAGTTAGGGTATGTTTCAGTTTTTCTACATACCCTAACTGTCATGAACTGGAATACAAAGAGTTGACACAGAGCCAGACAAGACAAGCATTTTAGGTTAAAAAGTATGTAAATTGTAAATTTTTTAAAGAAAATGACAGATCGTTTCGCTAGATTAGAACCCATTTGCCTCGGCTGGGATCTTTTAGAGCACTTTGAAGCTGCATTTAAACTGCATTTTGGAAGTTCAAACTCGGGGACACCATATAAGTCCACTATATGGAGAAAAATCCTGAAATGTTTTCTTCAAAAACATAATTTCTTGACGACTGAAGAAAGATATAAACATCTTGGATGACAAGGGGGTGAGTACGTTGTCTGTAGTTTTTTGTTCTGGATGTGAACTTCTTTAATATACTAATTCGCTGTTGTTGTTGTTGTTGCTTTTAATTAAATTTGTTATATTTTCAGTGTTAATTTTATTAAAAGTTTCAGTGACTTTCTTATGTGTCATTATTATTATATTGTCTAAGCTTTTGGTTTTCGTTTATTTAGTTTTAGTTATTTTAGTACTTCAACAACTAAACGAAAATGAGATATTATGCCCTGCCAGCTAGCTGAAATAAAATATTTTTTGTGTTTTATTTCAGATAATGTTGTGTATTTATTTATTTATTTATTTATTTCAAGTCACGAAATGGTTCTTTTATAGTTTCACTTTAAGTTAACAACAATAGCCTTGAGTAGCCCATATAACTTGTCTTCCATATTTCAAGACAAACGAGTTTGGCTGGTTAGCTTTTAGTCATAATTACACCATCCAAAAAGCATCTTTCTCTCTTAAAGACAATTAATGTGAGTCCATTGCTTGGAGTATTAAACATCCGGACAATAAAAAGCCAGAAGTAGATGTTGATACAGTCAACAAACAAGCCAGCTTCTTATTCAGACCTCTTATTATTAAAATGGAAAGAAAATACTTAATTCACTCTTTGGAAAACTTTCAAAGTTAACACTATTGCACCAGTGTTTCTAATACGATGGCTGAGGCTTAAAAAGCAAGTAATACACAGCTAATTTTTGAAACAGACAAATCTTGAATGCCTTGACTGGATTAGTACTTTGTACTTTTATAATGCCTTTTTGAGTCAGTCAGACAGTCATTATTAGCTTTTATTGTATGGAAAATAGCCATATGTGAACTATTCCTTCAAAAAATGATTGATATTAAACGTTTATCTAATTATCATGCTGGCTGTCTTCGTCTAGCTCTCATACATATATAATACATTACACAATCACAAGAAAAATGATTTCAACAGCAGATATTCCTTTCTAAACTGGCCTTGATTTTTCTATGTGAATGTGAGAATCAAAGAAAGCCTAAAACCAGACAGATTTCTTTATGCTTTTCAATCCCTAACATATCAAAGCCTCGCAGTTATTACTAGCTATTCTGTGCAAAATTGAAAGGTATCTAATTATACCGAGGACACAATCACAGTCATATCAGAGCAAATAACTACCTCAGTGACAATCAAACATCATATTTTGACTCTCCTTGGAGATTCTTTTGAAGTCTCTTTAACAAATCCTTCATGTTATTCTCTTTCTGGATATCATCAGCGCATCTGCGTCAATCACATATCTATGATACTTCACGCATAGTTATCATGGAAAATTACAGTCTTTGTGAAAACCTATTAATATATAATATCATATTTGATTTGATCCACTATAAACACATATAATGCATTTTATACTGGCGTCTCAGTGTAATACAGATTGCTAGAGGAGATGAAATAGCCTGAAACAGACAGTCATAGTGATGAAATACAGTAAAGACAATTCATAAACGCAATTTCTTTCATAAGCACAGCTCTACATCAGTGATAGTTGTGTGTTTGTGAATTTTATAGCGCTGGCTGTCTGCAGGTGCTTTGTTTGAAGTGCCCTTAAAAAGAATGGAATATCATGAGGCCTGAACTTATTACTTGCTCTCTACAAGACATTTAGAAGCTCAAATAAAGTGAAGTGTCATTTCAAACAGTCTCCCAGTACCTTTTAAAAAGACACAACAGAGTTTATTCAAAACTGTTTTCAGAGTCTAAAAGGTTGCCAAGAACATGCCCAGGTCAAAATCAAATAACATGTATGTACTTTAATGTTTTCAGATACATATTTTTTTCCTGAAATATTGTTGAAGGGGTCCTATTATGCTCTTTTACAAAGTCTTTATTTTGTTTTGGGGTGCACTAATCCTTGGTGGTTCGATAACGCATTATTTTTCACATAATTTACATTATTACAATAGCTTTCTCCCCAGACTGGGACAAATGGCTTGATTAGTTCTGGGTTTGATGAAGGTCCGCCTTCCAAAAAACTAAATGTGTTGTGATTGGTTAGCAGTCCCACTGTGTTGCGATTGGCGAACAGCTTAGATGGCGTTTAAGTCCTGCCACGCCCCTTCCCAAAGCAGCAGCAGTTCTGTGTACAACTGTGCAAACTAGATTAAAGTGATTCTTATGTTTTAAATCTGGATATTTTTCTAACAAAAACACATCGGGTCACTAAAAGAGGCTTTTATGTAGGAAAAGTAATAGATTATTATTATGATATAATGCCAAGAGTGCACCTCAAAAATCTACTTCATAACGGGAGTTCTGACCTTTGTCACAAACAGACTTCCCTTGTTGCCTTTTTCCCATAATGCTTTAGAAATCATAAAAAACTTATATATCAGTTGAAAACTTAAAACCTCAAAATTCATCCTCTGAAAACCATTTTAAATTCAGACATTGCGTTAACATGAAAAATGTACATCAAAATCATATTACAAAATGTTTTCGTTCATGAATTTTAAAAATATTTATTTTATAAAATATTTAAGTTTGAATTCTTCATTTTCATGTGTATGTTCAAAAATGGGAGTGACAGTTAAGGGGTTAAAGGAGAAGTTCACTTCCAGAACAAAAATGTATAGACAATTTACTCACCCCCTTGTCATCCAAGATGTTCATATCTTTCTTTTTTCAGTCAGTCGTAAAGAAATTATGTTTTTTGCGGTAAACATTTCAGGATTTCGGTCCATATAGTGGACTTCTATGGTGCCCCCGTGTTTGAACTTCCAAAATGCAGTTTAAATGCAGCTTCAAAGGGCTCTAAACAATCCCAGACGAGGAAGAAGGGTCCTATCAAGCAAAACTATAGTTTTTTTTTTTTTTAATTGGCAATTTATATACTTTTTTAACGTAAAATGCTTGTTTTGTCTAGCTTTGTGTCAAATCTGTGTATTCTGGTTCATGACCGTTAGGGTAGGTGGAAAAAATCACCCTACATCTCTGTTTTACCTTTTTTGTAAAGGCCGTTTCGACCCTCTATACCGCACACGTTAACACCGCGGCTCCAGCACGGCTACCGGAGCAGTTTGCGGACACTTTAGTCAATGCTCGCATTTATATGAGCTGCCCTACGTCTCGCTGAAGCATCCCAGAAGCGGCTGTCCATGCTACATCGCTAAAGTTAGGTGAATCCCCCACCTCGTCACTCCCCACCTGCCAAAAATTTTAATTTCTGTAGGCGGGATTTATTTGAATGATATTCTAACATCAGAGTATCCAGAAAACAAATGCTGTAGTCCAAAGGAACCATTTGCTGTAGCTCTTGAAAAAGGGATTTTTTTAAAAACTAAATACCTCTCTTTGGAGTGGACTTTGAGATTTGTAACTTTGTACATGTTTTTTTATTCCCAAACATACACACCACACACTGGCTAAAATTCAAAAAGTGAAAAAGTATAATAGGACCCCTTTAGGCCCAATCCCAATTCTATTTTCTACCCCTTCGCCTACCCCTCGCCCCTTCCCCTTGTCCCTTGAAACAAAGTGTAAAGGGGAAGGGCTAAAATATTTCCCCTAAGAAATGGGACACCACTACAACACTGTTATACGTCATCATAGGTTGTCGCTAGTTCCTAATGTTACGTCAGAGGACATGCGCAGATGTTTATCACTCATTCCAAGATGTCAAAATGTTGTCATGTTTCAAAAAGTACAAATGTACGGTGTACGCACCGTTCATTCACATGTGGCCGTAAGCAAAACAAACAACGCATTATCACATGCGCGGCAAATTGCTAATCAGTGTAGTGGTGCCTGGAGAAGTACGCTTCATTTGTGAATTTCGTTTTCAACTTTCTATTTGAATGCGTTCGTTTTCTGGATCCTTGGACTAAAATGTTTACAGGGGTTCACTGGTTAAAGAAATTTCTGATCATAAAAATCAGCTTCTTTTTATTTTTTTTATTATTATGTACTGATTTAAATTACTGGTGCGGTAGACGTATCGGGCGCAGGTGCATTAGGCGCAATCATCAAATACATTTCAAAGCAAGCCGGCTCCACGGTCCTGACTGCATCATCACTGCCTTTATTGGTGTTTTTAGCGAATATTTACATTTATTCACATGACTGGATGTGGTGGACTGCCATGATTTTGGCGAATGCAGGACACTACTGAATAATGCGCATCAGAGGGGATTTAAAAAGTGGAAGTGTGTATACACCGTATACCTGCGTACACCATCCACTACACCACCGTTGCAAATTGCCGTGCCACTGGTCTTTCATGTTTCTAACATGCAGTCAAGTGTATATGACATAAAAATATATTTTGTAATATCGTGCAATCAGTGTTATCTGCTAGCAAACTTTAGCGATTTTTTTGCAAACGTTTATTTACAAAACAACACCATAAACACAAACACAAGATTGAAGGTAATTGTCATCAAAATCCTTATTAAAGGCAAAAATTACTTATATTTACGAGTCTGCTTGCTCGAGTGAGCAGCCATGTTGGAAATTTCTCTTAGCCCTTCGTTTGAAGTGAGGTCCTGAAAAATCTTTGTTTGGAGGGCTATCTGGCCCTTCCCCTTACCCCTACCCCTCCAACCAAAAGAGAAATGAGACACCTCTACCCCTTCACGTGAACGCGCCAAACGGAGGGGTAGGGCTAAGTGTAGGGGTAAGGGGTAGAATTGGGATTGAGCCTTAATCTTCATCACTCAAAATTTGAAGGAATATTAGCAGTAGGCATACCACTGTTCTACAAACATGTTTGACAAAAATTTAATTTAATTTCAACAAAAACCTTCATTTTGTGGAAAACACAGTGCTCAAAATTAAAGAACAGTAGCCAATGTAGCACAAAAGAAGATTACAACAAACATTTTGGAGGGTTACAGCTGTAACAGTGTGTAGAGGCCCTTGCTTTGAATGACTTGCTTTTGAACGAAACTTTGGCCGCAGGACATCACTAGTTCAGACTGTGCTTGTGTGATCTTGGCCCACTCTTCTTCCACTCTCTTTCATAGTTTGGTAACTGTAGTGGGTTTTTTAGCCAGAACTTTGTCACCAAGGATTTTCCAGAGATTTTCGTTTATATATCAGGATTCTGGCCAACCAATTTCATTATTTCAATGTTCTTAGCTTCAAGGTACTGCTCTACATGTTTTGCAGTGGGGCATTGTCTTGCATGAAAATTGCAGCCTGATAGGGAGATGCTTGCAGAAAAGGAACTGCATGTTGCTGAATGAGGTAGTAACAGGCCCAACTCCTTCTGCAGAAAATATCCCCCCAAACCATGACACTTCCTCCTCCACCTTTCATTGACTTCTTTACGCACTTTCCTCAGTTTGATGTTGAACAAAATGTTTCCCATCAGACACAAGTAAATTAAACATGCTCTCATCACTAAAGTAAACTTTGGACCAGTTCTCCTCTCTCCACACAACATGCTCCTCAGTAAAGATAAACCTAGCCTAGATTTTTTTTTTTTTTTTTTTGCAGATGAGAGGCTTGCCCTGTTATATTTGACAAAAAAAACAGCATATGATAGATATGTTTTGAAGCATGGCTGCTGGTTTGAGCTGGTCCTTAGCTGGTCATGAGCTGGTTTAAACTGGTCCCTAGCTGGTCATGTGCTGGTCCTAAGCAACTAGCTCCTGCTCAGGCCCAGCTAGGGCCAGCACGTGGCCAGCTTAAACCAGCTCATGACCAGCTAAGGATTAGTTTAAACCAGCTCACACCAGCAGCCATGCTTCAAAACATACCTTACCAGCACATGCTGGTTTTTTCAACAGGATGGTCACTGCAGACCGACTTCTCTTAAACATGCCGGTACGAAATTCGTACCTTGTTCAGCACTAAACTGGCAAGCAATTCCAGCTGCAGTGTTGAACTAATTCTATTTTGAGAGTCACTTCATTATCCTGTCTTCTTGTGCATTTATCTTACATGGACGACCAGCCTTTTGACTTGAATGAATTAGTGTCATTGTAAACTTGTAATATTCAAGAAATCAGAGATTTGGAATGACCAACTTAGCTTGCAGTGGCTGAATGAGTCATCCCTTTAAAATTTATCTAGACACCTCCTGTTGAAGGTTTCAGTCAGCTTAGAGCGGCCTACCATTGTGCAACTGTAACCCCTCACACTCCGTCACGGGAGGCGGACGCACTAACAAGGAGGCTAAAGGCTGCAACCTCTAGCATCTGTCGCTAGTGCGCCTCTTGAGATCGGGGAGTGAGGTTTACCTGCACAGCACCTACTAGCTGGCCTCCGTTACACAATATCAGTGAAAATTGATAAAGCCCTCACATGCTCTTGAACTTGTAATTACAACTTGTAAACTTGGAATGTTCTGAGAGTTACAACTTTGACCAGTGACAGTTATACCACGTGACTGCCGCCAGCAGGGTTGGGGCCATTCATGAATTGAATTGAGAATGAATGATAAATTCCAATTCACTACCTGGAATGGAATTGGAATTGCATGCAGCTGACAGGAAATGGAATTGGAATTGAATTGGAATGTCGGGAAAGACAATTGAAATCAAATAAATTCCACTAAATTCCACTTGAGTTGCTAAATAAAATAATTTGACTTGATTTGCTTAATAGTTTATAGTACATTAAACAATGTAAATCACATAAACAACAAACATATAAAAGAAATACAAAGTACTGTTTAGTATGTTAAGCATGATCATTTCACATGCCAAATTTCAGGAAATGATGATAATTCAATGCAATAAAAGTGAATGAAATACATGAATGAACATGACTCATTTTTTTGTGGGTTGAGACATGTATTATGTGGTAATCATATATTAAATGTACAGTACATCCAGAAACGTATCACCACTGGTGATGCTCTGATTGATCGGCCACCGATCATGATCAGCCAATATTGGCTTAAAATAGCTTGATCGGCGAACCCCAAAAGCGCCGATCAAAAAAGCAGATCACTTGACGTAAATTACTCGCGCGACTTTTTTCACACATGCATGCACGGCGCACAGGTAAACAACAGCAGAGCGGAGCTTACCAGTGGCAACATGAGTACTAAATTCCTTATTCGTTTTGTAAGGGTAGTCTTGTTATTGGGCATGTGACTAAGTTGTGCGTGTACAGAGCGCTGACTGTAGTTCTGCCGGAGACGTTCAAGTTTACTTTCGGTTTCATTCTCTGCTCTCTTCAGTGAATGGTAAATGTGCGTGCTTGAATGTAAATGAATGTATCTTTCTATACCCATCATATTGCAATAATGTTACCGCTGTATGTCTGATTGTTGTCATCAGTCCATGTTGTAGTTCAGTTCATATAGAATGAGGTGTCGTGTAATTCCCGTGCGTATATTTTGCGCCATTTTATCGCATCGCAATTCTAATTAACGCATATAGATGTTACTGAGGTGAATGTTTATGTTTCCTATATACAGACGGATTCTGATATATCGTATTTAATTCAGTCTAAACCACATTTTACTACCTTTATCCTAATGACTGTGCAATGCTGGATAATATAATCCTTACATCATCTTAAAAAGCAGCTACAAATAACAAGCAAAGAACATTTACATTATCAAACAACTTCATCACTAACTAGTTTTGTTTAGTCTAGTGTGAGGTGCACTTTAAAAAACACTAACTATGTGTTATCTCTAACTATGGTCGATACACGATACTATCGTCTATGTCTACAACCCTAATTTGGTGGTTCTTCAAGATCTTGACTGTAGCCTATTTCTACAGTTTTTTTTGTTAATTTAGAGTTAGTTTAATTTCGACGAATGGTGCAAACTCTGCTAGATTATAGATAAAAGATTCCCATTCCCCTGCCATTCTGTGATCGGCGATCGGCAGATCATGATCTTGGTGATCGGTAATCGGTGATCGGCCCCAAAAATGCTGATCGGAGCATCTCTAATCACCACTGTCATGCAATTATTAATTCATAATGTACAGTTCTCATTTTTATTTACTTGCATTTGATCAACTCTATTTCATACATTACTTGGTATTTGTAAAACATCATAAATAAAGTTCAAATGTATGTCTCTAAATGCAATCACAAATAAATGCTCAGAAACAACAATAAACAGAATTCAGTGGAATTTCACTGAATTGAATTCCACTTCCTGTAATTCCAATTCAATTCCACCTCTGTTTCCTGTAATTGTTGTTGAATTCCAATTCCAATTCCATTTCCTTCTTTGAATTAGAATTGTTGAGTTCATTCCTGAATTGACCCCAACCCTGGCCGCCAGGTTCATTTTGGAGCTACTTAGGTGCTACCTCTGAGTCTGACAAAATATTTTTTTTTATATCAACTAAGCATTCTGTTAGTTTTGCAAATTGGTATGTTTCGCCAGGCCGTGAGGAATTATAGAGCTGCGTATCATCAGCATAACAGTGAAGGCTAACACCATGTTTCCTGATATCATCTCTCAGGGGTAACATATAAAGCGTAAAAAGTAATGGCCCTAGTACTGAGTCTTGAGGTACTCCATACTGTACTTGTGATTGATATGATACCGCGTCATTCTCTGCTACGAATTGATGCTGGTCAGATAAGTACGAATCGAACCATGCCAATGCACTTCCACTAATGCCAACATAATTTTCAAGTCTATTTAAAAGAATATTGTGGTCAACAGTATCAAACACAGAACTAAGATCAAGTAGCACTAATAGAGAGACGCAACCATGATCGGATGACAGGAGAATGTCGTTACAAACCCATATGACCTGCTCTTTAAAATTGTAATAAATGCTTTATACATGCTTTGTTAACACATTAAAATAAGTGTACTTATTTAAAGCATGACAAAACAATGATTTAAAATGTGCTTAGAAGTAAAGCTTTTACAAAATACCCTTTTATTAAAAAAAAAAAAATACTTAAGCGTGTTAAGAAGCATAGTTATGAAAGTGTACTCTCTTTAGTTTTTTTAAAGATATTTTTAAGATTTGCAGTATACTACAAGCGCACATTGAATGCAATTAAGTGCACTTCTTTTTTCACAAGGCTTTTTTGTGTTGCTTTTAATGAATGTTGAATTTCCATAATAAAAAGTTTAATTTGAAATACAGTGAAATATAGCATACACAGGTATGCATACAAATATAGCATACACAGACCACCCTGATGTTGCCCTATGGCCTAAAAAATCCACAAAGAAAATGTATTTTCTTCTTTTTTAGAAAATCACCATGTGCTGCTAATGTTTTAAACAAATATGAATATGAAAATGTTTTAAAGAAGCCAGAAATAATTACACTAGTGTTTATGTGTTAGACTGTCACATCCCTCTCTGAAACATTGTTGTGTCTCCAATCTCCTTTACCAACATTTTCAGTACATAAGAATATGTTGGTGTCACTGCCACTGTGCTTAGCTAGCATTCAGCATCAAGGAGAAAAGGACAGAAAACAGCACAAACCATGGTTTTCATTTGAGACATCACATCTTCTAATATCCATAGTATAAATATTGATTTCAAGAGTTCTTTGCTAAACCTAAAGTTACAGGGAATCATTGAAAACTTTAACAAATTCTTAAAGTAAATGTAAATTGATGAAAGACAGCTCACAGAGGAAAGGACTTTTAAGATGGTGCTGTCAGTAAACGGTTACCTGATAATCTGTTTGGGGAGTAAAAGAGTAAGCTGTGAAATATAAGAGTTGTATCAACATATATCATGCTGAGACAAGAGACACGCACTGAACGGAACGCAATTATCTTTCCCAGAAGATGAGGATGACAGTACTAGGGTAACTTTGAAAAATGAAAGAGCAAAGGATGGAGGAAAACAGCTCCTTCTAACGATCAGCCAGACACGAGTAAAGGTCATGTGTGAATGTGGCCCGGTGGGGAAAAAAACACAGCTGACCTTTGCCACCTCAGTTGAAGAGCTGTTGAGATGGTATTTGGCATGTCAGTGGAGTGTGCATTTCCATCCAGACACGCATCCACTCAACTATTCACTTCAAAACACTGATTTGCACTCTGTTCTCACAGAAAACTGGCTTCCACAGGTTTCACCAAACCCTCATGCTGAGCACACACACAAACACACACACCAGTGATCAGGCAAATCGATGGCTGGTAATTGGGCCGCATGGAGCTCTGGACACACACGCATGGAGTGCCCAGCAGTGTGAAATGAAACAAATGAGGGGTCAGTGGAGAAGCAGATGACCCTTAGAGTGCAGAGGTCAGGGGTCAGTGCTTCTGGCATGTCCCACCTCTCTCTCATCCGCCCACTTTTTAGTAACACTCCAAATTTTGCTGTTGGTACAATTCCCAAGATGTCCAGATGTTTAGTGCAGGGACAAATGTTTGTTGCACAAAATCATCAAAGACCGAAAGAGAGGGAGGTGGCTCAGGAAGGAAAGAAACAAGCGTGAATAATTGTGGGAAGACAAGTGGCATTAACAGCCATGACGATTGTGTTAAGTGGGGCTATTAAAATGCAAGACAAATAAGAGACAAGCAACCCAGCCTCATTGAAAAAAATACTCTTCACTACAATTTCAAAGAGAAAGTGGTGCTAAAAGCATTTTCAGTTTTATATGAAATGGGTAAACGTTTGAATGTTTTATCAAGTTGGTTGTTGTACGTATCAAAAAAGGTGTTAACAAAAGCAAACTTGAGAAAAAAATGCATTTGCTGTAGCAGCAATGCCATTTTAGCTTGTCTTTGAAGATTTGTGTTTCACATACTAACATATGTGACCCTGGACCACAAAACCAGTCCAAAACCAAAACCATAAGGGTCGAATTTTTGAAATTGAGATTTATACATCAACTGAAAGCTGCTGAATATATACGCTTTCCATTGATGTATTGTTAGGTAGGACTAGGATTTGGCTGAGATACAACTATAAGAAAGTCTGGAAGGGTGCAAAAAAATCTAAATATTGAGAAAATTGCCTTTAAAGTTGTCCAAATGAAATTCTTAGCTCTATATTACTAATACAAATTTAGTATTGATATATTTCCAGTAGGAATTTTACAAAATATCTTCGTGGAACATGATCTTTACTTAATACCCTAATGATTTTTGGAATAAAAGAAAATCTATCATTTGACCCATGCTATGTATTTTTAGCTATTGCTACAAATATACCCGTGCAACTTGAGACAGGTTTTGTGGTCCAGGGGCACATATATTTGATACACGGCTCAATGGACTACTTTATTCTGATTGGTCAATTGCAGACATACGTTCAAATATTTTTGTATTGTGATGTTAAACTGTATAAAGTGGTCAACATTTGAAGTGGATTAAAAAGTGAATCAAAGTTGTTCCAAGACAAGAATGGGTATTGTTTTAGTTTTAGGACAACTTTGATGAAAGGGTGTTGATCCACTTCAAATGTTGACTACTGTACTGTTGTCTACATGGCAATAGTTTATTCTGTATTTCTTTTATATTTCTCTATATTTATGCAATATCACACAAGCAAATTAACACATAGCCGTGGTGTTTTATTCCTAGATGCATAAATGTTTTTGAACAAATCTGTTGAGAAAATGATTCAGTCACTCATAAAAAACACCGCCTACTGGTGAAACAATGAATCCCTCAGAAAAGACAAGTGAAAATGAAACATCCTTACTAATAATTTACAGACTGATGATCATACTGTAAAGTAAAGCCAAAACATTTATGACTTCATTATCGCCCCCTGATGGATGGCTGCAGAAGGGAAGGGTGGCGTGAGATTAAATAAGTTTTACTTATGTGGTCCTTAAGATAAAGGGGAAAAAAGGCAGTAATTTCAGGATGTTTCATTTAATTTTAAATAATCAAAATGTATCGATGACACAAGGTTCTAAAAAGCCAAAAATACACTGTATGGGTCAGAATTGTATTTTTTTTTCTTTTATGCCAAAACTCATTAGGATATTAAGTAAAGATCATGCTCCATGAATATATTTTGCACATTTTCTACCGTAAAAATATCAAACCCTAATTTTTGATTAGTAATATGCTTTGCTAAGAACTTCATTTGGACAACTTTAAAGGTGATTTTCTCAGTATTTAGATTTTTTTGCACTCTCCGATTCAATAGTTTCAAATAGTTGTATCTCAGTCAAATATTGTCCTATCCTAACAAACCATAAACCAATGGAAAACTTAATTCAGCTTTCAGATGATGTATAGATCTCAAAAAATGAACTCGTATGACTGGTTTTGTGGTCCAGGGTCACATTTAGTCTAAAACTACAGTAACATCATGTTTCCAAAGCACAGACAACACTTCGGTACTTCCGATTTCTCATAACATTGGGACAATAGACTTGTCAGTCAATAAATGGGAAAATAAAGTAATCGGCGTTACTTATTTGAAAAAGTAACTCAGAAATTTTCTTGTAAATTAAAAAGTAATGTGTTACTTTACTAGTTACTTGAAAAAGTAATCAGATTACTTACTATCGTGTTACTTGTAATGTGTTACCCCCAACACTGCTGTTTTGTTCACAGAATTGTGAGGGGAAAAGTCTAAATTATGCATAACTCAAAATTCACAAATAACCACGAGTCAGAAAATAGGTAAACAGATATGTTGTGCTCTCCATGATTGAAGGTTTGTTCTTAAACTGAGATCAAGCTCTTTACCTGACTTCCTACCTGACTTCCTTCTGAAGTTATGGTATGAACTTCATGTCATGTCATGTGAACTTCAGGCTGTTTTCCCTGCTTCCTGTTTGCCTTTCCTTGCTGCAGAGTGGTCTGTGTTTGTTGCTCCCTGCAGCTTCGGTTTTCTGTTGGATTCTCTATCTTATTGTTAATTCTGCCGTTTTAAATTGATAGATATAGCTTAACTTGATTTCTGATCTTATCCATCAAACTAATCTGACTAATTTGATCGTTCGCCTTATTTTATAATCACGAGTGCAGCACGTTAGCATTCCATTAGCCAGTTAACTTTCTACTGGCACTCCATTCACGCTTTTAACTCTTGTTTACTATCTTTAGCATTACGTTAGCCAGTTAGCTTGTTATCTGCGTTCCATTCACGTTTTTTCTCTCGTGTTTAATATCGTTAGTACTCCTTTAGCCAGTTCCGTTCCGTTTTTTCAGGAATTCGAACAACAACAGTTGGTAAGTTGGAAACATTCCACAATCACGGTGAGTAATGGCTTCTTCTCCTACAATTGTTGTCTGCACTGCTTGCCACATGTATAGCTTATCTATCTCTGTCAGCAGTGAGCCTTATACATGTGATAAATGCAGGAATATAGTCAGGCTGACAGAGAAGATTTCAGAACTAGAATCACGCATCCAAACTTTAATAGAGGATAGTAAGAATGTGAGGGCCTTAGATACGGTTTTGGATGCGACTAGCTCAGAAAGCCCTGTACATTGTTCGGTTCCGGTAACAACGCCCGTGCAGCAGGGCAACTGGGTGACTGTGAGACGGCATAGTCGCGGGTCAAAACACCGCTCTTCCGTTCCGATCAGAACATCAAACAGGTTCTCCCCACTCAGTGAATCACCCACTGAGAAACCTGAGGAAAGTGCTCTAGTAATTGGCGATTCTATTGTACGGAACGTGAAAATAGAGACTCCAGCCACCATAGTCCAGTGTTTACCGGGAGCCAGAGCGCCTGACATCTTGGCAAATTTAAAAGTGCTGGCTAATGCTAAACGTAAATTCAGTAAGATTGTTATTCACGTCGGCACTAATGATGTTCGACTTCGCCAGTCGGAGATTACTAAAAATAATGTTAAAGAGGTGTGTGAACTTGCAAGTACGATGTCAGACACTGTAATATGCTCTGGTCCCCTCCCTGCTTACCGTGGTGACGAGATACACAGTAGACTGTGGTCACTCAATGGCTGGATGTCAAAGTGGTGCCCACGAAATAACATAGGTTTCATAGACAATTGGACGAGTTTCTGGGGCAGACCCGACCTGTTGAAAAGAGATGGTCTTCATCCCTCTGGATGTGGAGCATCTCTCCTATCTAGAAATATGGCACATAGTCTTAGCGTTTGCACTTGACTAACTGGGGCCCAGGTCAGGAAGCAGACAGACTGGCTAAACCGACCGTCTGCTAGCCGCCTCACGTCACAGAAATCAGTTAATTCTCAGCACATAGAGACCCTTTCACCTAGATATCACACTATAGAGACTGTGTCTGTTCCCCGAGCAAGAAAATACAAAAAACGCCTGAATCAAATCAAGACTAACAATTTAATTGATGTTCAACAAATAAAAAATATATATAATATAGAGAAGCAATTGATAAAGCTTGGCTTATTGAATATCAGGTCCCTTTCTACGAAAGCACTTTTTGTAAATGATATGATCACTGATCATAAGCTAGATGTGCTCTGTTTGACAGAAACCTGGCTAAAACCAGACGATTACATTATTTTAAACGAGTCCACCCCCCAAGATTACTGTTATAAACATGAACCACGTCTAAAAGGTAAAGGGGGAGGTGTTTCTACTATTTATAGCAATATTCTCAATGTCTCTCAGAGAAAGGGCTTCAAATATAACTTGTTTGAAGTAATGGTGCTTCATATAGCATTATCCAGAGAAACAAGTGCTAATGATAAATCCGCCGTGACGTTTGTACTAGCTACAGTTTACAGGCCACCAGGGCACCATACAGACTTTATTAAAGAATTTGCTGATTTTCTATCCGAGTTAGTGTTGGCCGCAGATAAAGTCTTAATAGTGGGTGATTTTAACATCCATGTTGATAATGAAAAAGACGCATTAGGAACAGCATTTATAGATATTTTGAACTCTATTGGGGTTAGACAACACGTGTCAGATCCTACTCATTGCCGAAATCATACTCTAGATTTAATACTGTCACATGGAATTGATGTTAATGGTGTTGAAATTCTGCAGCAAAGCGATGATATCTCAGATCATTATCTAGTCTCTTGTATACTCCAGATAGCTAAAACTGTAAATTCAACTCCTTGCTACAAGTACGGTAGAACCATCACTTCTACTACAAAAGACTGCTTTGTAAGTAGTCTTCCTGACTTATCTGAATTCCTCAGCATATCCAATAGCTCAGAAAAACTTGATGATGCAATAGAAACTATGGAATCACTCTTTTCTAGCACTTTAGATACAGTTGCTCCAGTGCGCTTAAAAAAGATTAAGAAAAACAGTGTAACACCGTGGTATAACGATCACACTCGCGCCCTAAAGAGAAAAGCACGAAAAATGGAACGCAGCTGGAGGAAAACAAAACTAGAGGTTTTTCGTACTGCTTGGCGTGAATGCAACTTATCTTATAGAAAAGCATTAAAAACTGCCGGATCGGATTACTTTTCGTAACCCTAGGTATTTGTTCAATACTGTGGTTAAATTAACGAAAAATATAGCAGAAACAGGTGCAGACATTTCCCAACAGCACAGCAGTAATGACTTTATGAAGTACTTTACCTCCAAGATAGACACTATTAGAGATAAAATTGTAACCATACAGCCGCCCGCTACAGTATCGCATCAGATAATGCGTTGTAGATCTCCTGAGGAACAATTCCACTCATTCTCTATTATAGGAGAGGAAGAATTGTATAAAATTGTTAAATCATCTAAACCTACAACATGCATGTTAGACCCTATTCCATCTAAGCTACTAAAGGAGGTACTTCCAGAAGTCATAGATCCTCTTCTGAATGTTATTAATTCGTCACTATCATTAGGATATGTTCCCAAAACCTTCAAACTGGCTGTTATTAAGCCACTCATTAAAAAACCACAACTTGACCCCAATGAACTAATTAACTACAGACCAATTTCGAATCTCCCTTTTCTGTCAAAGATACTAGAAAAGGTAGTATCCTCACAATTATGCTCCTTCTTAGAGAAAAATGGTATCTGTGAGGATTTCCAGTCAGGTTTTAGACCATATCATAATACTGAGACTGCTCTAATTAGAGTAACAAATGACCTGCTCTTGTCAACCGATCGTGGTTGCATCTCTCTATTAGTGCTACTGGATCTTAGTGCTGCGTTTGATACTATTGACCACAACATTCTTTTAAATAGACTTGAAAATTATGTAGGCACTAATGGTAGTGCACTGGCTTGGTTCGAATCGTACTTATCAGACCGTCATCAGTTTGTGGCAATAAATGAAGAGGTATCATTTAAATCACAAGTGCAGTATGGAGTACCTCAAGGCTCAGTACTAGGGCCATTACTTTTTACGCTTTACATGTTACCCTTGGGAGATATCATCAGGAAACATGGTGTTAGCTTTCATTGTTACGCTGATGATACTCAGCTCTATATTTCTTCGCAGCCCGGCAAAACATATCAATTCGAAAAACTAACAGAATGCATAGCTGATATTAAAAACTGGATGGCAAGTAACTTCTTACTGTTAAATTCTGAAAAAAACAGAGGTGTTAATTATTGGACCTAAAACCTCCACAAGTAATAACCTAAAACACAGTGTACTACTAGATGGCTGTTCTGTAAATTCGTCGTCATCAGTTAGGAACCTAGGCGTCCTATTCGATAGCAATCTCTCCTTTGAAAGCCACAGTTCTAGCATTTGCAAAACAGCATTTTTCCATCTTAAAAATATATCGAAATTACGACCTATGCTGTCAATGTCAAATGCTGAAACATTAATTCATGCGTTCATGACCTCAAGGGTAGATTATTGTAATGCTTTATTGGGTGGTTGTTCTGCACGCTTAATAAACAAACTCCAGCTGGTCCAAAATGCAGCAGCTAGAGTTCTTACTAGAACTAGAAAGTATGAGCATATTAGCCCGGTTCTGTCAGCACTGCATTGGCTCCCTATAAAATATCGTATAGATTTTAAAATCTTGCTAATTACTTATAAAGCCCTCAATGGTTTAGCTCCTCAGTACTTGAGCGAGCTTCTATCGCATTATAGTCCCTCACGTCCGCTGCGTTCTCAAAATTCTGGCAATTTGATAATACCTAGAATATCAAAATCAACTGCCAGCGGCAGATCATTTTCTTATCTAGCGCCTAAACTCTGGAACAATCTACCAAACACTGTTCGGGAGGCAGACACACTGTCAGTTTAAATCTAGATTAAAGACACATCTCTTTAACCTGGCTTACATATAAAACATTAACACATTCCTATAATTCAAATCCGTTAAAGGATTGTTAGGCTGCATTAATTAGGTCAGCCGGAACCGAAAACACCTCAAATTACATCTGATGCACTCGTTGCATCGTAAAAAGAATGGCATCAACGCTAATATTAGTCTGTTTCATTCTTATTCCGAGGTCACCGTAGCCACCAGACCCAGCCTGTATCCGGATCAGATGGTCACCGCAGTCCCCCGGATCCAGTCCGCACCCAGCTTAGATCATGGATCACCACCTGGAGATGACTTCAATAGCCATAGATGTCAACCAGATAAGCTCCAGAGACCGATCATCAATGAAGACCTCGCCAACCTAGATAGCCATCGGTACTACACCACAGGAACCTGATGAGTTCTCTACAATTGGACATTGGTACAAACTGCTGGTTTCGTCTGGCCAGAGGAGAACTGGTCCCCCGACTGAGCCTGGTTTCTCCCAAGGTTTTTTTCTCCATTTCTGTCACCTGTGGAGTTTTGGTTCCTTGCCGCTGTCGCCTCTGGCTTGCTTAGTTGGGGACACTTTCCAGCGATATCGTATACTATTTGAACTGAACTGACGATGATATCACTGAATTCATTGATGAACTGCCTTTAACTGAAAATTGATTATCTTCAATAATGCGTTACTTACATACTATTGTTCTGTTTAAATACTGTGCAGTTGCTTTGACACAATCTGTATTGTTACAAGCGCTATATAAATAAAGGTGACTTGACTTGACTTGACTAGACATCATCTTCATTTCATTTTCTTTTCATTTTCAGGTATGAAGAGAGTTTACTTGCTGCTGGAAAATAAATGCGAAGTGCCTAGAGAGAAAACATAAAATTGTCATATTTTTCAGTCTTTCTGCAGTGGAGACATTTGCATGCTAATTCAATGCAACTTATATATGCTTCTGTCAAACAATAATAAAAAAAAAAACATGGGAATGTTTGGCAAAAAAAAAAAAAGAACAAGCACATGCTAGCTTGCAAACCTTTATTAAATAATAACTGTTATCTTACCTTTTCTACATTAGAAAACCTTGTTGATCCAAACAGTGTGCCAGCAACAACAGTGTGCGGGATGACTTTTATTCTTCTGCACTGCACTGCTAAAACAAAAAAACGGCAAGACAGGATATTTTTTGGCGTAAATATCCAGCGCATGTCACGGTGTATGCTAAGATTTAATGAATTGTGACAAGTGTCACTTTGCTGCAATATGGGCAGCTCAGGGTTTTGGCTCGTGCGCCCTGCAAAATGTGGCTTCATTGGCACCATGTGAAAAGAAGCTGCTACCATCGATTCATCCTGTGTCACTAATCCCCTCAATGAAAATTTGGTTTCATTCGGGCCGGTTTCGCTCTGACAGGCGTGAATCCACCCCAATTTACCCTCTACGTGGGGTTTCCCTGAATGCACCCACCCCACGCTGGTTTGATCTCAGCCCGCGTCCTCGCCTCAATGAGGCGCTTCATTAGCTTTAATATGTGAAGTGTGCCAAGACCTACCCAGCCACAACACGGCCAGGGAATGAATAACCCCCTCCGTGAGCGAACTGAATCTTCTTTTGTTGCTCTTGAATATTGCAGTACGTTGAGTGTGTGGGGCTTCTGCGCTGGCGGTGTGTGTTCTGTGCGTAATTGGATTAGACTGAGTGCTGCGGATGTCGCCTGTCAATTAGACCTTTATGAACTGCACTTTATTGCCTGAGAATATTTCATGTACAATGAGCAGATTATATGAACAGACTGAGTAAAAGGCTTTAAATTAAACCGCTATCACACATGCATTATTGCAAAAGTCATTATAAACAATACCCAAGTTTATTTATTGGGACTAGCTGAAGAAATAACACAATTAAATAATTTATTTGTTTGGAGCTGATTGTTAATATATGTTGCTAGTATCATTGCTACAGCAATTGCAGTTGTGCTTATAAAAGTCTTGAATGAATTACATATCAGATATTAAAGTAAGTTGTTTTTATGTTTTGGTTACATTTACTTTTTTTTTTTTTACTTTATTGGAATGGTGTGAAACTTGGTAAAGTGTTTGGCACTTGCTACATGGAAAAAAAAAAGAAGAAAAAAGTAAAAAAAATTAAAAATCCTGGATATTTTCCTCTGCTCAAAATGTTTTTTTTTTTTTTTTTTTTATATCAACTTCAGATTTAGAACACAGCTTGTTTAGGTTCATGGCTTTGATGCAGTTTTACAGTGAAACAGAAAATGTGTTTCATATAAAAAAAAGTATTTGTGCATTTTTCCGTAATAATAAACTTCTATAACCTTTCTAAAAGTTTTGGAAATATTGGTGGAATATTAGAAATATTTTATATTACATACTAAATATTTCTAGTGGATATAATTTTCTCCGTGCACAAACTAAATCTTTCTTACTTTTTTGTGATCTTAACTTTAAATTTGAAACAGCTTGTTTAGATTAATGGCTTCAATGCAGTTTTACAGTGAAACAGAGAATGTGTTTCATATAAAAAAAAAAAAGTATTTGTGCATTTTCTGTAATAATAAACTTAAACTTCTATAACTTTTCTAAACGTTTTGGAAATATTGGTGGAATATTAGAAATATTTTATATTACATACTAAATATTTCTAGTCGATATATTGTTCTCTGTGTTCAAACTAAATCTTTCTTTTTTGTGATATCAATTTCAAATTTGGAACACAGCTTGTTTAGATTCATGGCTTCGATGCAGTTTTACAGTGAAACAGAGAATGTAATTCATATAAAATAAAATAAAAATTTTTTGTGCATTTTTCTGTAACAATAAACTTAAACTTTTATAACTTTTCAAAAAAAGTTTTAGAAATATTGGTGGAATATTAGAAATATTTTATATTACATACTAAATATTTCTAGTGGATATATTTTTCTCTGTGCTTTCATCTTTTTGTGATATCAACTTCAATATCAAAATTCAAAATGTAATGTGTACCCTATATTTCTTCATATATATTTTTAAGCAGTGGCAGAAAGGCATTACACCAATCTATAAAATTTAATATACAGTTGAGGTCAAAAAGATACCCCTTTCAGAATCTGCAAAATGTTAATTATTTTACCAAAATAAGAGGGATCATGCAAAATACATGTTAGTGCTCACATAAAAGACATTTACAAATAGTCCACAAGGGAAAATAATAGTTGAATTTATAAAAATGACTCCGTTCAAAAGTTTACATCCCCTTGATTATTAATACTGTGTTCTTACCTGAATTAACAGCCGGGGGTGAAAACTTTTGAACAGAATGGAGATGTGTAAATTTGTTATTTATATTTATTTTTCCTTTAGCACTGCCCTTCAGAGACTACAAAAGATAGTTACATGTTTTCCAGAAGACAAAATAAGTTAAATTTACCCCGATTTCCAAATTGTAAAAGTTTTCACCCCCAGCTCTTAATGCACGTTTTTTCCTTCTGGAGCATCAGTGAGCATTTGAACCTTCTGTAATAGTTGCACATGAGTCCCTCAGTTGTCCTCAGTGTGAAAAGATGGATCTCAAAATCATATAGTCATTGCTGGAGAGGTTCAAATGCACAAAAATACTGGAAAAACCAAAGAATTTGTGGGACTTGAAGGACTATTAACAACTATTACTAAACAAAAAATGTCAGAACACAGTATTAAGAATCAAGAGGACGTAAAGTTTTGAACGGGGTCATTTTTATAAACTTGTGGACTATATGCAAACATCTTTTATGTAAAATCTCTTATTCAGTTTAGTACTAATAAAAACAACTTGCATTTTGTATGATCCCTCTTATTTTGGCAAAATAGTTTATTATATTAATTTTTATTATTTTTTAAGTTGGACTGAACGGTGTAAAAAAAAAAAAGCAGCCAAGTGTCATGCTATTTAATAGTTTTGAAGGCTGTACTACTTCCCTAAAAAGTGGAAAATATGCATAAAATGAGGTGTGCAGTGCACGACAAATACATTTGTTTATTGATATTTGTGTAGTTGTTAAGCAGTGTCAGGAAGACAGCAGTAATCTGTGTTTACCTCCGAGTGTCAGGAGGCCCGTCAGTGATCACTCACACGCATCTAATCCACTTTTGATGAACTGGGTTAATAGACTCCCTGTGGTCATTATCAAAGAGACTCATTTCTATTCATTTCTCAGCGCACACGACCCTCACACACCCGCCCCTCATTACGTGTGGCCTCTCCCCAATAAATACAGCTCTTCTGTTCTCCGGAGGGTCAGTTCATCCTCAAGCGTTCAGCATGCCCCGTCCAGACAGCTCTTACGCGCAGTTTATCTGGAGAGAGGCAGACAGAGCCCGCTCGGACCCACGTCCCGGAGCCGCAGCAGGCTGGAGGGAGGAGAGAATGCAGGGCAGGGTAAGCTGCGACCCATGCGCTCTCGTCCAAATCAGACTCTCCGGACTCACATATCCTGACGAAGACCAGAGCGCCATCGCCCGAGCTCGGAGACGCCGCAGACTGGCCGCCAACGCCCGTGAGAGGAGGAGAATGCTGGGGTTGAACGTGGCCTTTGACCGCCTGAGGAGCGTCATTCCTAATGTGGAGAGCGACAGGAAGCTTTCCAAGTCTGAGACGCTTCAGATGGCACAGATCTACATCAGTACTCTGAGCGAGCTGCTGGAGGAAAGAGACTGCGACCCGGAACTCAGTTGCCCGATGCTGGCGACAGGCGTGCAGGATCAGATCGTAAAGGGTTCAATGCCAACCGAAGACACCAAACCAGAGGAGAAAACCATTCCAACCTGTAGGATAAGAACATATGCTGGGAATTTCGGACGTCCAAATTGTTGTGATCCCAAAACACCTGAACTCTTAGTGGATTCTCATTATATGGAAAGGAGCAATGGAGCAAAATGACACTGATATTGCATTCTCAGCTTTGTATTAAACTTCCCTTTTTTAATAAATTCTGAATTAATTTTTGGAGATTTTGTTGAAACATATAAATATTTTGGAATTAATGATATATTTTGCTTTTTATGCTATACAAATAAATATTTTCAGAAGAAAAAGCTTGTCTTTTTTGTTTGAGTTCACAAATTTGGGTTACGTTTAATTGATAGTCCACTTTACACATTCTACTAACTATAAGTACCTTTGCAATTACATGTCAGCTAACTCTAATTAATTTGCAACTATATGTTAACTTATATTAGAGTATAAGTAGACTGGGTTATGCTTAGTAGAATAAATTGACGCCTTATTGCAACGTCACACTACCAGTTAAAAGTTTTTGCATAGTAAGATTTGTAATGTTTTTTAAAGAAGTCTTTTCGCCAAGTCTAGATTTATTGGACCAAAAGCACTGCAAAAACAGTAATATTTTGAAATATTGTTAGTATTTAAAATACAGTGGCTTGCAAAAGTATTCAGCCCGCTTGAACTTCTCCACATTTTGTCACATTACAGCCACAAACATGAATCAATTTTATTGGAATTCCACGTGAAAGACCAATACAAAGTGGGAAGTGGAACGAAAATCATACATGATTCCAAACATTTTTTACAAATAAAGAACTGAAAAGTGGGGTGTGCGTAATTATTCAGCCCCCTGAGTCAATACTTTTTTGTAGAACCACCTTTTGCTGCAATTACAGCTGCCAGTCTTTTAGGTTATGTCTCTACCAGCTTTGCACATCTAGAGACTGAAATTCTTAACCCTTCTTCTTTGCAAAACAGCTCCAGCTCAGTCAGATTAGATGGACAGCGTTTGTGAACAGCAGTTTTTAGATCTTGCCACAGATTCTCGATTGGATTTAGATCTGGACTTTGACTGGGCCATTATAAAACATGGATATGGTTTGTTTTAAACCATTCCACTGTTGCCCTGGCTTTATGTTTAGGGTCGTTGTCCTGCTGGAAGGTGAACCTCCACCCCAGTCTCAAGTCTTTTGCAGACTCCAAGAGGTTTTCTTCCAAGATTGCCCTGTATTTGGCTCCATCCATCTTCCCATCAACTCTGACCAGCTTCCCTATCCCTGCTGAAGAGAAGCACCCCCAGAGCATGATGCTGCCACCACCATATTTGACAGTGGGGATTGTGTGTTCAGAGTGATGTGCAGTGTTAGTTTTCCGCCACACATAGCGTTTTGCATTTTGGCCAAAAAGTTCCATTTTGGTCTCATCTGACCAGAGCACCTTCTTCCACATGTTTGCTGTGTCCCCCACATGGCTTGTGGCAAACTGCAAACGGGACTTCTTATGGTTTTCTTTTAACAATGGCTTTCTTCTTGCCACTCTTCCATAAAGGCCAACTTTGTGCAGTGCACGACTAATAGTTGTCCTATGGACACCTAAGCCTGCTTTAAATTTCTCTATAACTTTATCCCTGACCTGTCTGGTGTGTTCTTTGGACTTCATGGTGTTGTTGCTCCCAATATTCTCTTAGACAACCTCTGAGGCCGTCACAGGGCAACTGTATTTGTACTGACATTAGATTACACACAGGTGCACTCTATTTAGTCATTAGCAATCATCAGGCAATGTCTATGGGCAACTGACTGCACTCAGACCAAAGGGGGCTGAATAATTACGCACACCCCACTTTTCAGTTCTTTATTTGTAAAAAATGTTTTCGTTCCACTTCTCACGTGTACACCACTTTGTATTGGTCTTTCACGTGAAATTCCAATAAAATTGATTCATGTTTGTGGCTGTAATGTGACAAAATGTGGAAAAGTTCAAGGGGGCCGAATACTTTTGCAAGCCACTGTAACTGTTTTCTATTTGAATATTTTAAAATGTAATTTATTTCTGTGGTTTCAAAGCTGAATTTTTAGCACCATTACTCATCACATGATCCTTCAGAAATCATTTAAATATTCTGATTTGCTTCTCAAAAAACATTATCGTTCAGGTTTCTTTGATGAATAGAAAGTTCAAAAGAACAGTATTTATCTGAAACCAGGGGCGTAGCAACCGGGGGGGACGGGGGGGACACGTCCCCCTCACTTTTAGAAACAGGTGATTCTGTCCCCCGCACTTTTTTTGACCTAGCGCCAATATTTCCGCCCCTGGTCTCTGATTTGTTACTTAGATTTGAGTGAAGTAACATTTAGCCAATCACAGCGCGAATCTCTTGGGCGTCTGCCATGAGCTTCAAATCTTGTTGCTCTTGTAAACAGAATGTATTATACTATATGAACATCACCTTTGGGTCACATGACCATACTGTCCCCCCCACTTTTAAATTGGCTGCTACGCCCCTGTCTGAAACAGAAATGTTTTGAAACATAAATGACATAAATGTCTTTATCATCACTTTTGATCATTTTGAAAGCAAACTCGCTAAACAAAAGTATTAATGTCTAAAATTTCTATAAAAAAAAAAAAGGATGACTCCAAGCTTTTGAATGGTATAAAAAGGTATAGTGTTTAATGTTACAAAAGTTTATTTCACTTCAGACAAATGCTGATCTTTGGATCTTTCTATTCACCGAAGGATCCTACAAAAATGTAACTGTAAACTGTTTTAAATATTGATAATAATAATAAATAATAATCATAATAAATGTTTCTTAAACAGCAAATCAGCATATTAAAATGATCTCTGAAGGATCATGTGACACTGAAGACTGGAGTAATGGTGCTGAAACTTTACTTTTGATCACAGGAATAATTACATTTTAAAATATATTAACAAGAAAGCAGTAATAGTAAAAATATTTCACTATATTACCGTTTTGGCTGTATTTTGGATTAAATAAATGTAGGCTTGGTGAGCTAAAGATAATGTTTTGAAAAACTTTACCAGTCAAAAGTTTTTGGACAGTAAGATTTTTTATGTTTTTTAAAGAATTTTCATCTGCTCACCAAGCCTGCATTTATTTGATCCAAAGTACTGCAAAAACAGTAAAATGATGAAATATTGTTACCATTTAAAATAAGTTTTTTATTTGAATATTTTTTTAAATGTAATTTCTGTCTGTGATTACTCAGGTAAATTTCTAGCATTATTACTTTTGACATGATCCTTCAGAAATAATTCTAATATTCTGATTTGCTGCTCAATTTTTTTTTTCAGGTTTCTTTGGTAAACAAAAAGTTCAGACGAACTGCATTTATCTGAAATAAAAATCTTTTATAACATTATAAAGGTCTTTATCATCAATTTTGATCAATTTAAAGCAAGTATTAATTTCTATAATTTATAATATAAAAGTTAGTGTATAATGTTACAAAAGCCTTTTAATTTCAAATAAAAGCTGATCTTTGGATCTTTCTATTCACCAAAGAATCCTAAAGAATGTACTGAACTGTTGTAAATATTGTTAATAATAATAAATATTTCTTGAACAGCAAATTAGCACATTTGAATGATTTCTGAAGGATCGTGTGACACTGAAGATTGAATTAATAAAGCTGAAAATTTAGCTTTGATCACAGGAATAAATTACATTTTAAAATATATTAAAATAGAAATCACTTATTTTAAATAGTAAAAATATTTCACAATATTACTGCTTTTGCTGTATTTTTGACTGGTAGTGTAATTTTGCACTTTCATGTCAATTAACTCTTAGAGAATTAGTAGACTGGGTTTTGCTTAGTAGAATAAGTCGACACGTTCTTTCAAAGCTATTTAAAGTCAGCAGAATGTGTTGAGGACCATCAAAATAATGTGTTAAAAGATATCAAGCAGACCGCCTACTAATGCTTCAAATGACAGGTTTTGACAGGTAGTTGCAAAAGTTACTTACAGTTAATATAATGTTTAAAGAGTGTCAAAATGTATGACCTAAATTTGATTTAGTGGAAAGTCATTGAGACACTAATATCCCAATCAGACACCAAAAATGACAAAAAAAAAAAAAGTACTGAAAGTAGCAATTTTATTTGCGTTAAAATTATGTACAAGTAACCAAAGACATTATTTTGAAATTGGTACAAATTTCATGTTCCTGCAGTTGGCTTTTCAAGAACTCTTCCCTCAAAAAACTCAACCGAGAAAAATGCGGTATAAAATAAAACGATTGGATTCAGAAAAGTAGTCTATCTAGTTCTCCAACAGCCAATATTTACATGAGTATTTACAGTTCGTGTTGCTTCATTCAGTTCCCCGCTGTGTGAATTCAATCCCGTTGTGATGTTTGGAGCTCAGAGACACACCGCAGGGCTGTACCCAGAACAGGCCAGAAAATATTCACAACTCATAGTGTTCCGTGTAACAGAGTGAAACCAAAACAGTTAAGCGGTGAGAGGGGGAGAAAAATGATCCCTAGCTTTCGTTAAGAAGTTATTTCAGTCTATTTCAGTCATGAACAGCAGCAAAATGTCTGCGCCTCTGACATCAAACCTACTGCTGAGGGCGATCGCTTTAGAAGGCAAACAAACAACAGAGCACTTCTGAAAACAACCTTAAGAACATGAGAACAAGTGTAGGTCAAAACTGGAAGCTACTGGCCTTATCAGAGAGATGTCAAGTGCGAAATTCAAAAACACCAACCATAAACAATTGTGGACTTATTCAGCATGTAGTTTATGACACGAACTAATGTAATGTGAGGTGAAACTTTGTTTGTTTGTCGTGGCTCCAAGCCCAAGGTCACGGCTAGACGGCAACCGCCGTTCATCGAAACTGTTATTGCATTAATCTTAATTTCTCACAGCAACTTTGGCTCTGACCAAACCTCAGTAGCAGGGCATGCCGAATTTCCGCTGAACTCAGGTTACCAGGAAGCCATGACCCAAACCCAAGGATGAGATTTCCTGGCTTCAAAAATGCATTTGAATTGATTCAAAATCCCAATCATTTCTTTCATGGACAATGCGATTCTGCAGCCAAGCATAATTCGGCATATTGCACAATTTAACGAGTTCTACTGTAGATTTTGAGCCACGTAAAGGTTGGAAATCAGGGTTGTTAACATTACAGTTAACGTTCTGGCATTTGGACAATATGCTTATAAGTCGACTACTAAAACATTCTAAAAATGCTTTGTCCCTTTCCTGCCCTAGCAAAATGGAAAGCGAAGTAATTTATTCATTCGCAGACCTTTGACACGGGCGCTATTGATTAAAAACAAATTTGTGCAACACAAAGGGAGCACATCCTGAAGTGAAGAGAATGGATTTGAACCAGAAGGGCATGTCTTTGCGGCATTTCAAAGAGGGCCTGAATTTCGAATGCAGTTTTGGATTCGCCCTCCAATCGTTCAGGTCAGTGTCGAGGGCTTTTAAATTTATAGGCTTGAGAGTTGGAATGAAGCAAACAGAGAGAGACATCCTTTAACAAGTTTTCTCAAAGCTACTCTCCATTTCTGCCAATGAAAACCAACTTCCAAGGCGACTGATCAATAGACAGCAGATTGAGGAGAGTTGTGATGCGAGGAACAATTATTTTGTGATGAAAACATTTTAAGACGGAACGGATGAACAGCTTGTGACAAACTCAATCAAATCAGCTCATTTTAATAGAGTTCTGTGTATGATGTGCTTTAAACTTCATTCTTTACAGTCTGAACGAGGAAGGTACTGGTTGATGATGATGATGATGGGTGTGTCAGGTTGGGCAGCAGTGTGCTGAGCTCTGTTTGTGGAGCTCCGCAAACACTAGCAGTGTTCCAGATAATCAATGACCCTGGAGATAGACTTCTGTCCCGCGGTGCCCACGTCACACTGTAAGGGACAAAAACACAATTGTTCAGTCAATAAGCATAACTTTCTTATTAGTTTTCCTTGCAAAATGAGGTAGAACATTAGTATTGACATTACAGCAGGCTTATGCGTAGCGGCTTGCCTAGTTTTCATATTCATGTCACATAATTTCTAGTGACAGGCCGTTTTATCAGTCAATATGTGGCCATTTTTCTGATTATAGAGGTTCAATTTAGCCACTCAGCCAATTAACAGTAGAGGTATTTTTACCATGGCTCACAGTTTATTATAATGCATCCTTAATACATTGTAATTACACAAATACATGCTATTAAGTAACAATTACTTTCTATTGTTTGTAATAACATATAAAGTCTAAAAAATGATACCCTCTCATGTAAAAGTTCTAAAAGCAGAAAGCCTTCTCAATAAACAGATGTTTTGAACAAGCTTTGGTTACACTATTTTATGGTGGCCGGGGTTCAAGCATTTAAGGAGTTTATGGCTTCTATGCTGTTAGGGTGTAGGCCAACATGAAGTAAATGGCTGACACCAGAACACATCTATGATGGAGATTATGATTTTATCGAGTTTGCGTTTAAAACCTAAGTCACAGAATTATGTTTTTTTGAATAATGTCAAATATTAAAAGAACAGTTTGAATGACAACAGTGGTCCTATAGAGGTAAAGTTATTCAGAATGAGGATATCTATCATATGATATGAAGATATAAGTCTTTGTGAATATATGGAAGTTTTATTGCGATTTTAGTTCTTTTACAACAGAAATATCATGTTTTTGACACCTTTTTGCTGTAGTGCCACCTATGGTCTGATCTTCATGGAACTTTGCATGCTCGTTAAGAGTCATCTGGTACATGTTTTCACCAATTTTCGTAAGTTTTGAGTTTTTGTTTAGGTTCTATGGACTTTTGGGTATATGTGGCCACACCTCTCTTTAAAATGACCCTGTTTATATTTAACCAAAGAACAAAATTCAATTTTTTTTTGATAATTATTGATCTAGAGCAGGGGTGGGGAACCTTGATCCACGGTGTCCCTGCAGAATTTAGCTCCAACCTTGAAAAAAAAATACCAACCTGTATCCTGAAGACCTTGATCAGGTGTGTTTGATTAGGGTTGGAGCTAAACTCTGCAGGGACACCGGCCCTCAAGGTTCCCCACGCCTGATCTAGAGAATCCAGAGAACTGCACTGCAGTGGTTTTATCGAAATTGGGTGAAAAACCTAGGACTAGTTCGCAAAAGTAGGTTTTTAACATAATTGAGAATACTTCATAAATTATTTGATTGACAGCAATGGTTCTTGAGTTGTTCAGCATGAAAACTATCAAATTATATGCATATTGTGTGGATGTGTGAAGCTTTATATATATATATATATATATATATATATATATATATATATGATAAATAGTTGCTACTTCTGCTAATATTTTAAATATTTTTGTTCTTTTAAAATAAATAATGTGTGTATTATTTTATCAAATCATATAATAGAGTTATGCTGCAGGAAATAATAGCATTTTAAACTTATGCTTCTATTATCTCAATGGGTTTTTGGTCTGGTTAACACAATTTAATATTTTCATTCTTGTTATTCTATGACATGAAATATATCTGTAATAACCTCTTACTTTTTTTTTTTTTTTTTTTTTTTTTAAGATTCCCGTCTTGAAAATGTTGGAACAAGTGACTACAGAAGTTGTAAGGGATATTGCGTTGTGTTTACTCTCATATTCTTGACTATTCTAAACTACTAGAACTCAAACTTTCTAACTTTGCAAGAATTCTCTTAATGTGTAATAATTAAACAACTGTTTGTCAAAAATCTTATTTTTTTTCGCATTAAAAAAACTGGAAAAATTTATGGAAGCCCATTTCTGACACTAAATAAAAAATAAAAAAGGTTATTGCGACTTTTTCTGTCAATTCTGACTTTTTTTGTAATTGTGATACAAACTTCCAATTCTGATGTTTTTTCTCAGAATTGTAAGATATAAACTCACAATTGTGAGTTATATAGTCAGCCTTGCATGATATAAACTCGCAACTGCGAGTTGCAAAGTCACAATTCTGAGAAGAAATTCTGACTTCAAATTTTGTTATAAAGTCAGATTTGCACGATATAAACTTGCAACTGCAAGTTACAAAGTCACAATTCTTTATTTCTCAGAATTGTGTGATAAAAAAAATCTATTACTTTTTGTTGTAAATGCAAGTTTGTATCTCGCAATTCAGACTTTTACGCAATTCAGATTTTTTTTCTAAGAATTGAGAGATAAACTCACAATTGCAGGGTATAAAGTCCAATTTGTTCAGAACATTTTTTTTTAGAATTGCGAGTTTATATCTCACAATTCTGACTTAACTTCAAATTGTGCTATTAAGTCAGATTTGCATGAAATGAACTCGCAATTCTAAAAAAAGTCACATTTACAAGACATAAACTCGCAATTCTAAGGAAAAAAGGTCAGAACTCGGATTTTATATCATAAATCTGACTTAGTTCTCATAATTGCAACTATTTCCCAGAAAAATCTTGGAATTCAGACTTTAGATCTCCAAATTGTGAGTTTCCATTACGCAATTCTGAGAAAAAAGTCAGATTTGCGAGATATAAACTCACAATTGCAAGTTATAAAGTCCAGTTCTGAGGAGAAAAAAAGAGGCTGCTCACAGAATTGCGAGTTTATATCTCAGAATTCTGACTTTATAACTTGCAATTGCAAGTTTATATCACACAATTCTGACTTTATTTCTCAGAACTGTGAGTCTGACAACTTTAACTTTATAACTTGCAATTTCAAGTTTATATCTCACCATCTCACAATATTGCGAGATGTAAACTTGCAATTGCGAAACAAAAAGAATTGTGAGATTAAAAGTCACAATGACCTTTTTCTAAAATTTTGCTGTATCGATTACTAAAATGATCTTTATAAAAGAAATCCTATACTGGTCAATCGCTAACACTTGTGCACTTACTGTAAGATTCATGAAATTCAAGAACTTCTTCAGCATTTCTGTCATGACTGAAAAATCCCCTTTTGGCAGGTTTTCCCTCACAGTAGTCACATTCATCTGAAAGAAAACCACAGCATTAGCAGCTCATTCCTCCCGTGAGGTTACAGTGCACTTCAGGCCTGTGCTGAAAGAGAGTCTGGAGATTTTTAAAAGCAAGATTTTGCTGATCAAAGCAGCTGCATTCAATCTCTGGCCATCATTTTTGTCAATGCGCTCCGAGTCTCGATGGTACTCAATCTTCAAAAAACCCTCCAAATCAAATATTTCCCTCCTCCTAAATGCTCTGATGCCCTAAAATGAATCTAAGATTCAAACAGGACGATGAGCCTTCCTAAAGAAACCCTATTTGAAGTCAATTTGTTTTTCTAAAACAGAATCAAACTTGACCTTCAAAGTGTGCAAACATGCATCTAAAAGAAAAAGTGGGAGAAACAAACAGAGTATAAATGCCGTCTCTTTTTGTATCAACGTCTGGGCCGTGTTTATTGGCGAGACAGATAATGGCTGTGTACGTCAGTCAGAAAGCAACAGAGTGGTATGAAAGAGAAACAGAGGAGTCCATTACAGCCGATTCTGCAGCCCACCTATTAACGTCCTGAAAATAAATCCATTAATACTGTCAGACACAACACAGGCAACTTTCTTCATGGACCTGCCCTGAAACTTGAAAACTGCAATTTAGACAAACAACACTCAAAGGAATAGTAACAACAAAAGCTTTGTATCAGTAAACACTGTACTCTTATTGGTCTAGCCTGACCTTAAAGTGACTGAGGCACCTTTCCACTTCTGAGAACACAAGCAAGCACTTGTCGAGGACAGAAAGGGTATCTAGCCGAACGGTAGCGGTCTTGGCAGAGCTAAACGCACCTGACATTAATAATAAACAATACTCTTTATATTTGCAGCTTGTGAGCAGACACAGATACAAGACATGAATCAAAGATACAAAATGGGAAACATTAAGGTGAGATGAAATAAGTGTTACTTACAGGGCTCCCCTGGCACAGACAGCCCAAAAGCAGTGCAGTGTATGACGCCACAATACTGTCCTCCATGTGCTTGCCAGCATGCTGAAGAGCTGGAGACAAAAAAAATCACATGACATATAACTCAAAATGACCCTTTTCAATATTATTTGAATATCTAAGCTCATGAAAAGTAACATTCTATGTATAATTAAGTTTAAATTAATCGTGTGGGTTAACATTTCATTCACTAAGATTTCTTCATTTCCGTTTTTAATTACATTACTTGTCAAAAGTTTGGATGATTGTTAATATGAATATTATTATAATTTTAATTAAATTGTTTTTTGCTGTTTAATATATTTATTTGTTGATGCTGCGATACATTCAAAACTTAAAAGTAACAGTAAAAACATGTATAATGATACAAAAGATTTATATTATATTAAAAAAAATTTATAATTAAAAAAAAAATATATATATATATATATATATATATATATTTTTTTTTTTTAATTTATATATTTATTTATATATTTAAGTTTTCCTTAAAAACTCCTAGAAAAAAATGTATCTACTGTATTTTCAACAATAAAAAATACATTTTAAAATATGTAATATGTCTTTTCAACTGTTCCTATTCCTATTCCTTCCTATTCCTATTGTTATACTTTTAATTTGTTTTTGTTTGTTGCAAGAAACATGTTAAAAAAAGGAAAAGAAGTATAGAACAAAAGCATTTAAGTTCACGCAGAGCGAACAAACAATACTAATAAAGCTGCCCCACTTATTGTACAGAACGTACATAAACACTCCGAATTGTGCTTATTTCCACATGCTTGGGTGGAATTCAGTTCCTTAGATACTTAACAATAAGGCTGGTTGAAGAGGAAATGTGTTCTGCCGGAACAGATGTTGCAAGTTCACACAGATTTTTAAGTTTGCTAAGTGACTATATTTGTTGAACACCAAAAGAAAACTAACAGCATGTACTCCTTAAGACTAAATATATACTGGAAGACGAAGGTCATGCACAAGCAGCTTTAACTCTGAGGCTGTGCTTGTTGACTTCAGATGACAATTTCATATCATCACCCATGCATTAGACTAGCTTTGCATTTAAATTAATCAGAAGAAAGTAACTGGAATTGCGCAAATGTCAGAAAAGAACTACAATATGTCACAAAAGTGAGTTCACCCCTCACATTTCAGCAACCATTTTAGTATATCTTCTCAAGGGACAATACTACAGAAATGAAACTTGGATATATTTAAGAGTAGTCAATGTGCAGCTTGTATAGCAGATTTACTGTCCTCTGAAAATAACTCAACATACAGCCATTATTGTCAAAATAGCTGGCAACAAAAGTGAGTCCACCCTAAGTGATAACAGCACTATGTTGTTTAACCATGCAAAGCCACATGTCCTATTCCTCATGTTTATGTTTTTGTCTGCTTGACAGGACCTTACAAAGTTGTGTATCTTGTATTAGAGCAGTTAACATTAGGTGCTTTAAGTACAATTCTCTCATACTGACCATTGGATGTTCAACATGGCACCTTATGGCAAAGAACTCTGAGGATTTGAGAATTAGAATTGTTGCTCTCCAAAAAGATGGTCAAAGCTGTTAGGGGTTCAGTAACAACCTGAAATCAAGATACACTACAGTGGTCAGGGTCATACAGAGATTTTCCAAGACGGGTTCCATTCAAAACAGGCCTTGCAAGGTTCGATCATCGAAGTTGAGCTCTCGTTCTGTGCTTCAGGTGAAGGACCTGGCTTCAAAAAACAGATACATGAGTGCTGCCTGCATTGATTTAAAGGTTGCAGAAGTAGAAGGTCAGCTTAGGATAGGATAAACTTAATCGTGTTGACTTTACGATCCAAACTCAGACACAATCACAATCACTTAAAACAAGAAAGGAAAAGAAAAACGCTTGGCAAACTAACAAACAAACAACAGTAGCACGAGCAGAGCTGCGCCACCGGAAGTACACTCCTCACATTTCAGCAACCATTTTAAAATATCTTCTCAAGGGACAATACTATAGAAATGAAACTTGGGGTGTACTTCCGGTGGCGCAGCTTGTCAGTGCTCAGACCATACGTCGGACACTGCAACAAGTCGGTTTGAATAGGTGTCGTCCCAGAAGGAAGCCTCATCTAAGCTGGCTTACAAGAAAGCCTGCAAGCAGTTTGCTGAAGACAACCTGTCCAAGAGCATGAATTACTGGAGCCATGTCTTGTGGTCTGATGGACTATAAGATAAACTTGTTCGGCTCAGATGGGCCTGCTGAGTACCACCAAGAAAATTGTGTCTTGGCTACAGTTAGGGCTGGGCGATTCTTTCGATTTTTTCGATTAATTCGAATTTACGTTTGAAGACGATTTAATTTTTTATTAAATCGAGGTATCGCGATTTTTTAATAAAAATATTAAATACATTGTAATTGCACCAATGGCAGAATAATTAAGAGGCAATATTGTCCGACCACATGATGGCGCGCCTAACTAACCGCTGTATTCAGAACGGAAAACAAATAACGCGAACGCGAGTCACTAAGTGGACATGATTAGCTTCTTGCTAGCAAGTTAGCCGGTTATATTACATACAATTTCACTTATCACATAAACAGAGTAGAGAGATGATTGAAGACAATAGCGAATTATTTGCATATCAAGGCTCGAGTGCGACCAGCATATTTGTATTTGCGCTGAGTGGAGCTTCAAAGGTTTCTATGTGTTTTGCACATTGACTAATGTATCTCAAGTGTAGAGAGAGTGTAAATAAGAGACTGAATGGGCAGTAGCTTCGTTTATTATAATAGAGCTTTGTGATATTGCGAACTAAGATGAGTGACAGCTTTTAATCATTTTTAAGGGAGTTTGAAAACGAGATATTGATTATAACAGTTAAATAAACAAGAAGTTATTATTAAGTGACTTACATTGTCCGACTATAACACTATTGCCTGATTTTGCTCTGTTTTGTCGTCAAAAGTGGTCTGAAACAAGTCACAGCTGAGCCGCAGCGCATCTCCACTCAAACTCAGCGGTGTTTCGTTTATGAATGAACGTGCGTTTTAAAACGAATCTAGTGAAATGATTCAATTTCCCGTTCATTAAGAGTCACTTGCATTATTCTTGAATGAACCATCCGTTCAAACGAATCAAATGAATATGATTCAGTAATTAAATCAGTGTCTTACCACCACCTGCTGGCAGAACAAATCATTTAATATTTCTGTGTTCAATATTGTATATTTTTGTATACGATATAAGTGCAAGAGAAAAGCATGGAAATATATATTTTCCTCCCGTCTCATATTTATTTGTCTTACAAACATTTACTGTGTCTGGTATGATGAATGGGGTCTGGTGCACTGATGCAGTTGCAATGTATACTGCAAAATATATGGTGCCCATATATATTGTGGAAAAGCTGGGGTTTCTTTACATGCTAAAAAGTAGTAGGGGGGAAAAAATCGATTTAAATCGTAAATCGGATTTTTTGTGAAAAAAATCGGGGATTTTATTTTTAGGCCATATCGCCCAGCCCTAGCTACAGTCAAGCATGGTGGTGTAGCATCATGGTCTGGGGCCGCATGAGTGTTGCTGGTACTTGGAAGCTGCAGTTTATTGAGGGAAACATTGATTCCATTATGTACTGTACATTCTGAAGCAGAACATGATGCTTTCCCTCCAGAAACTTGGAAGAACGGCAGTTTTCCAACATGATGACCCCAAACACACCACCAAAATGACAACTGCCTTGCTGAGGAAGCTGAAGGTGATGGGGTGGCCAAGTATGTCTCCAGACCTGAACCCTATTAAGCATCTGGGGGCATCCTCAAGTGCAAGGTGGAGAAGCAAAATGTGTCTAACTTCCAGCAGCTCTATGATGTCATTGTAGAGGAGTGGAAGAGGATCCCAGCAACAACATGTGCAGCTCTGCTCAATTCCATGCCCAGGATGATTAAGGCAGTGCCAGATAACAATGGTGCTAACACAATATACTGACACTTTGGACAAGTTCACTTGGGGTGTACCTTGCCTTTGTTGTCAGCTATTTTAACAATAATGGTTGTATGTTGAGTAATTTTCAGGGGACAATAAATCTATACTGCAATACAAGCTGCACATTGACTACTCTAAAATATGTCCAAGTTTCATTTCTATAGTATTGTCCCTTGAGAAGATATTCTAAAATGGTTGCTGAAATGTGAGGGGTGTACTCACTTTTGTGACATACTTTAAGTGTGCAATTTGATTCTTAATGCAGGAGCTAATTGCGCCATGACTTCATGTGGTGCACTCACATATTTCATAAAAAATTAAATTCTCAGAAAGAGAGGATCGGGATGAACAGAAGTCAGAACTGAAGGCAAGCACTTCATTAGCTTCTCTTTCATCCAATTTTTATTAAATATGCTTCAGTGTGTTGTTGTGTTCTTTCACTGGGTCTCAAAGTCCAAACTGAGTTTGGTTGCCCACCAAGAGGCTTGTACATTAAGCAAAATTAATCACTGTGGCAAAAAGTGTAGTGTCTACCTTTGTTGAGATCAAGTTCTTCATCATCCTCTTCCTTCTTCTTGTCCTCTGTGCTGTTGTTTTCAGAAGCGACCCACTGGATCTCTTCATTGGTTTCTTTCCATTCTCCACTCTGGTCCAACTGTGCCTTTGGCGGATCGTTGATGAAGTCATCCGTCTCAGCCTCCGCCAACATGGCTGCATGCTCTCTCTGAAGAAAAAGCTATTCGTGGAGAAACAGAGACAAATAAATTACTAGTGTTTTGTCATATTTCAATCCGTGAAGGAAAATAATTTTGGTGGACATATTCAAAAAATTCTAATTATTGATATGTACGTAGCAAAATCTGTTAACTAGTGGTCACAGGAGATGCAGTTGAGATGTATCTTACTACCAGGTGTAAAAAGCAAAGTGTTTTGAATGGCCACTTGTGATCACATCACACCAAGACTTTTATAAAAGGTGTAATAATACTAGGTCCTGTTTTCCATGCTATGAGTTCTGTGAAGCGTGGCCATGCAGCAGTTGTTTTTCTGTTTGTGTTTTTACCTTCACAAGAGCAGCGATTGCACTTAGAGATCTCTCAGTCTGCAACTCATCTTTTTCAGACACACACATAGAGTCCCAGACTTCACTTCCCTCCATCTGCAGCTCCACCAAAAAGTGTCTGTTCCTTGCGCTGTACTCCACCAGATTAATGAGCAAGCCCAGACCCTAAAAACACATACAAATACAATGAAAAACCCATTTAGATCAACAGGAACCACAAACTGAAAAAAGGTTTGTTTTTCAAGGCACTTTGTGACTTTTCTTTCTTCATTCACAAAATTTGGTTTGTGTGGCATTCATATTTCATTCAAACCGCATCAGAGTTAGTTTTGGAAGCGGACAGAGAATCTTTTCAGCGGTCTCTGTCCGCTTGTTTGGTGCGCACCAGGGTTCAGATGGCAGTGTTCACACTTACTCAAATGAACCACATAAACAGAGCAATCGCACCAGAGTTTCTTTTAATCGAACCAACATGACAAGAGTGAACACTCCCTACATTTATATTTTTGATTCATTGTGTAAGCATTTATGATGACAGTTTTTAATGTTAGGTGCAATTAAATGCAATGAACCACATGAACCTGTAAGATTAATTAGTTAAAATAAAATGTATAATAGATTACATCGTAATAAACAGCAAAGTTTATCTCTGTATGCGTTTTATACTACAACACAGGTCCCACTTTACATTAGGTGGCCTTAACTACTATGTACTTACATTTAAATAATTTGGTACAATGTACTCGTTGTGTACATTCATGTTTTTACATTGTATTTATATATTTTTAAAAACCTTTATGTAATTACATTTATAATTATTTTCTGTAATTACCACTGTTGAAACAACCCTTACACCCTAACCCACCCTTAAACCTACCCATACCACCAAACCTGTCCCTAACCTTAGCCATATCCCACCTTAATAGAAGCAAAAGTGTTTTGCAATGCAATATGACCACATTAAGTACATTGCACTTATTTTTTGATGTAAGTACATAATATTTAAGGCCACCTAATATAAAGTGTGACCCAATTTTATTTTTGCATTCTAACAATACTCAAAAAAAAGTATTTCACAACTTTTTAAAGCATTTTAATTGAAATTATTGCAATTTCCTAACTAATTCGTTTTTGTAATAATGCATTACAATTAATACTCGCATTGTTACTTAATTTTATAATCATCTTCAAATAAACTTTACAAATAAACCATGCATACATTTGATTTACAACAAAGCCCTGTTACAAATGTGATCACAGTATATATTTTTCATTTGCAATGTTTGAAAGCACTCAGAAACTCCTAGTGGACACTGCTGGTCCCCCCTGGATGTATACCAATGCTGAGTGAAATTAGTAGAGTTGTGTACTCACCAGGACTCTGATATCGAACCTCTGCTCCTGCGGCAGGTACTGTGGGACCCTGAGCACACAGTTCAGCGCTGTGCTGATTAACTCCTCCTGCTCGCCTGTCTTTGTGCTGCCCCATTCTACAAACAGAACAGAAAATGCACTCAATGGCTGCTGCACATACGAGTTCAGCGTTAGCTAATCAGGGATTTTCTGACTGTTGTTCTCCAAGCTACTCACATCTGGCTTATGACTGAGTACTCCTGCATTATGCTGAAGGGTTTGGCAGCAAAACTAGCGAGCGGCTAGCCAAAGCAGCACTGCTAACAGAAATCCATTTGGCACATCGAACAAAAGCCCATGCAAGAAGGCCAAAAGACTCTTATTGACTTTAAGCCCTTTAAAAGCAGAATAACAAATGTTCTATAACGCATAATGTAATGAGAGAGCTGCTGCGGCGCAGCCACCTGATTGTTCAGCTGAACAGCTTCCAGCACATTTTACATTTCAGTGTTGTGGAGTAACTAACGAAAAGCAGCAAAGTTATTGGTTTGGTAATGACCAATCAATAACTACCAATGATGAATTTCATTACTGATTAGTTGGGTCTTTGTGCTGAACATGGAGAACGTTTGTCAGTGAAAACACTTACCAGTAGTGAAAAAAGAAAGCAAGCGAGCTGCAGTGAGTCTCAAACTGTCCAAAACACATTCAAGTGCATAGCATTTAAATAGCGTGCATTAAGACAGGCCTGTCACATGTGCTAGAAGGATTCATTCTTGTCCAGTGTCTCCACTATTTCTCTGCAGATGTTATTGGCAATAAAAAATTAACTTCTCATTTAAACTCGATTTGTGGGCATCTTTAAATTTAGTGTTGCCACCTTGAGGACCAATAATTAGTGCAAATCAAGGTACAAGAGTAATCTGTACTTAGCATTTACAGTTCGTTGCTGGGGAGTAATGAACTAAAACCAGCAATGTCACCAGGTCTGTAACTACTATTTAATTAATTTAATTATATTACTAATTAATTAGTTTGTGTGCTGAGAATAGAGAATCAACAACTAAAATAACAACTAAAAAATCTAGTAAAACGCATTTCAAAAAAAGTTTTGAAAATTGATTTGCATTTTAATGAGTTTCAATGATCATGAGGATGGTGAGGAATCAGCCCAGAACTGCACAGGAGGATCTTGTCAATGATCTCAAGGCAGCTGGAACCATAGTCACCAAGAAAACAATTGGTAACACACTATGCTGTGAAGGACTGAAATCCTGCAGCGCCCACAAGGTCCCCCTGCTCAAGAAAGCACATGTACAGGCCTGTCTGAAGTTTGCCAGTGAACATCTGAATGATTCAGAGGAGAACTTAAAGTGTTGTGGTCAGATGAGACCAAAATCAAGCTCCTTGGCATCAACTCAACTCACAATGTTTGGAGGAGCAGCAATGCTGTCTATGACCCCAAATACACCATCCCCACCGTCAAACATGGCGATGGAAACATCATGCTTTGGGGGTGTTTTTCTGCTAAGGGGACAGGACAACTGCACCACAAAGGGGCGATGGATGGTGCGAGAACCTTGGAAGAGAACCTCCTTCCCTCAGCCAGGGCATTGAAAATAGGTCGTGGATGGGTATTCCAGCATGGCAATGGCCCAAAAACACGGCAAAGGCAACAAAGGAGTGGCTCAAGAAGAAGCACATTAAGGTCCTGGAGTGGCCTAGTCAGTTTCCAAACCTTAATCCCATTGAAAATCTGAAAATGGAGCTTAGGTTTGAGTTGACAAACTCAGCCTCGAAACCTAAATGACTAGGAGAAGATATGCAAAGTCCAATCCTGAGATGTGTGCAAACTAAAAGAAATTACCAACAAGGGTTTTGACACCATGTCATGTTGTGCGAAGGGATCAAATACTTTTTTAAATTGATTTTTGTTGTTGTTATTCTGTCTCTCACTGTTCAAATAAACCTACCATTAAAATTATAGACCGATTATTTCTTTGTCAGTGGGCAAACATACAAAATCAGCAGGGAATCAAATAATTTTTTCCATCACTGTATTGCTTCAAATAGCTATGGTTGAGCTTCTATTGACCATATTTGATCTGCTCTTTTTAGGTGCATTGACCAATGTTTATACAAGCCCAAATTAAATCTTCAATATAAAAAATAATGTCTTTTCAGATAACTTTGATAATGATGAACTTTGATGTCTTTATGGATTTATGCATTCATGACAGACTCTCAAGAGGGGACTTATATCTTTCAGGTTTCATTAAAAATACCATCATTTGTGTTTTGAAGATGAACAAACATTGGGTTTGGAATAAGGGCAAGTAACTGATGACAGAATTTTCATGAATGGTTGAACTATTCCTGAGTAGCTAAAGTTAGTTAGTTACAGTTTTTTAAAAGTAGTTTTTTTTTTACACTTTTTACACTGCATTCCTTTCAAGTGAAAGGTTTGTTTAGTTAAACGTCTTGATACTTGTACTGACCGTTGTCATGTGTGAGATTTAGAAGGACTCCGATGATGGCTCGCATGCAGTCTTCTACAGCTTTCCCCACGTTGCTGTTGCTACAGTAGGGCAGTGGCGTGCCTGACGAGCACAGGCCTCTGTTCACCTCTCGACTGTACCTCTGGATCATCTCCTCACAGTGCCATAATGCCCTAAAACAAAACAAAAACGAAGATGTTATGTCTTCTCAAAGTCGTCAAGTCACCATTATTTATATAGTGCTTCATACAATACAGATTGTGTCAAAGGTATGGATTAAACTACAATATTAAATTACATTAATATGGATTAAACTACATCTTATAACAGAAGAATATATATATATATATATATATATATATATATATATATATATATATATATATATATATATATACACACACACACACACACACACACACATATATTCATATTCAAGTATTCATTATTTATTTATTTATTTTGTTTAAAATAAGTTTATATGTAATATTCTCCAAAAATATGTATGTTATGCACATTTTACATATATCTTTTTGAAAGTTATATCTTTTTCACTGGCATTTTGTTAGATATTGGACATCTTTCAACTACTGCCTGAGTAATACTGTTTCTCAGAATTAGTCACTAATGGCACTAGATGTTCTTTTCCAGAAACAGTTTTTGTAATTTAAGATATTTGAAAGTGTTCATTTTGTTGTATTTGTCCTAAAGGTGCGAAAACCACTCATCTACTTTTAACCGCAACATTTGATTGGTCACAATGACCTAGCCTGGCTAACCGATAGTCATTTAAACAACATATGACATAATGGAGAAGTCTATTTGACCTTCTCTTATTAGACATGAACACCAGTTTGGGAGAAAGTACGTTTTCTGCATATATTGCTTGTGCCTACCCTCATTCTTCATTTCTTTTTCAACCTTTCCTTCACCTCTTTACTTCTTCTGCTTACTTTTTTTCTTTTTGTTTGACTTTCAGTACTCTACCTATTAGATACAACAAGCATTAGGGATGTAACGTTATTATCAATATTGTGGTATTGCGATAGCAAAATTGTCTTGATATCATCATGGTCACATGATGATATGAAACAATAGGTCTTCCAGGCAAAAATTGTAGTTTTTAAAACATACTTAAACTTCTTATTCTAACATAAAAAGGTCTTTAGAGTTGTTTTTCAGGCCATTATGCTTTGACAGTATCGGTCAATGAACTAAAACCGAAAGCATATGGCTTAATACCTTCATCAAATCTGTTTTCGCTACAAGTTTCAAAGCAAAGTGCACACTTGATTCAGGCAATCAGCTCGTAATCCAGTGTTTTCCGCACCTCAGAACTGCTTAGTTCACAGTGAATGCAGTGAACTCATTTATTGCATGCTCTGTGAGTTTAGAACGCGTTGGGGAACACAATGGCCACCAGTTATAATTATTTTCTTGGGAGATGACTACAGCATTTCACTAGATTTGTAGTAAGGTGTGTTTTTGTAAGCCTGTTTTCACTAAAACAGTGTTTTCAGTCCAAATAAAAGCTTTAAAGTGCAGTATGAATTGCTACCAAAACATGGATATGGGTTGGAGCTCTTAATTTTGAACTCACAGTGCAGTAAACAGCAACCTTTTGTAGTGGTCTTTTGCAAACACCAGATTTATATAAGTTTTCCATTCTATGGGACCTTTCAGGTAGTGGTAGTGGAGTCACAGTCCTGTTCTAAAACAATGATAAAGGCAAAAAATAAAAGGCAGCTAACCATGTAATTGTGCATAGTTAGGCTAGTCAAATAAAGAGGCTTATCCTTTAAAAGTAATGAGAAACTAAAAGGTTTTTCTGTCAGTTAAATTAGATGCCAACACAAATAGGTTGCATAGTTACGTAAAACAAATATCTTAAAACTTTGACAAAATCTGTGTCCTGCAGCAAACCCAACTGAGAAATACTGCTTTAAACAACTCCATATATTATTGTAAGAACAAAAATAACAGCCCTTAGTAAATCAAATCATAATTTACAGTCCAACACAGGACATTAAAACCCCTTTGACAGATCCTTCAGCTAAATATAAGGTGTATCTTCACACAGTGACATCACATGCGAACATTTTAACACAAAGTCTAGTACTATAAGTGCTCTATCAGCATCTAAATAATGGCCATTCAGAATAACAAGATGGAAAAACAGCCTGCAGATAACAGATGCAGTGGGAAGTGCGCACATCCTAATGGATTGCATTTACGCCAGAGCCAGGGTCAGCAGACACTAACACAAGCTGCATTAGCTTTCTCTAGAGGGGAAAACTTAGCTCTTCCTCTCTATTAGTCCCCAAGACGTGTGTGTGAATGAGATAGCAATGGAAAAAGAGAGGGAGTCTGCATCCACAGCACATGTGCTAGAGTATGACCAGCTTCATGCAAACGCCACTAATGCGCTTAGCATAATGAGAGGTCATTAGCGAGCGAGATGGGAAATGGAGGTAGAGGTTCATGTATTCATATATTAGTGAGGTCATTATTAAAGCAGGCCTGCCGTACTCTCTAATTGAATTAAAGCCAGCTGAACGAGCTCTTCCGACAGTGTGTGTGTGTGTAAGCCAACTTTGTTGACTCATCTAGATCCTCTTCACAGTCCTGAGCATCCGTGTTTAGTTCGCTGTGCACTCTGAAGGGTCTGACCCCGTCTAGAGAGCTGGGCCATCAGCTCGTAATTACATTAGCAGCGGAAGAAAGGCCAGACTGCCTCAAGCGAACAAGTATAAGCTAGATTTACCATAACAGATGCCTAAATGTGCATGACTCTCAATGTGGTTTCAAAAGGAAAGTAGATTTTTGCATTTTCTGAAAATGTGAGTGGACCTTGTCCACTTAAAAGTTGCTAGGGTGCTATAGATGCTTGACAGGGCATTGCTTCATGGCTGCTAAAGTTTTCTGAGTTAGTTTTAATTAAGAATAAAGTTTATCTTATAGTCTCATCAGACCACAGAACATGGTTCTAGTAATTCATGCTCTTGGACAGGTTGTCTTCAGCAAACTGTTTGTGGGCATTCTTGTGAGCCAGCTTCAGAAGAGGCTTCCTTCTGGGACGACACCCATGCAAACCGACTTTTTGCAGTGTGCGGTGTATGGTCTGAGCACTGACAAGCTGACCTTCTACTTCTGCAACCTCTAAAGCAATGCTGGCAGCACTCATGCATCTGTTTTTTGAAGCCAGGTTCTGCACCTGATGCACAGAACGAGTGCTCAACTTGGTTAATCGAGGTGGCTGTCCCAAACCCTAACCCCTAAATTTCTACTTACAACTTTCATTTTCATGCCACTACAAAAACATTGAAAGCATCTAAAATTGTCACAGTTACAACCGAAACATTTGGTGAAGTGAAGTTTGTTTTTTAGGTATTATCCCATAAACTTGTCACTACCGTAACAGTCATGACAGAAACATGTCATCGTTTTGGTAGTGACAAAAAGGAACACGTAATCCTTTATTTGGGGGAAATAAACAATTTTAATACAGTTATGCAATTTATTTGTATTTTAGTATGTTTTAGTATGTTAAAATTCTGTAATGTATTGTGGTCGCTACCAAAACATTACCATCACTACCGAAAATGTGCTATCACGATGGAAACATGGGATGTTTTGTCAAAAATAAAGTATACTGAATTATCAACTAAGATGTTATGATAGTGAATCAAGTTTGAAATCAGTATGGTCAACTTTTTTCCTTTTAAAAAGAAAAATTTGATTCAAAATACAACAAATCTTATAAATCTCATGAAATATTGTTAAAATTGTAATTGTTATTGATTTACCTCAGAACATTTTTTAATATATAAAAATATATATTTACAAAAAAGATATATGGAAAATCTTAATAGGTCAATATAACCGTTCTTATTAAATTATATAGTAATGTTTTTCGGTTGTGACAAATTTGGGAAAAGGACAAATATTCCAAAACCTTCTAAAAATACAATATGAAAATTAACTGCAATTACTATAAATGTGTAACTTTGATTATATAATTTGCATATATACAAAATTTGTGAAAAAATAATTTTTGTACAGACACTTCTAACTCTGACGTTGAGCTAATTCTATAGAATGGCCAATGTATATGTGTGTACGTTTACAACACTATACTTTGTGTTACTGAGCTCGGCAACTGGGTTTCTTCCTAAAACAGTACATATTAGACTTCTTTTTGCCATTGGACTGCCATAATCCATCCTTTTTGGAAAGCTGTGGAAAAGCAATAATAAAGGTTGTTTTCTTTTATTAGACATACATATTTTTTAATTTGCTGTTGTAACAAATTGGTTCCCATGTACCTCTATTGGAGCTGGGTTTTGACACAAATTACAAGATTCTATTCAATTCTGATTCACAAGCTTGCAATTCGATTTCTGATTCGATATAGATTACTTTAAAATATATATTAGATACAGTACATGCCAAATTTCTCAAGGGAATTTTTTTTTTATAAAATCACTCACCTAATTCTGTAAAATATACATGAGAGTCAGCTGGTACTACATTACAATATTACTACTATACTATTACTAAAACAAGGTTAAGATTAACTGACTTGTATACAAACACTTAAATTACACTCAAAGTTTTTATAATAATAAAGTTAAAATTACATAATTATATTTCTACTCCAATTTATTTTTTTGAAATACAAACATTTATGTACATTAATGTACAAACATGTGGTGTCTGTCATAAAAACCTGGCAGATTTTTTTAAAACAAACACTAAAGGACAGTAAAAATTATGAATATGTTACATGGTGATAAACTTAGCAAAAAGCTCCTTTTTGTAAGGTTCATTTTTCTAGCTGTTTAAGATCACCAAATATATATATTTTTTGTGAGTAAATGTGACGTTATGTGACTGTTTACAAGCTGTTATATTGACGTCTTTCTGCAGTTGAATAACTCATTGAGCAATTACATGAAAAGGATATGGATTTCGGTAAGTTGTACTCTATCTTTTTACATACCTTTGATTGTTTATTCATGTTTATCTCGTTGTGTAACTCTACGTTAAACAGCATCAAAATGGCATTTATTGTTTAAATATTGTAATAAAATGGATAGAATTTGAAATCTGAGACTTCATGTCAAAAGTAACAAAGCACTAAGTGTACTGCAAATAATTGGATGGGATGTGTGCTACAATGTTTCATTCATTAACTGAAAACAGGCTAGACTAATCGATTTATGGGATTTAAGAATCGATATTGTTTTGTAAAGTTAAGAATCTCTACTTTATTGTACCTGACAGCTCCTGATTACTGCATGCTTTCATTGTATGCACAGTAAACAGTCTGACATGTAAGAAAGTAATGCACATTAGGAATGCCATTAGGGACTAAATGACAATAGTTAACTATCCTTTTAAGTGGTCTGAAGTTGGACACTTGAGACAGTATGCAACTCTCATTAAGGTTTGAAATGATTGGCCGCTTTACGAAATGTCAGCATGGCTTGAGCTGTATCAGAGGGTGTTCTCTGGCACAGCAGCTCTGAGCTTATGGTCTTGGCAGCTGGTGCTGTTGATAAAGTGTTCCTGTTGCTGTTGGGGTTGTTAATGAGTCTGGAGGCTGTCTGCTGTAATGAGGAAAGCTAGCACAAAGTGCACGGTTAACCTGCACCCTGCCTGACCACACAGTACCCGGGGGCTTACTGCCAAACCAATCAGGAAAACATGACAAGTGTACTGCTACATTACTGCAAAACTACAGCTGGATGACTGCTTTTATTTTATTTTGGAGGCACTTACTTTGCTGAAGACACTATGAGCTGAGAGTCCTTGTATGCGATCAGGTAGCCCTGGTTTTCTGGATTGTGAACTGTTACCTGTATTGATAAAAATCAAATTAAAGATCAGTTAAAATAAAAGAGCCACAATGCAAAAAATATTATTTTTTTTTTTTTCTAAATTGGCCCAGCAGAGATAGTCTCTGTTGTTCAATTTACAGTAGGTTAATATCAAGGTTAATGGAGTCTTGTTTATTCCTCAGAGAAACCTACTGAGGTTTATAGCTGACTTACTCTGCCAAGTACAATAACAACATTCCCTCATAAAAAGACAGAATAAGGTCTAAAGGTAAAATATATAGCAAAGGTTATTTATTATTAACAGTTAATAACTACACAACAATTTCAAAAGTTTGGGGTCAGTACGTCTTTTTTTTATTTTCATCAAGCCTGTATTTGTTTAATATAACACTAAATTTATTTAACTGCAGTAATATTGTGAGATAATATAATAATTTAAAATAAGGGGTTGAGTACATTATAATTATTTTGTTCTGAAAGTAAACTTCTCCTTCAACGTAATAACACTACTACTACTACTAATAATAATAATAATAAAATAATTATTAAAACAGTATTTTTAAAATAAATATTTACCAGAAAATTATGTACCAGAATTCATTTAGCATAAAATACAATAATAAATTATTCTTGATTTAAAAAAAATCAATTAATTAGGAATGCTTTTTATTATTAAAATAATAATTGATAATTTATTAAATTAATTATTATTATTATTATTATTTTAATTACTTAAACCATTAAAATAGAATCCAGAAAATTAATGGAAAATAAAAAAAAAGAAAAGTTAAGAAAAGGTTAAGAAATGTTTCATAGTGCCTTAAAATGTAATTTGTTAAACATTTAATAAATTGCTTTCAAACTGTGTAACTTTCATAATTTCAATTAATTAGTCTTTTGATTAATACATTTTATTTAACCATTAAAACAAAAAATAAAACAGAACTTGAGAAAAAAAAATATATAGATTTGACAGGGCCCTAATGATGTTACAAAAGATGGCACTTTTCTCAAAACACCTTACTGACCCCAAACTTTTAAATGGTAGTGCATGTCACGCCACTAAAATCTAAGGGAGGTCAACAAAAAAGTCTTTTATTGTAAAACCAATGCGAAAAAAAAAATTAATTTAGAATTTTTTACATTAATGCTGAAAAGTAAGTGAATTTAATGGATTCGCAAGGGCAAACAGTCTAGCTCGCAATAATTCAAGCTCATTCAGAGCATTATACTGCATTCGTTTATTTTAAACCAGGGGTGCCCAACCCTGTTCCCGAAGATCTACTTTCCTGCAGAGTTCAGCTCCAACCTTGATCAAACACAACTGAACCAACTAATTAGGATCTGAAGGAGCACTTGATAATTACAGACAGGTGTGTTTGATCAGGGTTGGAACCAAACTCTGCAGGAAGGTAGATCTCCAGGAACAGGATTGGACACCCCTGCTTTAAACAAAACACGTGCGTAACAATTAATGTCAAAGAATTACAACACAAAAGCATGGATGAGTATCAGACTTACACTTTCTAGAACACGTAAACATCTCTCAGCCCCCCACAATGACGCCACAAGGTTCTCCTTATCATCCTCTCGGCTCAGGTTCTCCACACACTCTTTAACTGTGAGGAAACGCACACATGAATCAAATCAGTCTTAAAAGCATCTTACTATAAAATGCATGTATGAAATGTATGTAAAGGGAGAAGTTCACCTCCAGAACAAACATTTACAGATAAATCACTCCCCTTTGTCATCCAAGATGTTCATGTCTTTCTTTCTTCAGTCGTAAAGATATGCTTTGTTGAGGAAAACATTTCAGGATTTCTCTCAATATAGTGAACTTCTATGGTGCCCGTGAGTTCGATCTTCCAAAATGCAGTTTAAAGGCAGCTTCAAAGGGCTCTAAACGATCCCAGGCGAAGAAGTGGCTTATCTAGCGAAACAATCGGTTATTTTCTTAAAAAAAAAACAAAAAAAAAAAAACTGACAATTTATTTACTTTTTAACTTCAAATGCTCAACTTGTCTAGGTCTGCATGTATTCTGTGTATTCCAATTCAAGACAGTTAGGGTAGGTCAAAAAAACTCCCATCTCTTTTCTCCTCCAACTTCAAAATCATACATACATAGCTACATAGCTGCTGAAGTACCAACCAAGTGTTTACAAAGTGAACGTGCAAAGAAGATCAAACCCCCTTTACAAAAAAAAAAAGGTAAAACAGTGATGTAGGTTGATTTTCAAGTTGGAGGAGAAAATGAGATGGGAGTTTTTTTTCACGTACCCTAACTGTCTTGAACCAGAATACAAAGAGCGCACACAGAGCTAGACAAGACAAGCAAAATAACTGATTGTTTCACTAAATATGACCATTCTTCCTCAGCCGGGATCGTTAAGACCCCTTTGAAGCGTCATTTAAACTGCATTTTGAAAGTTCAAACTCATGGGCACCATAAAAGTCCACTATATTGAGAGAAATCCTGAAATGTTTGCTTTAAAAAACATAATTTCTTTATGACTGAAGAAAGACAGACATGAACATCTTGGATGACAAGGGGATGATTAAATTATCTGTACATTTTTCTTCTGGAAGTAAACTGAACTACTCCTTTAATACAAAATAATACAACATTAACAATCTTCTATAAGAATGGATAACAATCAGATTTTTAATAATATGCAGGTCACTTTAACAAATACGGAGTAAAAGCAGCAGACCTTTATCTACAATGTGGTCCAGGCCTCCCAGAAGCCGGAGTTCTTCTTTAAACCAATCCCCTGCTCTTTTCGACGTCAACGACAACAATGTCTCCATGGCTAAATGTCCCGACTGCCGAGAAAAAGACAATGCACAATCAAAAAGATGCATTCAGCTATAATGACGCCATTATGCAAATGTAAAAGTTCTATTTGCTAAACAGAACATTAAAACAGATGTAAACAGAGGGTTTGAAATGCAAAGAACACCACTTGATAAAAAGCTCTTGATGGCTAAAGCAAAAACATAAAAACAAGTAAATATTATTATAGTTTAGCAAAGGGTGCTCTGAATGAATTTCTGAATGTATTTAGAGACAAGTTCTTGGAGAGGGTTTTATCACGCTGTGCGTCAGCGTGCTAACAGTCTGAGTGGGCGTTCACACAGGATACATTGAGTTCAGCTTGTGTATTTTTAACTGCTGTTCTATGTGCACATGCTCCAGTGCGTCATGTCTTTGGTTTCTTCAATGTCAGCATTTTCAGTACAGTGTGTTAAGTAACAACAGCTGAAGTTTTAAAAACCTTGAATTGTGTTTCATTCTGATGTGCCCCGCCTAGCTGCTTTTGAACTTGTCCTGTGAGAACAGCTTACAAAAACTACACTGTCAGCAAACCCCTCTCTGAGAAATAGTCTCTGTACATTTCTCATCTTTAAAACTTTTTTGAACATTTATCATGTTCAACAATAAAGTCATTTCATATTCAATTAGTTGTGAATCAGTTAGAGCTGTACAATAATGGTTAAACAGTTAATCACGACGACTTCGCTCAAATAATAATGATTACTGTCATTTTATTTTATTTCATCAGAATTATTGCACTTTCACATAAGCACAAATCAAGAGAACGTCAACTCGCATTGTCTGCTTGCAGATTTATCTTCAGCAAACAGCACAAATGATCATGTATTACTCTTTTATTTGAACAAAATACCTCAATAGATATCACTAAATTCCAGCTTATATGTATACTGTTTTTTTTTTTCAGCTCATCTGCACTGTAATGTAGAGAGTTGTGCATGCATGGTTGCCAGGTTGGGAAGATTAAAAGGAGAAGTTCAATTCCACAACAAAAATTTACAGATAATTTACTCATCCCCTTTTTATCCAAGATGTTCATGTCTTTCTTCAGTCGTAAAGAAATTATGTTTTTTGAGGATTTCTCTACATATAGAGGGTTTTCTATGGTGTTTCTAAGGAGTTTGAACTTTGAAAATGCAGTTTAAATGCAGCTTAGAAGAGCTCTAAACGATCCCAGACAAGGAAGAAGGGTCTTATCTAGTAAAACGATGGGTTATTTTCTGAAAAAATTTACTATTTTTATACTTTTTAACCTCAAATGCTTGATGTCTCAAAGTGGAATACACAGAGTACACGCAGAGCTAGACATTTATAAAAAGTATATAAATTTTTTTTTTTCCTTATTTAACCAAGAAAATAACCAATCGTTTTGCTAGATAAGACCTTTCATCTTTGGCTGGGATCATTCAGAGCCCTTTAAAGCTGCATTTAAACTGCATTTCGGAAGTTCAAACTTGAGGCACCAGTGAAGTCCAAAAAAAAAAAAAAACCTAAAAAAAAAACAAAAAAAAAACACATTTCTTTACGACTGAAGAAAAACATGGACATTTTGGATGACAAGGGGGTGAGTAAATTATCTGTGAATTTTTGTTCTGGAAGTGAACAACTTCTTTAAGTAAACAACTAAGCAGAAAATGTATTATTTAAGGTGAAAAAACACTTATTGGGGGATTTTAACTATTAACATTTGGCAACCATAAGCATTGAAGCTTGTGGAGGCTTGTTACCAATGCAAGATAATGCTGTTACTAACATAAACTTAAAATACTAAAATAAAAATAGACAAAGATGAGATAAAGTGTACTATTGCCTTTAAAATTACTTCAAATACATATACAATATCAATGAGGCAATAATAAGAAGTTCAAATATAGTTAAAAAAAACAACCAATTATATGGATTATTTATCAAAACTGTTAAAATGCATAATGTACTATAAACAATAGAACTAATGTACATTATGCACCATTACAAATGACTGCGAAGGTCGCCAACGACCTGACGATTGTTTTTACACTTTACAGTGCGATCTAATATTTGTTCAATATTGACTAAACATAATTTAATTCAAATGTCCATTTAATCATCACTATTTGGCCTTTTTTTAATGACAGAAATGCTATAGTCACTGTAATTTCTTGAATATGTGGACATCAAAACGTGTAAACTCAGAATGAGGGCTTGAGCTTTTATTTTGAAATCATGATAAACAGTTAGCATGCAAGTTATTCTCCTTACCTAGTTTATAAAGGATTTACCTTACAAATTTGATGAAATGGCACACGTTGCATTCCCAGATGAACGTTATAATAAACCCAAACTCGCAGCAATATGCAGAGATGGAGTTTGAGATGCTTCACGCATGTAAATGATAACGGTTTATGTGGAGCAGCATTTACTGTGAATGGAGGTACTCTGACACACATGTACGTAACCCACATGCATGTAAATAATTAAATTGCATATATTAAACCTGCATCTCATCTATATATTTAATTAAATTGTAGATTCACAATAGCATTATGCACTGTGATTTTTAAATGGATTTCATATATCATGCAGCCTTGAACGCGTTTCATGGATTCTCGTTTCTCGTTTCAAGTATTCCGATATTTTGCCGGTTGCGCAACAGGCAAATTGCAATTGAGTTCATACAATTTATTGTGAAGTCCTAGAATTATTTAATTAATAAATCAGTTGATCTGGTTCATAAAACCAGCACCGTGAACCAAATTGACTGGTTTACTGATTGACTCCAATAACAGATTCATTCAAGATTTCCTTTGAATAAATCAATTCCTGTCAGTTTTTCACACAAAGTTGTTGTAAAGCTTCAAAAGGTACACCAAATCCACCACATTATACATAATTAACACATAAGAGTTTGGTATGACATGGGAGTGTGCAAATGACTAAATATATTATAATTTTGGAATTAACTATTCTTTAACACACATACTAGTTTCTGGAACAACCCACCGACAGATACATTTTGGAAAACATCCTTAGAATGTACAACATAAGCAATGAAGTGTATCCACTAGAGGGAGCAGAAACTGAACCTTTCCCAAAAACCCTGAATGAACATAATCCCTCGTCCACATGGTCTATCACACAAGCAGAATAATAAAATAAAGTGCAAATCCTTGACAAGAAAGTTTGCAGATGTAAACAAACAGATCTACTGCATTGCAGTAAGAAACACAAGCCAACAAACAAGCACTCTCCGATCTGATCTCAAGCTTACCGTGATATTCTCCAAGTCGAGATGCTTATTGTGGACGGTTTCGCACAGCTTGCGAATCTTTTCTTTTACTTTGTTCATCTCTTTTGTTGTTAACTGATCAGCAATGGACTTGTCCTGTTCTAATTCCAGCAAACGAATCATTAGATCCAGACTGGCCCGATCCAGGTCCATGTTCAAACGGTCTCGGCTGAGGATGTACATCAGTGAGGCCGTACATAGAGCTAGATTCTGAGAAACGGCCAAGGACAGGAAATCGATTAGACATAAGATATCAAGCAGTTAAGGTTTTTCAAAAAGTCCAAACTTGTTTTGACTTACTGGATGTTGAGGTGCATCATTAAGAGTTTTAAAGACCTGAGCCACTTTCCCACGAGCCCTCAGGTGCATCCTGAAACTGGGCATGGCGCACCGCGTGGCCAAACTAATAACACTGTACACAAACGCAACAGGATTGTAATGAGCAAACCGTGCCACAAATGCAAACATTAGGTTGTAACTTTATAATTGAAACAGATAGAATGTTTTCTGCACCTAAGGCAGCGTGTGTTAAGGGGTTGACCAGTCTTCAGACCAGTGGCAAGATACTCAAAGTCATCAGTGAACTCCTGGTTCTCGCCAAACTCCACCACATCATTGAAGTGCTTCACGTGCTGGACTACGGTGTACAACTGTTGAGAAAGAGAAAGCAAGTGTTTAATCTCATTACAGAAATATTCTTTGATTAAAGATTTGGCATTCTTAAAGTATATGGGTATATAAATACAAAGACCACTCACTGACTCAAACACTTTATTCATATACATTTATACGTACACATGTTGACTTAAACTAAAGTGACTGACAGCTTAAATGTTTATAAGGGGAACACTAAAAAAAATTGTAAATGTAAAATAACAGATCTGTCACTCTGATCTTTTTAAACAAAATGTTTACTTATCAATATTTGAAAACTACATTCTGTTAAAGTATTTCACAGGATCACTTTTTATTACTTAAGTATTATTAATAATAGTTATTAAAAGTTACTAATTAAAGAGATAGTTCACCCCAAAATGAAAATTCTGTCATTCCAAATCCATAAGACCTTTGTTCATCTTTCAGACACATTTAAGATATTTTAGATATATAAGTGTGAATCGGCACTAGCTTCAAGATTTGATTAAGATTATTATGTCAACGATTCGATTTGATTCGATATCATGATGCATCATGATTATATCAAATTTAGTTTGTGCACTTTTTTTAAATTAAATTTTATAATCAGGATACAGTTTAAAATAATTACAAAATTAATAATAATATCAAAACAATTGTTGCTTCAATTGTATGCTTCAAAACATACAAGCAAATATAAAGTACTTTCATATAACATATAACAAGTACTTTCAGTATCTAAGAGTGCTTTAAGACAGTCATAGTTTTTCTTTTTTCCTCAGCATTGTTGATTCATTGATGCAGCGGTTAATTTCAACACCCCTAATATTTCTGATGAAATTTGAGAGCTTTCCGACCCTCCATAGACAGCAATGCAACTGACACATTTAAAGATAAGAGCATCAATAAAATAGTCCAAGTGTCATCAGTGGTTTAACCTTAATTTTATGAAGCAATGAGAATACTTGTGCACAAAGAAAACAAAAGTGGAACTGCCGTGAATGCGAGTCGAGACAAGAAATTGTTGAACAAAGTCATTAATTTAGTTTTCTTTGCACACAAGTATTTTTGTAGCTTCATAAAAGTAAGGTTGAACCACTGATGTCACACAGACAGTTTTATTAATGTCCAGCTCCTTACTAGCTTTCTAGGTCTTGAACGTGTCAGCTGTTTTGTTGTCTATGCAGGGTCAGAAAGCTCTCTAACTTTATCGAAAATATTTTAATTTGTATTCCAAAGATGAACAAAGGTCTTACACAGGGTTCCTGCAGATTTGAACAAGTGAAATTTAAGACTTTTTAAGACCTTTTTAATACCACCTTATATGAAATTTAAGACCTAAACCTGTAACGGAAATAGATATTATATTACATGCATACATGTAATATTTAATGTGTTTAATGTAAAAAGTAAACAAAATTTCATGGCTGTCATAAATTTATTACTATGATATACAGTGAACTTTTCATATCAGCAGATACTATTCCACACAAACTATCCCCATAAAAGTACCACTAGAAATATCTGATGTAAAAAACTTTTACTTTCGAAATGTATGCATTACCTTTGAAATTTATTTTATGAATTTATCAATAAATTCTAAATTGCTGTTAGCAGTGAGATCACATAATTTACACTGCAAAATTAAAAGTGAGATTAATGTTTGAAATACATTTATTGATTTATAAATATATACATTATAAATGTTGGGTGTGGAGGCATACTTTTAAACACACTAAACTACCAGCAGGTGGCGGTAAGTCACTTCATGAGCGAGTTATTTCAACTTATTCGACCAAACGCTGAATCATAGCAAAACGTTACTAGGAGAATGCTTCTGCTGCGATCCTTGTTTGGAACTATTTTCGTTGGTGAAACAGAACAAAACAGTGAAAATATTTTGTCTAATATGTAAGTAACTTGACTAACTACTTGTTTATTGAGCTAAAATTAATGTAACATTTGTAATTGTGAGAATTTTCAGCAAAAAGCTCACTTGGTATATTACTGAACTATATCATTTTATAAATAAACTATACATTTAACATTTTTACCTCAGTGTGTTTCTTTAGAGTGCTGTTACGCTCATTTGTTTTAAAGTATGTCACAAATAGACCAGAAATACACACATATCCATTATCAATTTCTGTTTACGTTGAATGTATTAAAATATGAATCTTTCTTGCTTTTCGATGCTTCGCTGGTTGTTTTTGTCACTTCAGTTTTAATCAGGTGGTTTGTTCGGTCGGGCAAGTAAAAAAAAAAAAACATTTTAAAAGTATCTCGAAGGCTGGCGGTCAGCTAGCTCGACCTATATTTATTATCATTATTGAGAACGTTATATACAGAAAAAGGTAGTTTGACCTGTATTCTGCTACTGCGATTCTGTCTGAAGACCCAGTAACTTCCACAGGGGGAGAAAAAAAATCTACAGATGTTAGCAACTGGCCTTAGCCAAGCCCTATATTCAGTTTTTTCAAGACAAGTATCGCTAAACTTGCACTTCCCCATAGCTAAAAAGTTAAATCCATTTTACTTCTGTGGTACAATCCGAGAGAGACTCGCGCCAATAACAGAAAGCTGATTGGCTATTGCATGCTGGTCTCATTTGTAGTTTAAATACAGCAAATTATATTTGGAATAGTGAAATAAAGAACTACAACACCACGGAAACAACAAAAAGAGAATTTAAATGAGCATTAGAGGTAGCGTTACATGGACATCGGAAAAATAAGACCTGTGTAAAATTATTTAAGACCTAGAACAGCGAATTTAAGACTTTTTAAGGCCTAAAACTTTGATTTTTAAATTTAAGACTTTTTAAGACTTTTTAAGACCCCGCGGGAACCCTGCTTACAGTTTTGGAATGACATGATGGTGAGAAATTATTGACAGAATTTTAGAGTGAACTATCCCTTTAACTCATTTAATTTAATGGTTAAAAAATACAGTTAAAGGAGTAGTTCACTTTCAAAACTAACATTTACAGATAATGTACTCCCCCCCTTGTCATCCGAGATGTTCATGTCTTTCTTTCTTTAGTCGTAAAGAAATGATGATTTTTGAGGAAAACATTTAAAGATTTCTCTCCATATAATGGACTTCTATGGTGCCCCTGAGTTTGAACTTCCAAAATGCAGTTTAAATGCAGCTTCAAAGGGTTCTAAATGGTCCCAGCCGAGAAAGAATGGGTCTTTTCTAGCAAAATGATCGGTTATTTTCTAAAAACATTTACAATTTATATACTTTTTAATCTCGACACTGAGTACACACAGAGCTAGGACAAGACAAGCTTTTGAGGTTAAAAAACATAAATTGTAATTTTCTTTAGAAAATAACTGATTGTTTTGCTAGATAAGACCCTTCTTCCTCGGCTGTGATCGTTTAGAGCCATTTGAAGCTGCATTTTGGAAGTTTAAACCCGAGGGCACCACAGAAGTCCATTATATGGAGAGAAATCCTGGAATGTTTTCCTCAAAAAACAATTTCCTTACGACTGAAAAAAGAAAGAACATGAACATCTTGGATGACAAGGGGGTGAGTATTTTATCTGTAAATTTTTGTTCTGAAAGTGAACTACTCCTTTAAATAGTTCCAACAGTTTTTATCATGCCATCGAAATTGGTACTGAGAATTGTAACATTTTACTGTTATTGGTACAGACTACAGCAATAGCTACTCTAATTACTATCATATTAAAAAAACTATTTAAAAATCAGCTGCCTGGAGCAGATTAAGTTTCGTTCCACACGGCACGCACAAAGAAATCTCACAAGGCCAGCAAAGTTTTGCATGTTACGCTTCATTATTCATTGATAATGTAGGCCTGCAAGCTAATATAAAGACCAAAAAACAGAGCTTTATTAAATACGAGGGTGGTCTGGAAACAATCCGAACAGCTTCCAAGCTTGATGAAAACCGATTCAAGTGGGAGTAAGAGGTGAGGGTTGTAACGTAGGTGGGCCTGAACAACTGTTCAACACCCACAATCAGAATTACTCCACAGAACATCAGTGATTCCTGGACACCATCAATGGCTCTTTATTGTATTACAATAACAGACCTAATGATCATGCCAGGTTTTCAATATGCTGCCAGTGAGACTTTCTAATTCAAAATTCATTGAAAAACAGCTGCACTACTTTGTATGCATATTAAGATAGAGCTTTATGCCTTTATCATCGGTTCCATGCCACTGACTTTCAATTTTAATTGGCTTCTGCTTGGCCCTTCAGTATAAAGCTGCCAAATATTCAAATTTCTAGTACATTACAAATCTCTTAACTCAGCAGTCTCTTTATTCAATATATTTCATAAGTGAGAAAAAAAACTGTAAAACAATACTTTTTATTTCCAAGCGATAAGGTAAAGGTCCCACTTTACATTAGGTGGCCTTAACTACTATGTACTTACATTTAAATTAATCATTTGGTACAATATACTTAGTGTACATACATGTTTTTACATTGTACTTTTTGTATTTTTTAAAACCTATATGTAATTAGATTTGTAATTAATTTCTGTAATTACCACTGTTGACCCATCCCTTACACCCTAACCCACCCTTAAACCTACCCATACCACCAAACCTGTCCCTAGCCCTACGCATATCCCACCTTAATAGAAGCAAAAGTGTTCTGCAATGCAATATGATCACATTAAAGGTTGTATCAGCGATTTCAAGCCTGAAACATAAAGTATCATGTTCAGCTGACCTTTCTTCACGATCCGCTCGCTGCCTGCCCCATAAATTGGCTGTAAAACAACGTGTCTCTGTGGTCAGCCTAGGGTCCGAGATATGCCCAAAAAAAAACAATCAGTGCTACCAACCATTCCACAGAAAAACAAACAGTGTTCCAACCAACCAGTGTTGTGGACTTTCGTACTGGTGCAGGGATGTGAGGGAGGCAGAGCGAAAGTCCACAACACCAACCCCCTGACGGTGATTGGTTGGAACACTGTTTGATTTTCTGTGGAATGGTTGGTAGCACCGATTTTTATTTTTATTTTTGGCATATCTCGGACCCTAGGCTGACCACAGAGACGCGTTTTTTTTACAGCCAATCACGGATCGTGAAGAAAGGTCAGCTGAATGTGACACTTTATGTTTCAGCCTAGAATCGCTGATTCAACCTTTAAGTACATTGGACTTATTTTTTGATGTAAGTACATAATAGTTAAGGCCACCTAATATAAAGTTTGACCAATGTGATTGGTTGAATTAAAGTAAGCAGCATGCATACTATACTAAAAACGTTTATTAGGTCATGCTATTTTGAAAAACATGCTTGATTTGACACTATGCAGAAACTGATGTCAAGTGTTCACACTTACCTCCTTGTGTTCTTTCCTACATTTAAGTGCAGTGACCATGTCCTGGTAAGGTTCTGTGGGGATAGTGACAGACTTGATGACTTTGGGAGGAGGAGCTGGAGCTTTGAACACTCCGTCATCCTTGTGCGAGTTCGCCTCTTTACTGCCTCCCGATGAAGCGGCCTGTACGAGAATGACGACTTAGAATTAAAGCATAACAACATGTTTGGAAGCACTGCAGAGCTGATTCACATACACCCTGAGCTGCCAACAACGACCCACTGCTGGTTATGTAACATGACGACTAAAGATAGTGCTACAGAACATTATAGATTCTTCATGCAGCAACTACTAAAAGGCCAAATCCACGACCAGCAGCGACGCTGCTAAATAAAACACTCCTAAGATGGCCAAGCACCACATATTTGAATGAATAATGCAATGTTTTGAACACTCTAATATCCGTGGCCTTGTTTATAGGAACAGTAGAAATGGAGGCGCTGCACTAATGAGAATGCTTACAAACGGTTCAAGTGAAGTGTAAGCATATCTGTCAGAGTGCATAATATTGCAGCGGGCTTCACTGGTGGCAACAGATGCAGGCTGGCTAAGTTGTATGGGATTGATTGTGTTTGGATGGCACATGTAGAGGCTGGGGGAGATGTTGCTAGTTGAAAGAGAAGTGCATAATGAGGGCCGTGTTTGCACTAAAAAGGCAAATCAAAATGCACTCTATTTACTTTAATACATGTTCCTGGTTTAATGGTGAATGATTTATTAGGGTCAGCTATTTCTAATAATAATAATAATAATAAAATAAAAATAAAAAACGTATCCAATATTTTGAGGAGAAACTGCCTCCCTTGCCTCCTCTGAGGAAACACCCCTGATATACGTTTAATGCAAAAATAAAGCAATATATAAAGCAAAATAACAACCAATAAATTCCTGGTGGATAAAATCTCTCCTTACAATTCCCTTACACCTAGAAAAACATTGCATTAAAATAAAGTGGATTGTAAATGTTGTTTCATATTGAGTTTAACAGTTGAGTTCTGGTGCTAAACTACCGCTGTTTAATGTATCACACACTGGGGAGACACCACAGCAAAAATGTGTGGAGTGGCATTAAAGAGGTAGGAGTTTTTACACAAAGGTGACTATAAACATTGTGGTGATAGCATGAGAAGCGCTTATGCTGAAGTGCTTTCTAAAGTGGGTTGTGACTGTGTGTAGGAGTGTGTAGTGTTTGGTGGAGCATCCTGTGCTTAATGTTGTACTCACTGGAGGAGCCTGAGATCGTGATGGAGGCATGGGCAGCATTTCTTCTGGCTCTGGCTGGTTCCAGTGTCTTGCATTATACACAGCTTTAGTAGGTGACTGCAAAAAGAACAGACAAATACTGTTACACTGAGGGCATTTTAATACAAGAGCTTCACGTGCAGACCTAAGTTCATTGAACATTATGAGTCTAGGGTTAATTAGGTTGGCACGACTTGCAACAAGAACAACAAATCCATTTTAAGATTGAATAGAAGTACCAATTTACTATGCCAGTTTAATTTAAAAAAAAAAGTGCATATATTTATCAGTGGTCCTCACTCAGGGAGCTGGGACCCTAAGGAGTCTTAGAAAACTACATTCATTTATTTAAATTATTTTAAAAGCCTGATTTCTAGACCTGGAAAAGTCAAGTAAATTTTAAAAAGCCATATGCATTTTTATAATAAATATACACTCTTCTAGTTATGCCAAGCTCTAAAATATTTTGTGACTAAAACGTCTTTAACACTCCTTATTCTTAACCCTTCAAATTAAAGGAGGGGAGAGGACAATTGAATATTGTTGTGAACAATGGGGTGCCTTGGGGTCAAGGAGGTTGAGAACCACTGATGTGAAAAATATGATTTCAAATAGCATTGCAACACACAATAAAAGACACATTTCCATTTTAATCCAAGTTTTGGTCTTAACCAGAGTTTATATTTTGAATATTATATATTTAGAATTGTTAAAGGGATCCTCGGATGCAAAATTCACTTTTACACGTTTCTTGAACAAATGTGTTGGCAGTGTGTGTACACAGCCACCCTATAATAAAAATATGATGATAAATCCACCCAGTGTTTTTTTTTTTTTTTTTTATATATCCCCATAAATGAAGGGATGTGCCGATCTCCGATCTACCTACAGTTGAAGTCATTCCTCTTTTAGGATCAGCAAAATGTAACTTTTTTTTTTTTTTTTTACCAAAATAAGAAGGATCATACAAAATGCATGTTATTGTTTATTTAGTACTGACCTGAATAACACATTTCACATAAAAGATATTTACATCTAGTCCACAAGAGAAAATATTTATTAAATTCATTAAAATGACCCCGTTAAAAATCCTTTTGATTCTTAATACTGTGTTCTTACCTGAATGATCCACAGATGTGGTTTTTTTGTTTAGTGATAGTCGTTCATGAGTCCCTTGTTTGCCCTGAATAGTTAAACTGCCTGCTGTTCTTCAGAAAAATCTTTCAGATCCCACAAATTCTTTGCTTTTCCAGCATTTTTGTGTATTTGAACCCTTTCCAACAATGACTGTATGATTTTGAGAGGACAACTGAGGGACTCATATGGAACTATTACAGAAGGTTCAAACACTCACTGATGCTCTAGAAGGGAAAACCATGCATTAAGAGCCATGGAGTGAAAACTTCTTAAATTTGAAGATCAGGGTAAATTCAACTTATTTTGTCTTCTGGTAAACACGTAACTATCTTCTGTAGCCTCATAAGGACAGTACTAAATGAAAAAAATATGATATTTAGGCAAAAAAAAAAAAAAAAAATCTTCACTCTGTTCAAAAGTTTTCACCCCTGGCTTTTAATGCATGGTTTTTCCTTCTAAAGCATCAGTGAGCATTTGCACCTTCTGTAATAGTTGCATATGAGTCCCTCAGTTGTCCTCAGTGTGAAAAGATGGATCTCAAAATCATACAGTCATGAAAAACACAGCTGTGGATCATTCAAGTAACAACACAGTATTAAAAATCAAGGGGGTGTAAACTTTTGAACAAAGTCATTTTCATAAATTCAACTATTATTTTCTCTTGTGAACTATATGTAAAAACATTTTATGTGGATATCTTATTCAGGTCAGTACTAAATAAACAATAACATGCATGCGTATGATTCGTCTTTATTTTGGTATAATAATTAAGATTTTGCAGATTCTGAAACGGGGGATGCAAACTTTTGACCTCAACTGTAAATGCGCCTGTGTTCACGTGATTCAGATTTATCTACAGAAGAAGTTAGTATAAGTGTTGTTTTTTTATTAATCTTTGCAAATCACCTTTCCCTTCTCCCAGAGCTGTTTTGGACAATTTAAAAAAGGGTGTTGATTTAGACTACTATTGAGAAATTTTAACCAAAGTATGTCATAGATTTTTCATTAAGACATCAACTTGTGAAAAATGGGCATCCGATGACCTCTTTAAAATGTTATTTTTTTTTGTGAATTTGATTATGCATTTATTTATTTTGATGTGGGGAACAGCAACATGTTTCTAAAGAGAGCCTATCCACAGACTTTTAGATTGGCTATGACTTACGTTGTGTCGCGTCTTGCAGCCATGTGATAAACAGACCAATTTTTATTCTAATTCTCATCACATTGTGTCTGGTTTGAAAGAGTGAATTAGATGACAAAGCGAGATTGTGAAGGACCACGAGTTGGGATTTGAACTCGGGTCACTCAAAGCACAGCCACACTGCAGGCTATCAGTTCTGATACTTTGCAACTTTTACAAGTTGTGCTTGTCCTTCCAAAAGTACACTCAAGTATGAGCAAAAATAAGAGCAAAGCTCAAAACCCCATGTGAATGTGAAGCAAAGAACTCCTCCGTTTATGGTTAAAAAATAAAAAAAAAAGTTAAAACTCATGGTAATGAAGCAAACATATCAGGTTTCTGAGCCAAAACAAATTGTGAAAAGAAACCTGTGAGGGTTGGGAGTGAAAACAGTGAAACAGCCAACATCCAAATCCACTCCAGTCATGAAGATAACGGTCTAAACATTTTTCGGCGCATAAAAGCTTCTGCTCCACTTTCCACAAAAATGGCTATATTCCTTTTTCTTTTAACTGTAATCACATTTGTAATTAAAACTCATTAAGAAGTGCTACATTTCTCAGCTTGTTTGTGTTGGCGGAGTGTGAATTGAAGCGCAGGTCATTTGTCTCAGCGGGAGCGCATTCAAAGCAGACTGCAGGAACACTCTATATAAGAACAACTCGCAGAGGATGCCAGATCAAGTCAAACTGCGGGGACTGACGGCACACAAACAGCCAAAAGGGAAGGGGGTGATAAAAGGGCACTTGGCTACAGGAGGAGGTGTAGGCGCAGTCCACTGAGGCTGGGTTATTATTAATAATGAAGAGAAAGACTCTGGCCCTCAACATGACTCTGCAGGAGACTGGTTTTAATCTTCTGTAATTAAGAAGTGTTCTTCATGCTGGCAGGGAGCGAAAGTCTAGCTCCACCCCATGGAGAGCTCCTCACGCTGGGTTAGAAGCTTCCAGAAGGTCTTGCAGAGAGAAATCAAAACTGCCCCCTGAAGTGTTTTTTCTCCAAGTTGGAATCCCCCTCTAAAGTCTGGGAATGACGCTGCCAAGCAAGACCTCCGAGAGGAACAGGCAGGTCCCTCGCTCCATGAGCACCTCTGACAAGTATACAGCTGAAACATATCTGCAAGCATGTGAAATTGCTTCTAGCTATGAAAACTCAGGCGTTGTTACATTCCAAAAAGTCACAATACGACGAGAGAGAGTTGCATTATCCACTTTGCTGAAAAGAGCAATAATGCGGCAATAAAAGAGCAATAAACTGCTTTTTAAGGTCAGTGGAGCGTCTTGCTGAGGTAGTTAAGAGTAGTTTAACTTTGGCAATAATCAATCATGAATCATGACTGTGATTAATAGTAAGATCAAGGCTAACATGAACACTGCCTGACTTGAGAAACATCTTGCAATTACTTAAAAGGAGAAGTTTGCTTCCAGAACTAAAATGTACAGATAATTTACTCACCCCCTTGTCAAAGATGTTCATGTCTTTCTCTCTTCAGTTGTAAAGAAATTATGTTTTTGAGGGAAACATTTTAGGATTTCTCTCCATATAGTGGACTTCTTTGGTGTCCCTGAGTTTGAACTTCCAAAATGCAGCTTAAATGCATCTTCAAAGGGCTTTAAACATTCCAAGTCAAAGAATAAGTGTCCTATCTAGCAGAACGCTCTGTTATTTTCTAAAAAAAAAATTACAATTTACAGGCCTCAACGCTAAGGATTTTTTCTACTGGCCCGTTCGGTCCACATTTGTACTTGCCCTGACAAATTTTCACTGGCCCCACAAAAAAAAAAAGTAATGAAATTAAATAAAATAGTTGTTGTTTTCATTGTTTCTGCTAAATGTAACCATTGCAAATAAGGTTGACACCAAAAATGACGTAACTTTAATAACTTAAATTTTAAATATTGTTAGGCAAGTGTACACACTATATGTGACCCTGGACCACAAAACCAGTCTTAAGTCGCTGGGGTATATTTGTAGCAATAGCCAAAAATACATTGTATGGGTCAAAATTATTGATTTTTCTTTTATGTCAAATCATTAGGAAATTAAGTAAAGATCATGTTCCATGAAGATTTTTTGTAAAATTCCTACTGTAAACCTATCAAAAGGTAATTTTTGATTAGTAATATGCATTGCTAAGAACTTAATTTGGACAACTTTAAAGGTGATTTTCTCAGTATTTTGATTTTTTGCACCCTTAGATTCCAGATTTTCAAATAGATGCATCTCAGCCAAATATTGTCCTATCCTAACAAACCGTGCATCAATAGAAAGCTTATTTACTAAGCTTTCATGTGATGTATATATCTCAGTTTTGTAAAATTTAACCTTATGACTGGTTTTGTGGTCCAGGGTCACATATAGTGTTCACTGTATAAATATGGATTTAACCCTTATTAAAGTTGTTCAGTAAAGAGCAATTATAAAAGCAAAAAAAAGTTAAATATTCATTTTGGAAATTAAAAAAAAAATGAAGACACTTTAAATGTGAAATTAAAACCACCAGTAGGCGGCAGCAAGTCACTGTTAATTAGTGAATCATTGCGATTCATTCAGGAACGAAGCATTTGACTGACTTAATACGAGAGTTGATTCAACCGATTCATTAAACAAATTCATTCAAAAAGGTGATTCATTCAGTAGGAAACAGTGTCGCATGTTGCTCAGAAATGCAAAACACTGTCTTTAACTTTGTTTGAAGCCATTTTCATTGGCGAAATAGAACAAAAATGGACAATATGGTGTTTAAAACATAAGTCTCTTAATATTATAAACTTCCCGTTTATTGAGCTGTTGTATAAAATCAATATCTTTGTGATATTTCTGATAATTGAATAAAAATGGTATTCTTTGTGAGATGTTGGTTAATTATGTAATTTATATACGTATATAAATTGTTACTTTTTTCGTAGAAAATAACCGATCCTAGATAAGACCCTTCTTCCTCGGCTGGGATCATTTAGAACCTTTTAAAGCTGCATTTAAACTGCATTTTTGAAGTTCAACCTCGGGGGCACCATAGAAGTCCACTATATGGAGTTCTGGAAATGAACTTCTTTAACTTAGTCAAAATTTAAACTTAAAGCCACAAAAAAGTCAGTAATGCCCAATTTTAGTACTGCAGCTTCTTTAAGGCTTTTCAGTAAACAGCTGCTGATTACTGGCTACCATCAATGCACAAGAAAACATAAAATCCCCCTACTAAGTACATATTTTGGCAACACAATCTAGCTGCAAGTTTCTTTTACCGAAACATCTAGTGCAAAGTGTCTTATTTACAAAAAATGTAATAAAATGCAAAAAAAATATATATATATATATATAAAATCATCTTACACGATCCAAGATGATGTTAACACTAATTACCCACTTGTTCTGAACACTGGGGTCCTGTGCAAGGTGCAAATGAGATGCAAATGCCATCTAAACAGGATGCATCCAAGCAAATGTTCCAAAAAGATCACCTCTATTCCTCATCCATTTGTCCTGTTGACAGGAATAGCTCAAGCATGTGCAGTACATCAGAAATAGAATATGGCATCTGTCTAACGTCTCTAGTCTAGTCAGTGTCATTGATTATAATGGGTTCCATTATTTTTGATGTGATGTGGCGGTCATATTCACTGTGTCACAGCTGTGGGTGTGGCCAATGACGTCAATGGATCGATATCTTACTCTAGAGACAGTTATATGCAAATGCATTTGCCCTTGTGATGTCAAAAAACCCACAACACCCAAATAAGTTGGAGCTTTGCTTAAATAAATGTTCTTTTTGTACTGAGGAGGTAGAAACTTGTAGGATGTTTAATAGCTGGGTGTGCTCTGAGACTCCACCCTCTCTGACATAGAAATCTTCTCCAGTTCATTTCATTCTTTTAAAAGATTAAGGAAAATTAGATTTCTAAATGACCCCTTTATTTGTTGAAACCAACAGCCTTTCTAATAACAAAGCCTAACAAATCCTTAAACAGTGAAAAGAAAAACAGTGTGTCTAAAAAGTTAATGAGTAGTGTAAAATATAAAGCAGTTTAGACTTCAGCTTGTTTGCAAACCATCAGTCCTTTGGCACAGCTGTATGATGCCACCGATGGACTAAAAAAAACTAATTTGACCCTCCTGCATCTATGCGTCAATAGCCATTTGCTAATTACATTACCTTCAAATATCATAATCATGTCATTACCAAAGTGTCTTAAGAGCTTAGGAAAAGAGAAAATGGCTCTCTAGTCTGCAGCTCTCAAGGTAACTTCACTACAGTCAGGCACTTCTCCAGCAGAGTCACTACATTAATTGCATGCATCATCATGAAATGGGTTTAAAAATACTTGTGTGCACATACATAAACTAGGGCAAGATATTATTAACTACAACATGATAAATTACTTTATACTTGACAAATTAGCAAGCAATCAATTAACTTTTTTGATCACTTTGATACACCTAATAAAGTGTCTTCTCAGATTCTGATGTAAAAATGTATATTAATAATGATTTTTAAACTGTAACTGTGCTGATCTGGAAAGATTTATTCTTACTAAATATTTACAGTAAAATTCCACAGATTTCAACACTTTTTAATCAATTACAGATAAGAAATTTAAGTTAATTTAGCACCACCTAGCATAGTTAAAATACAAATAATTAAAAAATTAAAAACAAATAATGAAAATAATAAAGAAAATGTGTTTTTTTTTTTTTAATAAGTGTCAACTCAACCAGAGGTCCCCAGCTCAAATTTTAGAATTTGCTAACATTTTTTTTTTTTTTTCCTGAAGAAAGGTAGACATGTATAGTAATGAAAGCCAAAATATTAAGTGTCATGGATTAATATTTACTGAGAAATCCACTATTTTGTAGAGGGGGGTCAAGATGGTAATTTTCACCTGAGATTTAGAGTAAAATTACAGGGGTGTAAAAATGACTTCAGAAAAATGGCAGCATCATAATGTTATTTTTACACAGAGACTTGTAGGTCTGTTAGTAAAATCTGTTGACTTTAGCAATCTTTGTTGCATTATGTGCCAATGGTGACCATTCAAAAATGGGAAAACAGCACTCGAAGTTTTTCTTCAAAGTTTGCATGCCTGTAACTCAAGAAGTATTAAATATACCTTAAAGGAGAACTCCGGTGTGATATTGACCTAAAGTGTATTGAATCATGATACCGAGTGTGAACGTACCTTGCATATCTCATCTCGTCTTGTCCACTGCAGTCCGAAATCTGGGGTCAGTTAGCCGATGCTCACAACAGGTTGTCAATGAGAGTCAATGGGGCATCGAAGTAGCCATGTAAATAAATCACTGTTTTATGCCATTTACGAGGCACAAAGTAGCTCCACACTTCATTGGTAGACTTCCAAGGGCCCTGACATTTAAAACGAGACATTGAGAACTCAGAAAAAGCACCGGTAGTTTATTTACGAGAAGATTTATACAGACAGTAACTGCAAGAAGTTTAGCGGTCGCCGCCATCTTGAATTTAGTCACGATAAGTCGAGTGTCGAGCAGGAAGGAACTTATCAGGTTTTCAACTTATCAGGTTGCAGTTTCTTTCCTGATCGTCACTCGACTTATCGTGACTAAATTCAAGATGGCGGCGACCGCTAAACTTCTTGCAGTTACTGTCTGTATAAATCTTCTCGTAAATAAACTACCGGTGCTTTTTCTGAGTTCTCAATGTCTCGTTTTAAATGTCAGGGCCCTTGGAAGTCTACCAATGAAGTGTGGAGCTACTTTGTGCCTCGTAAATGGCGTAAAACAGTGATTTATTTACATGGCTACTTCGATGCCCTATTGACTCTCATTGACAACCTGTTGTGAGCATCGGCTAACTGACCCCAGATTTCGGACTGCAGTGGACAAGACGAGATGAGATATGCAAGGTACGTTCACACTCGGTATCATGATTCAATACACTTTAGGTCAATATCACACCGGAGTTCTCCTTTAATGCCCTTTTAGACATTGCATCTTAACAAACTTTCCTTTTGGCATCTTTATTTTTAAGGCCCTATATGGTTCGGTTACACAGAAAGAGGAATTTTAATAGGGCTCCAAGAGTAAATTGTTTAAATGTACACATTTTCAGGGGTCGAAAACTAAATGTGGGTCAGTTTGCAAAACTATGATACTTCTTTGAAGAACAAATAATGTTGAAACTAGAGATGTATCTGGCATAAATATTATTTTTCCAAAGTTAGCATGCAAATAGCTCAAGAAGTATCAAAAATATCGCAAATTTGATTTTAGATTCTAGCTGTTAATAAACTTTTCATTTGGAATCTTAATTTTCAAGGCCCTACATAATTCTGTCCTACAGATATGAGGACCTCAATGAGGACCTCAATGTCCAGATTGTTGAATATTACCCATTTTTAGTGGTTGAAAACCAAATGTTGGTCAATTTGTATTCAGCTGATACTTATTTTACATAAAGAACAATGTCTGAAGAAGAAATAATGTTGAAATTAGAATTCTATCTTGTTTCCCTATAATCTGACTCTGAATCTAAGGGGAAAATTGCCATTTTTAACCCCCTCTATAAAATAGTGGATTACTCAGCAAATATTCATCCATGACATTTAATATTTTGGCTTTCGTCACATGTCTATCTTTCTTCAGAAAATATATTAGCAAAATCAAAAAACTGAGCTAGGGAAGTTTTTGAAATTTGGTTGATTTGACACCGAATGAGCCAATAAATAATAATAAAAAAATAACACATTGGTTTATCACTATCAGTATAAGTGGTTTAGTTATCTAAGCACAATAAACTGAAACCCTCTCAGAAAAGTTGCCTCTTCAATCCTTCTAAAGAAGCCAAAAAAAAAATGCATGAGAGAGAGAGAGAGCAAGTGAAATATCTCCACATAAATGATTCATGCAAGTGAATCAGTCATTGAGTTTGCGTATTGAGCGAGGTGAGCAGGTTCTGCCCCTGGCATGTTCAGCGGTGGCAGTAAAAGTCACTGCGATGTTGAGCTTTGACCTGTTTCAAACACCTCTCATACCTCACAGCTGTCATGAATAAGAACATCCCTCTTGACTCCTGTAACTACGACTAAAGACACATGAAGGGAATGTTGTGAATTCAATACTAGTTAAGTAGAAAAAATGCTGAAACCCATCTCATTTAAAAAAAAGTTTAAAAGGCAAACGTGATGCATTTTTGTTGAAGCACTTCCATGATTTATTCAGTAAAAGTGTTATTTTGAGTTGTAATGTCATTTAAATCAATCTTCTAGAAGTGGCTTAATATGGACGGCCTGAGACCACTACCAGATGTGTGCGCTATTTGACAGAACTGACACTTGCCCTTCTGGGACAGCAATTACGGTATGACGTTCCAACTAGGCATGGGCCTTGGATATGATAACCTTGGATAAAAATATCACGGTTTCACGGTATTTTAATTACTGCTCTACAATGTTATAATTGAATGTCTGGGTAAAAAAATACAACTTTTTTTTTCAACTGAACACAGTATATTTTATTTTAGGAAACATATAGAACATTTTGTAACATTGAACATCAGGCAAAATAATTAAAATAAATAATTGAATCTTCTTAATTAAATTAAATTGCAGTCAATTGTGTGAGCCTAAACCTGCAGCTCAACAATAATCCACATCAATAAACATAAATAAAATTTTCAAAAACAAATCCTTCTAAATGGAAAAAATGCAACCCCTAATCAAAACAAAAATATTACCATTAGCGACAGTTCCAAAAATAAACAAACACTCAAAGACACAGGAGAGCCAGCGAGTTGTTTTTATTTTTTAATGGCGTGATTTTGAAAAGATGTTAAAGGTGCACTGTGTAATATTTAAGATGATCTCTAGACAGAGGTGCAACATAATATACATAACTAGTTTTCAGGGGTGCATAAAGACCTTACTTAATGAACCATTATGTTTTTATTAACTTAGAATTATCAGCTTGCGAAAAAACACTGACACAATGATGAACAAGTAACAGTAATATTCACAATAACATCGTTTTATTGAATGATTAAGGGGCCGTTCACATGAAGCGTCTTTTGCGCGCGCAAGTTCGTTATTTCAAATGGAGACGCGCGGCTTGCGCGCGCATATTGGAAGTGACGCGGTCGCGACGCGCGGTGCGACGCGCTCGTTTTTTCCAGGCGCGTCCACGCCGCATCGATTTAAAAACATTTCAACTTTTCAGAATGTCGCAAGCGCAACGCAGGTCATGTGACATGAACTATCCAATCAGCTACCTCACGTTTTTCCGTTACATTGAAACCTCAGCAGAAACATGGAGGAGCAGCTCATCATTGTGGTCCAGGGATTTCCTGAACTTTATGATTTGTCAAGCCCCCATTATTTTGACGCTAATAGAAGAAACAATGCATGGAGACGCATAGGCTTGGAGCTAGAGTGCAGCTGATGGTTGCTTAGAAACGGCAGACGCTTCCCGGAGCGCAAGCGCCCGAGCGCTTTGTTGATAAGGAAGAAAGCGGCGCGCCTAGCGTTTTCCACGCGTTTTTAGGCGCGACATGTGAACGGCCCCTAAGTAAATATAATTCCTTAAATTATACGTCTATACATTTAAAAGAAATCTCACTATTCGTTGCTGTCAAAAACGGCGAGATTTTAATCCTGTATCGGCTTCCGTAGTTCTGTAAAGGGAGGGGTGAGCGGTGGACTGTTGCAATTCACAACCTCGCAGCTAGATGCCGCAAAAATCTACACACTGCACCTTTAACGTAGCAGAAGGCTTAAAAGCAAAGACGTGATTTCACCTTAACCTAATTGTTGTACTTATGTTTAATCACAGAAATGTAACGTTGGTACATATAGGCCCGGTTTCACAGACAGGGCTTAGACTAAGCCAGGATTAGCAGATAGTTCAATTAGGATATTTAAGTAATTTTTATAAACATGCTTAGAAAAAAACATTACCGGTGTGCATCTTGAGACAAAACAAAGACACCGATATATTTTAAGATCAGTCAGTGCAAGTTTCTTTCAGTTCAAACAGCTCAGATTTACATTTTAGTCTAGGACTAGGCTTAAGCCTTGTCTGTGAAACCGGGCCATAGTCTGCTATTCCCCACTCTGTAAAGTAACGTGCAAGAGGAAATTAGTTGATGTTAGCTAATGCTTATTAATTAGCCAGCGACTTTTTTAAAACATGATGTCGGTTGACCTTCCTCTTCCAAGCCGTGGCCGTCAGAATTTTTGCGGTACCCAAAAAATTCCCACACTGCTGACTTGGTCTTTTTTGACGGGGGGAAAAGTTGTGGGGGTTCGCCTCCATCGGCCGTCCTGAACTTATATTACTGCTGAGTCTCACTGACTGCGGACCACGTGCACAATCACAGACACGCGCCTGCCAGCACTAACCGCTGGGGGAGGGGCTGCATTGTTTTCGCTGCAGGTACGCACACACACAACCCAGTAGGGTGTCCTGCGCTTTCACTTTGACGACACAAAAAATGCACATATCGTAGGAACGGCATAACTTTTTTTCTTTGCGGTTTTGAAACCGTGACTTTTTCAAACCGCGGTAAACCTTGAAACCGGTTATCATCCCATGCCTAGTTCCAACAATCTCGAATTTATTGATCGTGTAAATGTTCTTGAGCCTTGCAAACTCAAACATTTGCTTTCAGTGATCTTTTGAAAGTTTGGGAAACTGTGCTAATTTAAATGCCACCAAGTTATTTGACTGACTAACAATAGGGGTGTGCGATAATGTCAAAAAATGATATCTCAATACTTTCAGGAATTTTGTCGACACCGATAATTAGACAATATTTTGCTGAGTGTGTTGCTGGTACCTTGACAGAATCAGTATCTGAAGTGGCATTTAGATGCATTTACACAGTCTGTTTAATGCAGGACATGAATGCATTTAACCTGCAGATATAATTGTATAAATAATGTTTTGATGTTTAAAAAAAACATTTAATACTGATAGGATATTCGAAATGATTTGTGGAAAAAATAAATTATTCTTTAAATAAGACTAAAATCACCAGTAGGTGGCGACAAATCACTATACATGAGTGAGTCATTGAGTCATTCATTCAACCGATTCGTTCAAAGCTGATTAATTCAACAAAACACCATCCCTGTGTTGTTCAGAGATGCAAAACATTTGTGCTGTGGCTGTTTGGAACTATTTTCATTGTCGAAATACAGAAAAAACAAGAACTGTTGTGTCTAAAATTTAGGTCACTTAATATTATTAAACTGCTCATCAAATCAATATCACATTTGCAATCGTGCTGATATTTGTCACTGTATCAAACGCTCTAAATATAAAAGACAGATAAAAGTCATACAAACCATGCAGCTGAAGTGTCAAACTCTAAATGTGCTTGCACAGTAGTCTAACCTACATCTCAGTTTATGTGTTCACGCTGTAGGTGTATTTTTGTTTGGTTTTTGCAATATACTCCATGATGTTAAATCGCATATGTTTTAAAATTTGACATGATCGCATTTGTGCCGCTCCAAACAACGCACGTTGCAGAGGCGCGGAACATTTTATCAGTCAGATTTCACCGATCACGTGAAGAGTCATTTTTAGCGCGATCACTGAGTATAGAGCTCGGTTTATACTTGCCGCATCAGTATGAGAAAAAATGTGAATATTGAGGAAACATATTGGTATTCTTCTCAGAAAAACATTCAAGCACTGTCACTGCCAGTTTAGTTTTACTTTACTTTTTGTTTTCATTTACCCTTGCTGTTTACCACACGTTAGGCTATGGAGGCTTTCTTTCTTTCTATACATTTTTATTTATTTGATTTTTCAGTGTTTGCTAAAAGTTCTGTAATTTATTAGTCGGTATATAATACAGCATGTGGTGTATGCCATGCCTGATCTTATTCGTTTTTGTTAATAAACATTATGAAAGCTAGTTTGTCATTGTAACCTACCGTTTTGTTGTTGTTGTGCTTTTTTTTTTTATATTAAGAATAACAATGCATCTATCTTTTGTTTTAATCTTAAAGTGAAAGGTGTATAGACGCAAACAAAATAGACAATTTTTTGTTTCTTGTAAAATGTAACAAGATCGCAAACTCGAAAGCATAAGCATCCGAAGCCCGGCTTATAAGAGGAACTCCCGTTCACAAAATTCATATCACAATTTCATATACTACTGATGAAAAAGAATGGGTTGAATGTTAACCACTTTTGTTACCATATAACTATAAACTAAAAGTATATAAAAGTTCATCAGCATGCATTGATTAATCCCATGTTGTAGCAAAAAAAAAAAAAAAAAAAAAAAAATGATGTGCTACTGTAACTGTGAAAGTTAGTCGCAGAGGAGTGACAAGTGAGTCTAGAGCCCTGTGCACACAACCCTAAATCAAATTAAATTAAATTTTAAACCTTTTGGCATTTAAGAGACAAGAGAAAAACAGTGTAAGTTTCACAACTTACAATTACACAAAACTACCTCATTACACCAAAAACTTTATTGAAACTAAGCTTCCAAACTACTCTACTTCCAAGTTTTGAACTTCCAGGTAATATAGATAAATACGTCACTACACACAATACAAGAATGCCAGTACAAACACAGATCAAACCTGCATAAAAAGCCCAATATTGGCCAATAACATTGGCCTCTGCAATATTGCGAATTATAATGTCAGAATTCTGAGATAAACTTGCAATTCTGTAAACAGTCTTTTTTTTCCTCCATAGAACTGGACTTTATAACTTGCAATTGCAACTAGGGTTGTAACGGTATACCGGTATGGCGGTTTATTGCGATATTGACATGTACGATTATCATATCGTGCACATTTGCTTATCCCCGGTTTTGAAAAAAAATTATAATAATGAAACCAGATCTCACCCGTGCTGCCGTGTATATGCAACTTCTTTCCACTTGACTGCTTAGACTCCACCCATACCTTTACAGCGGCGAAAAAACATATTCTCCCATTTTCGCGAACACCATCCCTCTGTGAAGATAAAGCTAAGTTCCTTATGGCCGTATTATTTCTGTGATGCAAAGGGAATCCCAATTAGAGTATAATACAGATGTCACGTAATATGTGCGATTTGATAGATAGATGGATGAATAAATCAAAATATAGCTGTGCAGTAAATCAAATCGCGATGTGTGTGTCTGTGAATAAACAGCGCAAAAAGACTGCTAATTCTATATTCTGTACGTCTCTATGAATGAGCAGCGCCGTTTCGCCTTGTAGATCTAGTACACACTCAAGTACATGAGGCTCATGGTTTTTAAAGCGTCTGTTTCACTCAGTATTGCCGCGTTTCAGGCAAACCGTTACTCGTGTTTTTCCAACCTTCTACCCGTGAAAGTGCACCGGAACGGCCGTCAAACCCGTGACTTCCCACTCGTGAACTCGTACTAGATCGATATAATCCCAGTTCGGAGTTCTGACGTGACATAGCCCGCGAAACCACTATGTCAGCAGGTCTACTGGTGCGGTGTTTATGCAAGTGGTAACGTTACACAGTAAAAAAAAAAAAAAAAGCAGCCTTTAGGACAATATAACGTTGCGAACAAATTAATAATAATGTAATTATTATAAATGCGCTCAGGCAGTTTGGGGTGACTTGCCTGGAACGCTACAAAGTGAAGACGTAAACACATGAAACATATCCAGAGCCACTCTCAGAAAACACTAATGATCATTTTATAATTTCATTTAAAATAATAATCATCAAATACACTAACTGAAATGCATAGGATTTTAGTACAACCTGTCAAAAAAACGTTTGGTTAAGCCTGAAGAAATAATGACTGAAATATATATATAATGCATGCTGATGAAATCTGGCAAATGTGGCCAGAAAGTATCGTTGTGTTCCTACCACAAGTGTACCTTCGGAGAGGATGTTTAGTACAAGTGGATACATTCTCTCACCTCAGCGGTCAAAATTGAGCCCTGAAAATCTCAACATGCTTACATTTTTTCATCATAACCTGACCTGAAAAAAAGCTAAGAAATGCATGCTGCTATGATAATCTCAGGAAAATATTAACAAACATGACCCTGCACATATTGCTCTCTCATATATGCTGTTAAAGAGGAAGGATCAGTTTGGTTTATTCGTGTCTAATATAAAGAGAAATAACTTATTCCGTATTTTGTTCAAATGGGTGATGCGCAACTTCATTTTCATTTTTCCCTCCCAAAAGGTAGACTCATACTTCCATGAGTTTACTTTTTATTTTCATTTAAAAAAGTTTGTTACAATAAACCATGTTCAACCAAAAAACATCTCATTTTATTCATTTAAGGGTCATTGTAGCTGATGATGATTATAATAATAATAATAATGATAGTTTAATACCGTATACCACGAAACCGTGAAACCGTGATATTTTCTGAGACGATTATCATACCGTGAAAATCTCATACCGTTACAACCCTAATTGCAACACAACAATAACACAAAAAAAAGTCAGAATTGCGAGATACAAACAATTCTGAGAAAAAAGACTGAATTGGCGAGATGTCAAATTGAAATGAGGAAAAAAAAAGTCAGAATTGTGAGATAAAAAGTCGCAATTACCTGTTTTAGTTTTATTCAGTGGTGGAAATGGGCTTCCATAAAAAAAACCTATCTTTGGAACACAGATGAAGAAATTTCCCAATTTTCTAAAGAGACTTGATCACTTTATGATGAACAGATTTAATTGAGGCTTTTTTATTCACGTTAACATCAGTCAACGGCATGCACACATCAATTATGGCAAACAGAAGCTAAAGCATGCTTGCTTCACATGTGAAAACCAACAAGGTTCAATCTTGTGTTGCGCAGCACATTTGAGCTTCCATAAGAACCAATGAAGTTTGTTTTCACATGTCAAGCAAGTACAGCCAAAGACTATAGAATACCAAAGACATGTCACTCGTGTAGTTTTGAATGGGGAACAATGAAACGGTCATCATGGCCGCGAAGCTCCGCCTTCTTAGTGAAAGAGCCAATCGTTGATCAGTAAAGTCAGCGCGTCACAGCATCTGCCGTTAGAAGTCCCGGTTGCTATAGAAACAGCCGGCGCTCTAAGACGTGCGTTCAGTATTGCGCATGCGCACTGGCTCATCTAGCCGGAAAAATAAGCGTTTCTTTAACGCTATTCAAGCACAAGGAACCATATTTATGAGGCAGTTCTTGTTGGATTTCTTTGGAGATTTAAAATATGAAATTTAATCGTAAGCTTGGTGAACAGTTTAGGAGAATTTGATGTTTCCCCATTCAAACAGATAGGAGCTGCACTTGTATGCCCGAGAGGCGTTTCAAAGATGGCCGCCGAGTGACATGACTTGCCTTAAAGGGACTTTGGTACAGCTGAGCTTTTGTTTATGTTTGCCGAGCAAAGTACATGTTTGTATAAAAGCCTAAATTAACTCTGTTCATCATAAAGTGATCAAGTCTTTTCACAAGGATAAGTAAATAATGACAATTGTCATTTTTGGTGAACTATCCCTTTAATTTTTCCATTTTCAAATATTTTGGGGCAGGGGTGACTGGAACTCAAAGCAGAGCAGGTTTCAGTTTTATTTTCATTAATCGTGCAGCACTACTTCTCACTAAGGGCTCGTCCACATGGAGACACATTAGCTGTATACGAAAAAATTGCACGAAATCATATAGGCGTATTGTCCAGATGGATCCGGCGTTTCGGGAGCCTGAAATCACAGTTTTTTGAAGCCAAAACCCAGAGTAAATTAATCTTCGCGTGGATGGGCCTTAACTCTACTTCTTGCCAGATCTGCTCTGATATAGTAATCAAGGGAACCATAAAGGAAAGCAGTTCCAATACCTTTTGCTACCTTTGTTTAATATGTAGAGTTATCAAAAAGTATGCCATTCAAAGTCTAATACCCCCGAATAATGTAAAAACTGTGATGCTATCAAAACACTGCTATGTTTGAACATTTATATGCTTCGAGTTCAGTCATGACTTAAACAATCAATCATAACCCCAGAGAAGCCTGTGCACATACAGCAGCCGCAGGAACATTCGTAATAATGGCTGAGCTGTCAGCGGGGGTGAGCAACATAACTGCATTACTGTCATTATAGATAAAAGTCATGCTGAAGACAACGGCGAGATGCCCGTTTCACCCTCTGCCTTCAACACACTTCCGTTAGCGTACATAAACAACAGAACAACAAATCAAACGCCTACATCACTTGTTTACATGCTGGCAGCAGGGCAACATTTGTATCGTTGAAATGGGCAAAACAACCTTTAGATTCTAAATGAAATGACACATAGTACAACATGCTCCAAAACAAATACTAGCTTCACAAACCATCAGCTGAATGATGGGAAATATGAATAAAAAAAAAGGAGAGGCTACGACACTCACCTTCTTAGGTCCGCTGAAGATCTTTCTGCTGCTCTCCTTGGATTTCTCCTGAGCTTTGACCTGAGGTTTCCTTACTATCTCAGAGGGAAAGAGGATCTCTGGAAATTCCAAAGGATCTGTAAAAACTGTCTCTGAAAATAAAATGAGTTCTCTGAATTATTGACCAGCACAGTTAAATCACAACAACTGACAATAATTTGTAATTTGACAGTCATTTGAGTCATAGATGACTTGAAATGATTCAAAACTGTTAGAAATTATATAAAAGAAAAAGAAAAATAAAGTTATGTAAAGAAAAAAAAAAAAGTGTAAATGTCCATCTAAAAAAAAAAAATAATAATAAATAAAATGTTGGAAACATTTTACAGATACCCAACAAACTAACCAACCAACTAACATATACACATGCAAACAGATTTTTTTTAAACTAATAAATAAATTACATAAATCTAAACTAACATAAAAAATACCTTAATCAAAAAAACTACTAACAAATAACTAAATAAAGTAAAATAACTTTAATATAAAATAAAATATAATATAATGTAATACAGTGGCATGCAAAAGTTTGTGAAACCCTTGCAGAACCTGTGAAAATGTGAATCATTTAAACAAAATAAGAGATACAAAATGCATGTTATTTTTTATTTAGTACTGTCCTGAGTAGGATATTTTACATAAAAGATGTTTACGTATAGTCCACAAAACTTTCAAGCAGTGATAGTATGTTTTTGAGATCCATCTTTTCACACTGAGGGCAACTGAGGGATTCAAACACAACTAATAAAAAAAAAAGGTTTGAACATTCACTGATGCTCCAGAAGGAAACACAATGCATTAAGAACCAGGGGGTAAAAACTTTTGAACAGGTTTCCAAATTTTTCTTATTTTGTTAATATATCTTTTTTTTTTTTCCATTGAGTGCTGCCCTTTGGAAGCAACGGAAGATACTTGTATGTTTCCCAGAAGACAAATTAAGTACAATGCACCTTGATCTTCAAATTCAAAAAGAAAAAAAAATTTTCACCCCCCTTACTGCGGCATTTGTCCTTCTGGAGCATCAGTGAATGTTTGAACCTTCTTTAATGGTTGTGTTCGAGTCCCTCAATTGTCCTCAGTGTGAAAAGATGGATCTCAAAATCATACAGTCACTGCTGGAAAGGGTTCAAATATACAAAAGATGCTGGAAAACTGAAGAATCTGCAGGACCTGGAGGATTTTTCTGAAAAACAGTGCTTAGTTTAACTGTTCAGACCAAACAAGGGTACAAAGAAACAAGAGTATTAAGAACCAAGGGTTCCCAAACTTTTAAAGTTTTTTTTTTTTTTTAAATCATTTCATCTATTTCTTTGTCTTGTGGACTATATGTAAACATATTTTATGTAACATATCTTACTCAGAACAGTACTAATTCAAAAAAAAAAAAAAAAGCATTTTGTATGATCTCTCTTATTTAGTTAAAATTATTCACATTTTTACAGATTCTGCAAGGGGTTCCCAAACTTCTGCATGCCACTGTATAATAAATATATAATATAATATAATATAATATAATATAATATAATATAATATAATATAATATAATATAATATAATATAATATAATATAATATAATATAATATAATATAATATAATATAATATAATATAATATAATCTTTTTTTAGGAAACATGTGCTTAACTGTCAGAAAAATATTTCCACAATGAAAAAAAGGGAAGTCATTTTCTGTATGCAAAGTAAAATTTAAAATTCTGTTTTAACTCATCAAAATTTTGAAATGTTGAAACCTAGATTTGTTCTTGATGGCACAGTGAGATTTACTGTGGATTCATGCAGGTACTGTGACATAAACAGAGCTCAAAGCTAGTGTGTTGAGTGTAAATACTGACCATTTTTAAGGCCGTGACTGTGACCTGCAGTGTGACTGCTCTGAGAGCTCTGTATCTCTCTGGTCGGAGGACTGTCAACATTGGTCTCTGTAGACAACATTGACATTGCCATGCCTGCTGCAGCCTTCCTCTTGGCTTTCCTTCTTTCAGAGGAACCCTCATCATCCTCACTGTCACTCTCACTCAGATCATCAAAGCCGAAGTATTTGATCCTGTAGTTAGAGCTTCCTGAAGCACAGTCGTCATCCTCATCCAAAGCATCAGTCTCATCAAACCCAAAGAGCTCCATCTTTCCGCTCTTCGCTTTGCTCTGTGTGGGTCTGGATCGACTAGAAACACAACGACAAAGAGAGCAACCAATAAATTATGAATTCGACAGAATTACTGGCAGCTTTGAGGATTTTATCACATTTTGCTTCATCTATGTATACCTGATCAGTTGGTGTCTCCCAATTAGCGCTGGTTAATCAAAGCAAACTTTGCAATCTCAAATTAATTCATTTATTTGTTAAATAGGGCTGTCATTACTGTCAGATTTTTTAAGGAAGCAGCTTTAAAGAGATCACAATTAGTCGCAATGAAAAAAAAATTCTAATGTCTAGAGCTGGATGGTGTTAATGTTTACTTCTCTATTTTCATTAAAGCTGTTGAGTTTGGAGCTGTGGATTAATAGTGAAGCCGTGGTGCTTAAATGTGTGACAAGGCTCAAAACACAAAACTAAAAACAAAACCAAAACTAAATACAAATGATACAAAAGAACAAACACTATAAAACTAAAAAAAATAACTAAACAAACTAACAACTAACATATATGCTCAAATACATAAATTAACTAGTTTTTACTAACTAAAAAGCAAACACATAAAACTAACAAATAAATATTTTTTACAAACTAAATACAAATGCCACAAAAGAAAAACCATAAAAAAAACACACACAACATTAAAAAAACAGCTAAAACTAAAATAAAATAAAAACAAATTAATAGAAATAATTAAAAAACACTCAAAACAAACATAACAAAAACCAACACAAATAAAAAAAACTAAATGCAAATACTACAAAACAAAAACAAATAAATAAAAAATATTTATTTGTTAGTTCGGTTAGTTGTTAGTTAGTTAGCTAATTTGTTGGTTAGTTGTTTGGTTTACATAAATTAACTACTCTTTACTGCAAGCAAGCAAACAAAACAAACCAAAAAATAAACATTTAAATAAATATAAAAAAGACAATAAAACTTAACTAAATACAAATGCCACAAAACAAAACAAAACAAAAATTACTATAAAACTAAACAAAAAATAAACAAACAACTAAAATAAACATAAATTAATACAAATAATAATAATAAAAAAAAAAAACACAAAAACAAAAAACGGTAACACTTTATTTCAAGGTCCAATTCTCACTATTATCTACTTGCGTATTAGCATGTAAATTTATAGCATATTATAGCATAACCGTTTATTAGTACTCATTAGGCACCTACTAATGCCTTATTCTGCATGGCCATGTTTTAGATCCCTTAACCTGACCGAATACCTAAACTTAACAACTACCTTACATAAATCTATTACCTGGAAGGTTTGCTTTCCGTCTCGGTTTTCTTCTTCAGTCTTCCTGCATCGCCCGGACCAGCCGCTGGGGCGCTGGCAGTGTACTCCTCCATACTGCGGTCCATGGAGTCCTGGAAGGTGACGTTGAACATAGAAACACAAGACGGGTGTAGCACTGTAAAGTCTCTCGTCCGACCTCTGTTTGTTGTTTTCCCAGCATTTTCGGCCCCGCTGTTCTGTAAGGCTCCTGTGGAACTATGACTGAAAGCGCTTCCGCTGCCATCAGCTCCACCAGGCTGTTTGCCTTTACTGGGTCTGCAGTACGTTCTGCAGTTGGACGCCCTGAGCACAGACTGAGAGTGGTCCTCGCTTTCAGATGGCTCAACGGGAACGTTAAATTCCCCTTGGCCAAACTCATCTAACCGAGTCTCAGTGGAGGATTTGCCCTGAATGTTGCTGCGACTGTAACTACTGGATGCCCACAAGGTAGACGGAGGGTCTTTAGGTCCGGTAAAGAGAGATGTGGAGCGTGCTCCCAGACCGACCACAGCGCTCCAGGCATCATAAGAATCCTTGTCCTCTGTTTTTTCAGACTTTAACGTTGTGGTCTGGGCGAGAGGTCTCGTGTCGCTTTCTGAAGGGTTTTTGTACCATGAGTAGCTGTGGCGGTCTGTGCTCTCGATGGACCAACTCTGGGTTTTTCCTACAGAAAAGAAAGTCAAACATCAGTCAGATAGAAAGGAACTACTTAAAGTACTTGACCTGTCATGTTCCTAAATCAACAGGAAGTAGGTTACTAAAACATATTAATAAACAGAACTTGGTCTAACATTAAAAGACTAGTTCACTTTCAAAACACCCCCTTGTCATCCAAGATGTTCATGTTTTTCTTACTTCAGTCGATAAGAAATTGTTTCTTGAGGAAAACATTTCAGGATTTCTCTCCATATAATGGACTTTAATGGTGCCCTCAAGTTTGAACTTTCAAAATGCAGTTTAAATGCAGCTTCAAAGGGCTCTAAACAATCCCAGCCGAGGAAGAAGTGTCTTATCTAGCGAAACCATCAGCCATTTTCGAACAGGGTTTCTGCAGATATGAACAAGTGAAATTTAAGACTTTTTAAGACCTTTTTAATACCACCTTATATGAAATTTAAGACCGAACCTGTAATGGAAATAGATATTATATTACATGCATACATGTAATATTTAATGTGTTTAATGTAAAAAGTAAACACAATTTCATGGCTGTCATAAATTAAATTTATTACTACGATACACAGTGAACTTTTCATATCAGCAGATACTATTCCACACAAAATATCCCCATAAAAGTGCCACTAGAAATATCTGATGTAAAAAAAAAAATTCTTAAGCAATATTTTCATCAGTGCTCTATTAGCTTTTACATCTTAAATCTGCATATTTGATTTACCTTTATAAAGGCCTTTTTTTTTTTTTACTTTTGAAATGTTTGCATTACCTTTGAAATTTATTTTATGAATTTATCAATAAATTCTAAATGGCTGTTAGCAGTGAGATTACATAATTTACACTGCAAAATTAAAAGTGAGATTAATGTTTTAAACACATTTATTGATTTATAAATATATAAATTAGAAATGTTGGGTGTGGAGGCATACTTTTAAACACACTAAACTACCAGCAGGTGGCGGTAAGTCACTTCATGAGCGAGTTATTTCAACTGATTCGAGCAAAACGCTGAATCATAGCAAAACTTTGCTAGCAGAATGCTTCTGCTAATGTTGCATATTGTCTAATATGTAAGTAACTACTCGACTAACTACTTTTTTATTGAGCTAAAATTAATGTAACATTTGTAATTGTGAGAATATTCAGCAAAAAGCTCACTTGGTATATTACTGAACTATATCATGTTATAAATAAACTATACATTTGAAATTTTTACCTCAGTGTGTTTCTTTAGAGTGCTGTTACATTCATTTGTTTTTAAGTATGTCACAAATAGACCAGAAATACACTATCCATTATCAATTTCTGTTTACGTTGAATGTATTAAAATATGAATCTTTCTTGCCTTTCGATGCTTCGCTAGTTGTTTTTGTCACTTCAGTTTTAATCAGGCGGTTTGTTCGGTCGGGCAAGTAAAAAAAAAAAAAACATTTTAAAAGTATTTCGAAGGCTGGCGGTCAGCTAGCTCGACCTATATTTCTTATTATTATTGATAACATTATATACAGAAAAAGGTCGTTTGACCTGTATTCTGCTACTGCGATTCTGCAACTTCCACAGAGGGAGAAAAATAATCTAGTTTTTAGCAACTGGCCTTAGCCAAGCCCTATATTCAGTTTTTTCAAGCTAAGTATCGCTAAACTTGCACTTCCCCATAGCTAAAAAGTTAAATCCATTTTACTTCTGCGGTACAATCCGAGAGAGACTCGCGCCAATAACAGAAAGCTGATTGGCTATGGCATGCTGGTCTCATTTGTAGTTTAAATACAGCAAATTATATTTGGAATTGTGAAATAAAGAACTACAACACCACAGAAACAACAAAAAGAGAATTTAAATGAGCATTAGAGGTAGCGTTACATGGACATCGGAAAAATAAAACCTGTGTAAAATTATTTAAGACCTAGAACAGCGAATTTAAGACTTAAGGCCTAAAATTTTGATTTTTAAATTTTAGACTTTTTAAGACCCCGCGGAAACCCTGTCGAAACAAACTCACTAAGTCTGCATGAACTCTTTTTTCCGGTTCAAGACAGTTAGGGCATGTCGAAAAGCTCCCGTCTTGTTTTCTTCCCCAACTTCAAAATTGGCCTACATTGCTGCAGAAGTCCTGACCCAGTGTTTACAAAGTGAACATGCAAAAAAGATCTAACGGCCTTTACAAAAAAAAAAAAAAGGTAATAGAGTGATGTTAGACAATTTCGAAGTTGAAGAAAACGAGATGGGAGTTTTCCGACATACCCAACTGTATTGACTCGGATTACACTGACTATGAAGCTGCATTTTGCAAGTTCAAACTTGGGGACACCATTGAAGCCCACTATATGGAGATAACTCCTGAAAGGTTTTCCTCAAATATTTTTTTTTTTATAACTGAAGAAAGAAAGACATGAATATCTTGGATGGCAAAGCGATGAGTACATTTTCTGTCATTTTTTGTTCTGGAAGTGAACTAATCCTTTAAACTCTATCAGGAATAACCAGTTACTTAGGCACATACCTTTGTAACTATAAGATGAAATTAACTACCTCATTTGTGACCCTGGACCACAAAATCAGTCATAAGAGTCCATTTTTTAAATTGACATTTATACACAATCTAAAAAGCTTTCCATTGATGCATGTTTGTTAGGATACGACAAAATTTGGCCAAGTTACAACAATTTAAAAATCTGGAAACTGAGGGTGCAAAAAAAAAAAAAAAAAAAAAAAACACCTTTAAAGTTGTCCAAATCAAGTCATTAGCAATATTAGCAATTAGCAATAGCAATGCAAGTCATTAGCAATATTACTAATTTAAAAATGAAAGTTTTGAAATATTTACGATAGGAAATTTACATCTTCATGGAAAATGACCTTTACTTAAAATCCTAATGATTTTTGGCATAATAGAAAATGTTTTACCCATACAATGTATTTTTGCCTATTGCTACAAATATACCTGTGCTACTTAAGATTGTTTTTGTCATCCAGGGTCAAATTTGTTTGTCTCTCTGGCTAAACTATATCAGGGCTGCAAGATAGTGGTTAATCATGATTGTTTTGCTTAAATTCTAAATTGCAATTTTTAAATTATGATTTTATAATGGCAGTGAATGGTGGTCGAGATTTTGAAGCAAAATAAAGTAGGGCTGTGCAATTAATCGAAATTCAGTTCCGATTTCATTTCGGCTTTAAACCATTATTAAAATACAGTAATTGAGATAAAATTATTATTGCGCCCCGTTCCACCCCCTTTCCAGTGGTGCACTTTCACTCCTCTGTAAAAGTCTAATTTCACATGCAAATCATGTAACGTGACTTTCATAAAATGGGACGTGCTTGATTTATTAATGTTTCTTTGATGTTGTGTTTTTAAAAGCGAGAAAGAGAACTTGCGCTGTTCTGTGTATGCTCTCAGAGATGGAGCAGAAAACGGACATGTAAAGTTATGTTTTAGCTCAAGGTTCTGCCTAAACGGTCGCAAAAATATTTCAAAATGAGGCGCTCTGTGATTATTCATGTAAACCTTTGTCAGTTGTGTCATAAATGATCATAAACGGTTGAGAATGAAAATACGTGTGTAACAGTATGGATCCGTGTGGCTCTTAAAGTGGCAACAAATAATATTCCTTCTGCGTCTCTATGCTTAATATTAATAAAACGAAAAAATACAAAAAGAAAGCACTCACTGCTTTTGAATGAAGGACTTTTGTAGTTTTAATAAGAAACAAAGCATGTTTAATTCTTACAGTGAAGACGCTGTTTAATTTTACATTCAAATAATTACATTCAGTTTCTGTAGTAGGCTGTTAGACTACTTTAGACTTGCATAAAAGTATTCAGTGTTTTTTTTTTTTTTCAAAAATAATCGTGATTATGGTTTCCGCCATAATCGATCAGCCCTAAAATAAAATGCATCCATCCATCATTCCATCATAAAAAGTATTTCACACAGTGCACCAAGTCTTGAAGACCACAGTCTTAGCCCATCAATTTTCTCTGATCCCTACCACAAACAAGCCTGAAGACAATACGAACACACTGCTAGACATGTTCAAAGCAATAATCACACCTCTGCAGTCATAACATTGTCTAGTTTATACTCTGGTAAATAATAGCCGCTTTTCCACTGTCGGGCCAGTGCGAGCCAGTGCTAAGAGCGTGCCGGCGGGGCCAATGGCCTCAAGTCGCAAGCACCAAGACCAAAAGTAAGCTGCGTTTCCACTATCGAGCCAGTAGCCTCGCTGCGCAAACCTAAAGCCCGCCCTTTACACACCTCCTTGAATCAAACGTCACAAAACCCCTCCCCTTTCAGCGGGGAGATTGAAAGTAAGTCACCGTAGTGTGATTATCGAAGGAAGAGAGCCGAAGCGGCTGTTTGCTCCTTTCGGTGTTTTCTTGGTGGAAGATGAGGCAGCGAAACCAAGATGCGAAGACAGAGGCTCAGCAGCGTTTACGGCGAAAGCTTATATTAGCTGCAAGGCGAAAAAGAACAATAAAGCGACGTGGAAGCCGGATACAGCCAATGCAGAAACGTCTTGTAATGTTGGTGATCTCTGTTCTGATACAAGAAGTGCTCAACAACAGTTGTTTATGCAGCAGCAATATTTGTAATATATGTGACCCTGGACCACAAAACCAGTCATAAGGTAAAATTTTACAAAACTGAGATGTATAAATAATATAAAAGCTCAGTAAATAAGCTTTCTATTGATGTATGGTTTGTTAGGATAGGACAATATTTGGCCGAGATACATCTGTTTGAATATCTGGAATCTGAGGGTGCAAAAAAATCAAAATCCTGAGAAAATCACCTTTAAAGTTGTCCAAATTGGGTTCTTAATGCATATTACTAATCAAAAATCACATTTTGATACATTTACAGTAGGAATTTTACAAAAAATCTTCATGGAACATGATCTTTACTTAATTTCCTAATGATTTTTGGCATAAAAGAAAAATCAATAATTTTGACCCATGCAATGTATTTTTGGCTATTGCTACAAACATACCCCAGCGACTTAAGTGGTTTTGTGGTCCAGGGTCACATATTACATTAATAAATCACTTGAAAAGAAGCTTTGTTTTTATGACCTACACACACATCTTTCGTCTAACTTGGTATTGCATTAAACAAAATGTTGCATATTATCTACACACTACTGCAAAAAATAACTACACAGTTGTACTTCTAGTATAATTTATGCTTTTATTTAGGTACAGATACAGGTACAGTGTATGTTAACAATTTATCAAGGTGTGTTGGTGAGTTTCTGTGGGGTTTTTTGGACGATGTAAAAAAACTTATACATCAGATCTCATTTTTATAGGATCTTATTTGCATTTTTCCAAATTTAAATACGAGTAGACACTAATCAGACATGCATTTAAATATTTTCATTACATAGTTGTCTGTAACAACAGTTAATAGTGTAACTATTACTGAATAAAACCTGATTTACACAGGACACAAAAGGTGCCCCATCAGATAACCATTTAAGTAATGTGCCCATCAAAACTGCATTTCCATATAATATCTGCCTAATGTAAGTGTCTTCTCTGGGCACCGCTTTGTCCATTGTGCGTTTTTATGGCTTTGTACTGCGCCCGCAATTTCTTCAACTTGTCTCGAACTTGCATTGTGGTGCGCTGGATATTTAGCTTTGCGAGTCCAGCAACGATGTATTTTATCACGTCTTTGTTTCTGCAAACGCCGTCAAACTGGCGTTGTATATTGTCCTCGGCCCAAATACATAGAAGAGCCCTGTATTAGTAATACAGCGAAATGCGCATCTTACCGCACCGACACACTCCGCCTTTCACTTTGACCACGCCTCAAGCCCCGGCTGGCCCGCTTTGGCCCAAGGTTTTCGTCGGGCCGAAAAACCCGGGCCATTGGCCCTGAGGAAGCACTGACGAGGCACGATCAGGCCCCGGAAGTGACAGTGGAAACGCGACTGGCTCTGGTACGCACTAGCACGCCCGCTTTTGGCCCGACAGTGGAAACGTGGCTAATGAGTGCTGTCTGCCATTCTTCCATTACTGTACGTATTCTCCATTACACCAATAACCACAATTAACTATGAATGAGCAAACTGGACAAAACGTTAATGGCAGCTTTGGAAAAAGGTCCCAACATACAAAACCCCCATTGAGCTCCATAGCAAAGGAAGTGTTGCAGAAAAGCTGTTAGGTTTAAAAACCATCTATTGCACAACAGCACTTACACAATTTTAGTTATATCACCACTTAGGCGAAAATAACAAATTAGGCCATCAAGATCACCTCAAACATTCAGACTTTCATCCAAATGACTGTTTATTCACCACAAACCTATTAATGACAATTTAAAGCAGTCACTGTCAAACTACCCATCACTCTCCAATGACTGAATTCTTTTCAAATCTTAGTTGAAAAGGATTTATGTAACAGTCCTTCAAACACATCTGAATTAAAGTCTGGGTAATGTATGAAAACATCAAGTCAAGAGGCGCTCATACTGGCAGCGTTTTGAATGGGGCAGCAGAAGTCATTCAATTTAAATAGGGGCTTGTGTTTGGGCGACGTGACTGACAGCAACCACTGCCAAAGTTAAGCAGCAGTGAACTTTGCAAATGCACAGTGACATGACACAGCAACCACTAACGTAAAAGCAGCACACAATCGGCCTTGAAGTTGGAACATGGGCAAAAATCACAGAATAGTTATAAAAAAGTAATTTATAGCACAGGAGGTCACAGAATTTTGGATGAATAAATCAAAGTAGACTGTACAATGAATCAAATTTCGATACAGACTAATGTCTGTGAATATTAAAGTGCAAGAAGACAGCTTTTTTTAAATATTAAGTCTGTTCTGTATGAACGATTGCACCAGCTTCATCTACAAAACACATACTGAATTATGCGTAATGCTTCATTTTTCTAGAGCTGCTCAGAGTTAATTTTAAGTTTATTTATTTATAAAACTATTGCCATATCACAAGCACACAGCAACTTAAAAGGATAGTTCACCCAAAAATGAAAAAGTCGTCATTAACTACTAGGGATGGGTATCGTTTACATTTTATCGATACTGACACTTATCGACTATATGTACTGTTATCGATACTATTTGGTGCAAAAATATATGTAAAAAAAAAATGTCTACTGTCAAGAGCAGTAAGTTATTTCTCGTTTTGTTTTATTTTATAAACATTAAAGGAATATTTGACCCAAAAATTTAAATTGTATCATCATTTATGGCGCTTTTCCACTACACAGTACCAGCTCGCCTCGGCTCGACTCGGCTCTGTTTGGTTTTCCACTGTGTAAAAGTTGTACCTGTACCTCCACAATAGTACCTGGTTGTCATAGCGACGCTGCAAGAAACTGCCGTGATGTAATCTTCTATGCGACACACACCCGCTGTCTGCACCTCCTCGTTTGACCACGGCGTATTCTTCCGAGTTGCCATAATATGTAATGGATTGGAAATGTCACGCAATCTCTGGCCAAACTTTTTAAAAATGGCGGGGTTATTCTGGATACTATTGCTGGCGCGTGCAATGATGACGCAGTGAATAGTGACGATTCTCTCTGACCAATCAGCAGTCTGCTGTGTTTTCACGTCACATTTTAGTATTGCCTCAGCTCGCCTCAGCTCGCTTGGAACCTCGCCGGAGGTGGTACGAAAAAAAGTACCTGGAAGCCGGTACAGGTACAACTTTTACACAGTGGAAAACCAAACAGAGCCGAGCTGAGGCGAGCTGGTACTGTGTAGTGGAAAAGCGCCAATACTCACTCTTAAGTTGTATTTCTTCTGTTGAACATAAAAATTATTTTGAAGAATGTGGGTAAACAAACAGTTGCTGATCCCCAGTGACTTCCATATTTTTTTCCTACTCTCAAAGTCAATGGGGACTAGAAGCTGTTTGGTTACCCACATTCTTCAAAATATCTACTTTTGTGTTGTTCAGCACAAGAAAAGAAATTAATACAAGTTTGGTACAATATGACAGTGAGTAAATGATGACAATTTTAATTTTTGGGTGAACTATCCCTTAAATTCGTGGATTTAAGGGCACGACCCCAAAGTCAGGAACCATCGCAAACCTCAACATCTTGCACAGTTTTATCATGGGTAGAATGCAAAACGTTTCAATACAAGGCAAGCATTTCAGACAAATGTAATTTATGCAACATTTCAAACAAACATTTAACCCATGGTAAAAATTAGCCCAGTTCTGTGCAAAAAATGCAAATTTGGCAACCCTGCATCCAACGCAAGCTGCAGGAATCAGATTTAGCTGATCATGGGTCAAGACAAGAGTAAAGAGAGATAACTGACAAACCATGCTGGAGGATGATTTGAGCAGAAAATGTGCTCATATCTGATCTTGTAAGATGTGCTCCCTTTAGACAGAGTGCATGTGATCGCAGAATTGAAAGTGAAAGTGAATATCCGCTTATTTAAAAGAGATTTAAATACTCTGCGTATGATAGCTGCTCCCTGATGTGTGAAATATTCAATATTAGAATGATTGCGTGAGCAGGCGTCATTATTAACTACTTACATTCATGACATTCCAAACCTGTAAGATCTTTGTTCATCTTCAGAACACAAATTAAGATACTTTTGATGAAACCCAAGAGCTTTCTGACCCTACATAGAAAGCAAGGGTCCTTAGATGTTCAAGGTCCAGAACATCAACACAATAGTCCATGTGACAGTAGTTCAACAGTACATTTATGAATCTACGAGAATACTTTTTTGTGTGCAAATAAACCCAAAAGTAACAACTTTATTTAACAATTCTTCTCTTCTTTGTCACCCTAGTACCATATTGAAGACTATCACAATGCAGGCTCTTCTCTAAATGTAAACAATGCATATTGAACCACTGATGTCACATGGACTATTTTGTCGATGTTCTTGATACCTTTCTGTGCCTTGAACGTGGACCCTTGCTGTCTATGGAGGATTTTTGATTTCATCAAAAATATCTTAATTTGTGTTCTGAAGATGAACAAAGTTAAGTAATTAATTACAGAATTTCATTTTTGGATGGACTAGCCCTTTAAAAGGTTTTCACGACAATGACAAAAAAAAATCCAATTAAAACTTGAAATTGACAGAAACATATTACTATTATTAAAACTGGATATTTTAAGGAATATCAGAGTTTTTCACCCATGTATTAATTAAACCTGTTGCATTTTAATTTGATTACATTTTAAAAGATTAAATAGTTAATGTTTTATGCCTTCACTTGATTACCACTGATAATAAAACTGTATTAAATAATAAATCCAGACACAAAAACAAACGTTAATTAAAGTGATTGACTAGACTGGATGTGGTACGGATTGATATGACCAATCTTCGACAGTAAATGTCCCATTCTATTTCCGATTCCAGGTATTCCAAGTGCTCGCAGTTCATGTTGACCCCTTATTAAAGGTGTACACGTCATGACAGATGAGTTAGGCAAGAGAGATGAAGTTACTTTCTATTTTTAAAATTACAAAAAGAAAGAAAAGATAAATTTTACATAAATACTGCAACATTCCATTAAAATAAATTAAATCAATTTAGATTTTTAAAGTGAAATAAATCCATTTTTTTTTCTGTCAAGTAAACGAATAACTGGGAACAAGACCATTCTTTGACATTTTGAAAAGACTACATTTCTGCAAGAGGCCAGAGATATATATTTTCCACTCGGCAGCGCTTTCACATCACCACTCTGACAGAGAATTGACAAGTTTCAATCTCTCAACCAGCGAGAAGTCAAACAAGTCCACGTTCCTCCCTCACTCTACTTCAGCCTCTGTGTCTTATCACTGTCAGTGTCATCGCTAATCCCATCCTGTCCCCTGGCCACCACGGGACGCTTGTTTTCCACATGCGGAGGTTTCTTAGAGCAGCAGATGATTTCCAGCTCACACCAACATATTTTTAAAAAAACTATTAGATAAACAGGAGCTGTCAAAGATTGTTTCACATTCCTTTCGGTTACAGTGAATAATCTGTAATGTCAGTGAGAAGTGAAGAACCTACAACTGGGGATCTGTTCATCCAAGACAATGTTTGCATTCAAAACAGCTGGACAGAGGAAGCATTTTTAAAGTCAAAATGAGTCTGCCTGACAGGGTCCTACAGTGCGACCACTTCACTCGCATTTGCCACTAAAAACTACTGTGTGTGACTATGAAAAAACATTTAGGAGCAACATGTGCAACTGACCCGATCAGCATGTTTGCAAGTTTGCGCTCAGGGGAGCTTCAAAGGTTTCTATGTGTTTTTGCAACATTGAGTAATGCATCACAGACATACAGTCAAGCCCGAAATAATTCATACCCCTGGCAAATTCTGACTTAAAGTTACTTTTATTCAACCAGCAAGTTTTCTTTTTTGATTAGAAATGACACAGACGTCTCCCAGAATCTGATTCTGATTCAGAAGATAATAAGATGATGTACTAGAGTCACTGTGGAAAAAAAAAAAAATATTACTCATCTTACTCATCTACTTACATTTGAACAAAAAGTGGCATGTCCAAAATTATTTATACCCTTCTCAATAATCAATTGGCTTATAGCTTTTATTGGCTATTACAGCAATCAAACGCTTCCTATAATTGCCGACCAGTTTTTTGGATGTCTCCACTGGTATTTTTGTCCATTCGTCTTTAGCGATGAGCTATAACATTCAGGTTGGAGGGTCTCATTGCCATCACCCTGATCTGTAGCTTCCTCCACAGATTATCAATTGGATTTAGAACTCTGGCTGGGCCACTGCAAAACGTTAATGTTTTTGTCTGCTAACCATTTCTTCACCACTTTTGCTGTGTGTTTTGGGCCGTTGTCGTGATTTGGGAACAGCTTGAACTATTTGGAATGTATAGAACTTTGGATTTTCTTATAGACTGTGACAGTTTGTAAAGGGTATGAATAATTTTGGACATGCCACTTTTTGTTCAAATGTAAATAAAAGCTTAGACATGTTTTTTTTTTTTCCTACAATGATGCCTCTTGTACATCGTCTTATTATCTTTTGGAAGAAGCCTGTGTCATTTCCGGTCAAAATTCATTGTGCAGTTTAGAAAGCTTTGTTGATTATAATGGAACTTTGCAATGAACTAAGATCAGTGACAACTTTGAATCATTTTTAAGGGAGTTTGTAAATTAAATATTGATTTAATACAACAGTTAAATAAACAAGTTATTATTAAGTGACATGGTCTAACTATAACGGTGTTTTGTTTATGAATGAACGTGCGTTTTTAAACGAATCAGTGAGTCAATTGAAATGAAATGATTCAATTTCCCATTCATAAAGACAGTCACTTGCTTTATTTCTGAATGAATCAGCCGTTTGAATGAATCAAATGAATGATATGATTCAGTAATTAAATCAGTGACAGACCCACTGGCAGATTTAGTTTCATTTTTAAACAATCTTTTAAGTTATTCAAATCATTTAATATTTCTGTATTCAAAATTTTAAAACATTCATCTCAACATGAATTTATGAATTTGACTGCACTCATGCCACCTCTGAGCCTCATTAAACATGAAAATACACCTACAAGCCACTTTTTTTGTTCTTCTGTGCCACCTCTGTAGTACAAATTAATTTTGTTAATACCGATTTCATTTGACTGGTAACTTATTCTTATCCTACTTGTTATTATTCTGTTGTTTTAATTAGAACGTTATTTTTAAATTTTTTTTTTTTATTTGACATAAAAGATGATATACGTCTAATAAAGTTAGAAACAAAGGTAAAATCTTTGGTAAAAAAAAAAAAAAAACTCTGTAAATCACTTTGAGTCGTCAAATATCACCTCGTATTAGGCTAATTTTTTATTACGGTTTAGAACGTGCTACTAAAAAGAAAAGCAAGCGTAGGGCCCCGCCTGATAACCAAGGCAAGGCAGTTATTGCAGCTGCAGAAGAAGATCTGGTGCAAACGGGGAAACACCTCGACTGTGTGGGAGTATTTATGTGTTAAACGCTGCTGAGCATGGTTATATCTCACTGTGCTTATTATAGCATTTTCCTAGTCCAGAAAAAGCCCATTTTTATATATGAGTGAGTCGTGCAACAAATGGAGTTAAAGCTCTAGTTATGATGTTCCAGGTGTTACTTTGCATTTTATTTAATGTTGTTCAGATTTCCCCAGAAGTAATTTGCCATTCTTTCTGGAATTCAGTAGAACATTTAAGAAGTTCAGTTTGAGAAGTTAAAAATATGTTGTTATTTGCATACTGGATATTTAACATTTAGGCTTTTAAAATCTCCTTCCATGAATTGAAAGTTTAGTTATTGTCTATAAATTCCCCTTTGATCCAGCAGGCTTTGTTCTGCTGTCTAGAGATTGATATGAACATCAACATCTACTTTTGCCAGATAATAGATTGACCCAAGCAATATGCATAGGAGCAACCAAAATGAAGTGTCTTAGGGAGAGCCACTCATCAGCAAGCATTATCATGAGAGACCCTTAGCAGTTACAGACAAGGTGATGAGTTCTTTGTGCTGTGCTTCTAAATGAGATAAGCAGCTCACAGGAGCCTGTCCAGACTCTACGCTCCATCGGCGTCTAAGTGTTCTCCTCGTATTAACATCGCCGCTGACGGGTGTCAGTGTTCTGAAAGTTTCACCTAACTTCACCTCATTGATTACTTAGTCAGCCAAATGATTTGCAAGACCCTGGAGGAGTACCAACCTGAAAAAGCAATTACGCAGAGGAAATGTAAAATAGAGTTTGGGCCAATTAAAGATTTTCATTTCTTGGTCTGCTGGGAGCTCCAGGCTGTTGTTGCAAGAGTTAGTCCGGCGTATCCATTACTGAGATATTACACAGGGTCTTACACAAGTCTACAGCCTGAGCATTTACAGCACTTATGGCAGTGGATGTACCGCTAAAACCAACATCCCTACAGCAACCCGCATGTGAAATTCCACCCACATTCACTTCCACATTTCTTTTCCCTCCTTACAACACATATAAGAAATCAAAATGTGACAGTTTGTTTTGGCATTGTGTTGGGTATGAGGAGGATTTTTTGTTGTTGTTGTTGTTGCATATCCACCTAAATATAAGAAACCCATGTTATCTACAACTCCATATTGGAAACAGTAAGACAATTCACTGTTCAATTTGCAAAATTCCCACTGTCACAGCGCACAAGCTGTAATCTCACTGGTTAAAGGATTAATTCACTTCCAGAATAAAAATATCCGGATAATTTACTCACCATGTCATACAAGATGTTTACACCTTTCTTTTTTCAGTTGAAAAGAAACTTAAGTTTTTGAGGAAAACACTCCAGGATTTTTCTCCATATAGCGGACTTCATTGGGATCCAACAGGTTAAAGATCTAAATTGTTTCAATGCAGCTTCTAAGGGATCTACATGATCCCAGCTGAGAAATAAGCGTCTTACCTAGCAAAACGATTTGTCGTTTTTTTTTCTAAATATAAAATTTTATATATACTTTTTAACCACAAATGCTCGCCTTGCACTAGCTCTGCGACGAGTGTCCACGACTTCACACATTACGCAATCACATTGAAAATTCATTGGCAGTTTAGTTCTTTGTCTGTATACTCAAAATGGTAAATTAGAGCAAAAACTAACATTTTCTCATTAATGATTAAACACTGGGTCTGTACTTTTGCCTACATCATGCGTGACCTTTCCAACGTTACCACGTAATGCGAGGACAGAAAGCTGGTGTAAGATGAGCATTTGTGGGGGTTTTTTTTAGAAAATGACTGATCGTTTCACTAGATAAGACCCTTATTCCTCGGCTGGGATCATGTAGAGCCCTTTAAAGCTGCACTGAAATTGCAATTTGGACCTTCAATCTGTTGGCTACCATTGAAGTCCACTTAATGGAGAAAAATCCTGGAATGTTTTCCTCAAAAAATGTAAAGTTATTTTCGACTGAAAAAAGAAAGACATTAACATTATATGCAGGTGATTAAATTATTAGGACTAGGGTTGTCACGATACCATAAAAATGACTTACGATACTATACCAGCTGAAGTATCACGATACCAAGTAGTATCACGATACCATGCAGTATTCTGTTATTTTAAAATTCAAATCTACAAAATGAATAAAAAAAATTCATGAATAAAAAGATGTAAATGAAAACAGGCAAGATTTTTCTCTGAATACTTCACTAATGTGAATAAATGACTGGCTATTGTTATCCATGAAATCATGTCAACAAAAGTCATCTGAGCACTGCACAGAAGCTTCATAGAGTGACATTTAGATGTGGTATTTATGCATTTAGACTGTACTTATAATTGCATAAATAATGATATAAGATAAATGTTTTAAATACAAAACTCTGAATATAGAAATATGTTGGAAAAGAATGGAACATGACGGGAAACTTAAAACCGCCAGCAGATGGCAGCAGTGTTCATGATTGAATCACTGAGTTGTTCAAACGATTCTTTCAAAACGGCTGAATCATTCAGGGGTGAATCAAATGACTCGTTTTTATGAATGGCTTAGTGAATCAGTGATTCGCCCAAACCAACGCCAATTCAGATTCGAACACAGAAACGAAACTAAAACATCTTGCTCGTGTCTTATTGCTGAACTGTCAGGGGCATTTTTGCTGCCATATCTTAAAATATCCAAGTTATATATATATATGATTGATAAGAACCAAGGTCAAAACCACTATGTTATTGAATGGAATTGCATTCGTGATCGCAAAGATGCTTCCAGAAACAAATTATTACACATGTTCTAAAAGTGGGCAAATGAATAAAAATACGAAAATTCTGTCTAGTAAAATATGTTGATGTTTAATAATTGATTCTTGGGCTGATATTTTTTAAATAACATTAGACAGTCGTCTGAATCAGACCCTCTCTTCTGAAACTGCAGCGTGAACAAGGACGTGCGCGTGCAGCTTCTCATTTCAAACTGAACTGAAGCATGGTGAAACACTGAATAGCATATAAAGCCTATACACCGCTTGTACTACACAAAGCACAGCAGAAAGACATTTTGGCAGTCAACTTGTAATGTTTCTGCTGGCGTGCATGAACGTTTTAAACAGTGTTCCTGCCGTGCATACAACATATCTTATGGTGCTACCGTTTGGACGATACTACCGTTTCAAAAATGCAATGGCACCGCGGGTATTTGTAAGCTTTAGTATCGTGATACTACCGTAGTACCGGTATACCGTGCAACCCTAATTAGGACATTTTTGTTCTGGATGTAAACTAATCTATGAATGTTCACATTTCATCTTCAATGTTTTAGTTATTTATTTGAGTGTATCTTAAAAAAAACTATGCAAACTGTACATTTGACAATTTCTACACCCCTGGGTTTGACTAAATTGTGCAAGCCGTTTCATGGAAAGGTGTAAGAGAATATCAAAGTATTGTATTGTTTATATAGCACGAAAATTAAGTCAAATGAAATATTAATATGAAATATTTACAGTGTTATTAGAACACTAGTATTTTCACTAGCTAAAAAATGGTTTTAAGTCAGTTATATCTCTTTTTTGCTGCATTGTGTCAGTAGGAAATATCAGTTCACATTTTAAAACGTACATTGTGCCAATAATTGTATATAATAATCCAGTGCGATTTTTGTTTGCACAAAGAGTCTGACAACAGCCAGTGCTCCACACAGAGGTCAATGTCTTCTACCTGCAAAGCTACCTGAAAAACTACACGCAAGTGCACCTAGGGCAAAGGCTGCTTTAAACACAAATAAATAGTCACACCAAATGTTGATTTAATTTAGTTAATAGAAGTAATAAAGAAAATCTATTTATGACATTATTTTTGACAGCATCCACATTTTACAACATTTTTACACAAGTGCCTAAGTTGCCCCAGTTCTTCTGGATTTAGTCTGTCTCAGTTTGTTCTGTTTCTTCAAGTCATTCCTGACAGACTGGATGATGCGACCAGATCTCTGTGTGGAGCACTGGCTGTTATCAGAATCCTTGTGCAAACAAAAATCTCACTGGATTACAATTAATGGCAAAATTAATGTTTAGAAATGTAAACTGATATTTCCTACTCACACTACAGCAAAAGATAGAAATAACTGACATAAAACCATGTTTTTAGCTGTTGAAAATACTAGTGTTCTAATAATTTTGGCCAACACTGTATATCAGACGTAACTGCGACTTCACGGTATGCTTTATTTAATTCTTATACCTAGCCTCTTGGTATTTCACTCCAAGATATTTGCATTTAAATTCCAATTTGAAAGTTAGTCATGGCCACATTTATTTTGAATAAAAAAATTCCATCTAAATCATTCAATCAATCAATCGACAAGTATTAAAAGGCACTCGCCAGTAATACAAATATCCATGAGTCCAGCATAAATTCAGCCTGGCTAGTGTTGATTAGAATTGGTAATACACTTTCAGGTACATTAGTTTTAGATTTGTAATAACTAGAAACTATACACAAATACAAAAGCCCAAGCAAAGAGCTGCAGCATATAGCAGACACTTAAGGCTAAAATACACTACATGACTTATGCCCAGATTTTTGCCCTGATTTACAAACAGGACAAGTTGATGCTAGTTGCCGAAAGACAGAGCCAGTCTGCAGATATGAGTTGACAGATTTCACAGAAAATCGCTTTGTGCTTTTTACATGTTTGGTATTTTGAGCTGATTTTAGAACACATATTGTTTTCATTTTTCACTTGTTTCCTAGCAACAAGGCACATTTCTGAGAGAGTTTGCTGTGTTCACAATGACTTAAATCTCTGGTGGTGTGTAATCCTCAGTCATTTAGTATATGTAACCCTGGACCACAAAACCAGTTATAAGGTTAAATTTGACAAAACTGAGATTTATACATCATATGCAAGCTCAATAAATAAGCTTTCTATTGATGTATGGTTTGTTAGGATAGGACAATATTTGGCTGAGATAAATCTATTTGAAATCAGAAATCTGAGGATGCAAAAAAATCAAAAAGACTGAGAAAATCACCTTTAAAGTTGTCCAAATTAGGTTCTTAATGCATATTACAAATCAAAAATTACATTTTTATATGTTTACAGTAGGAATTTTACAAAAAATCTTCATGGAACATGAACTTTACTTAATTTCTTAATGATTTTTGGCAAAAAAAAAAAATAATAAAATTTTGACCCATGCAATGTATTTTTGGCTATTGCTACAAACATACCCCAGCGACTTAAGACTGGTTTTGTGGTCCAGGGTCACATATGATGTGCAGTTTTTCCACTGTAACTATTACAATGTCATCAAGTGTATGATGCCTGGTGTTTATTCCAGGCTTTAGTAACAAACATTATTATTTTACTTCCAAACATTCACATGCACTTGTAAAAGATACTTAAAATCTGTCAGAAACACCTGATGATATAAACTGAAGTAGACGTCACCAATGCTCCTGCACACCCCTTAATCTGAGCAAAAGAAACTGTAAGAAACAGCTGACAAATCTTCTACAGGACAGTCAAGGATCTGGAGACTTGATGATACTGCATACGCTTCCCTATTTCGAAAATACCCATAATGCCAAATATGAACTGCAAAGTCAAACTACGAAATATTTAGATGCGGTTTTGTTTAGAAAATTAAAGTTGCTTGTTCAAATGTTTCAGGCAAGTAAACGACCACAAAAACCTATCTAGGGCAGGTTTTTACAATGTGGTAAGCTCACACTTGCTTCCCGTGAAGTTAAACGGGTCAAACACCTGAAAGACTCTGACAGCTTATAACAACAACTGATTAATGTGGGGACGCTGGAACAAATCATGCAGTGTTTAAACGCTGTGTTTAAATACAACTGCAATGAATTTTTTAAAAGGGGGAAAAAAATCCTTTATGGAAAAACATACCTGTAGTAGAGGTGTTAAAAAATTTCCCAGGATCCTCTGGCACTTTGTGAGCACTTCTCTCAGTGCTGAGAGTGAAAGGGGCCCTGCTGGGGGCCACGGCCTCTACGCTGGCGGGCTGGTTCACCCTGCTGTTAGGCTCCAGCGTTAGGCTGGCCTGGGATCCTCCTGTGGACGTCACCTTGGGTTTAGCCTGGGCTACGCTACGAGACGTGACCGGCCTGGATTCGTCGTCACTGTCGAATCCGAACGGATCCTCTGAGCCATCACCGTCAGAGACCTTGGACCTCTTGGTTTGATCTGTCACCTCAGTCTTCAAACCAGGCCTCTTTGCTCCCACCTTGGCTTTGTAAGTCGTCTCACCCCATTTGGTACTGAGCGTGGCTCTTTTATTGGACAACACCTCGTCAAACTTGGAGGTTCCATCGCCTCCTCTTCGGCTGTATGTTTTTCCAAATCTAGATGTCATTGTGGCATCTGTCTCATATTCCCTGTGAAAGATCATAAAGTGTTACATGAATAATTCACCGGCTGTTTTGTAATCAAATGCTCCAAGTTTCATCTGTTCATAACAAATAAAATTAACATTACTCAGCATTCGACATGTGTGAACCTAAAAGATCTTGAAGCTGCTCATAGTAAAACAGATGTACTCATATTCAAACCTGATAACTTCTTGCGTTTATGTGCCGATAAAGAGTATGAAACTAGAATGCCAAAATTACTACATGATAAGATTTTGATTACTGTACACATACAGTTGAAGTCAAAAGTTAACATACACCTTGCATAATCTGCAAAATTTTAATTATTCGACCAAAACAAGAGGGATCATACAAAATGCAGGGCTTGACATTAACTTTTTGAGGCACTTGTCCTTCGGACAAGTAAATTTATGTTTCACTTGTCCATGCACAAAAGTCACTTGTCCGGGTAAAGATTTATAATATCATTTATTTATTTTTTTGTTTTGCTAATGCAGAATTCATTGAAAGCATCCAAACACTATCAATATTAATACAATTCAGTTGAAACAGTAGAAAGGAACGTAGAAGTATAAGTAGAAAGGAACAGTAGAAGGATCTCCAGACTCATAGTATAATACAAAGTAATTAGGGATGCTCATTTCGGTTAATTTTCCTGACCGACAACCGCTGCTCGTTATCCGAACATTAACCGTTAACTGATAAAATTAGAATAATAAATTAGTTTAAAATAAAAATAGAATGCACGAGTATCTGTGATGATACATTAAAAATACAAGCAAATGTTTTATTTTAACGTGCAAACAGCAGCATACAGAGCAACAACAAAAACTGTATTGACATATACTTAAATTATCACGCATCAGCAGCGGTTCTGAGAACAGAGAAAATCTGAATGAAAAAAAAAGAATAATATAAATAGGCCTACACTAAATATGTATAAATTAAATAACTACCTAATAAAGATGACAAAACTAAAACACACTGAATCCTTTTATGCGCTTTGAAGAACTGTACCGGTCTTATTCTTCTCGTCGGACATAAAAATATATAGCAGGCCAGCCAATACCTCAGTGTGCCTAGTTTTTAACATGTCCACATGCTGTACGGGTAGGCAGGACCGCCTGTTAACTCTTAGATCCGCGAAAAAAACACCATCACAAAAACCCTTTCAGTTTGCGGTTCGGGACTTCCATCCACTGTCATATGCGTTATGCGTGTTTTACAGCGTTCAGCAATAGCCAATCACAGACATGTATGTTGATTTGATTATCACTGTGGCCAATCACAGGAGGCTATGTTACAATCCACTCACCAACCAAAGTGCCGGTTTCAGTTTTGCTGAATTCTACACTTTCGCGAACTCTCTTATTAAAACAAAGAAAGTGTTGGCATTATATAAATAAGACATTAATTGTGCAGTGTAAAGGTTATTTTATTACTTTTTAATAACTTTATGAGATTGCGATGAACTACTCTAGGATGAGTGATAGCTTTCCAGTGATTGTAATGGGAGCGCATAGCACTTACTTTCTAGACTATAATTCATTCAGAATTTGAATACATTCACTCACGGATTCACTCTCTGATAACCCAATAACGCCACTTGCCATTGAGTTGCATATATTGCATCTGTTTACTAAGTAAAGGTGAAGCAAAATATGTCTGTACAGCCACACTGCACGTCGACACGCGTGCATGAGTAAACAGATAACTTACAAATAGCATTATTTCTTTCACCATGCAGCAAACGTAAAAAAAAAAAAAAAAAAAATACCCTTTTAAACCGTTTAACTGATAGTAATAATCGGTTAAAATTCTTACTGTCGGTTAACGGTTAAACGGTCAATATGAGCATCCCTAAAAGTAATACTTTGCACGCTGATGTGCACAGTGTATCACCAGAGGTAGTGGTGACTTTCGGTGAAAAAAAAATTAAAACTATCTATCCGACAGACGCCACAGAACATTTCTCCGTCTTCATAAATAACCCAGTCGAATTCATCTTTCCATTTGGTTACAAATTTTCGTTCCCGTTTGAACTCATATGGTGCTGTTGGTGTAAGGCAGGGCTCGAAATTAACTTTTTTACTTGGTAGCACTGGTGCTCCCAACTTTAAAAAGTTAGGAGCATCCCAAAAAATTTAGGAGCACCCAATTTCTTTTTAGTTATGCACCGATCTTGATTCTTCATGGCCGATTCTGATTAACTGACATCTGACAGACGCCTGCCAGATGTTTGTACACAGCAGATGCTTTCCAGATCAAGAGATCTTTATCAGACATCTTGCAGACGTACATGTGCTATCTGAGCCGCATTGTATAGTATATTGACACGGAGGCGGCAGAATTGTATCTGACAGAATGTGCGCTGTAGCACGAAATATACTATATTTCTTCAAAAGCAAATTGTGGAGACCTTTTAATTGTCCACAATAAAAATAAAATTGTCATTTCACACACCCCTAATTGCAGTTTGTGCAACGCCGGAACAGGGTTTGGTTGAGAGAGAGAGAGAAAAAAACGTCCAGTTCTAAGTTAAGCGGAGCGCAGTTTCAGTGACAGGGAATGATTGACGGCTCAGGGCTCGCAAAATGTCAAAATCTCTGGTAGCCCTTCGGGCAGGTACTCATCAGAATTTGATAGCCCAAAAATTAATTTAACTAGCCCAAATAAAAAAAAAGACATTTTTTAAAAATATAGAAAATCAGATAGGAGTCTAAATGTCAATCAAAAATGTTTTCAATACACAAATATAAACAAATATCAAGGAAAGAATTTTATTTCACCATTTAGTGTAGCTGCAGAATTTTAAAATATCAATTTAAGGCAATTTATGACCCTTTTTTTTAAGAGCTGCACAAGCTAAATGAATAGTATGAGTGGGGTTGGACAATGTACGGTAGAATATTAAGCCATAAAATTACATGATTTATAATTCAGATACAGACACAAAAAACTAAATATCTAATACAATGGCATTTCAACCTTTATACCATTAAAAGGGATAAATCAAGTATATCATTTCTTATATTTATATAAGATATATAACATTAGTATTACTTAATTGTTTAGATTTTTAAAAGGCAAATTACATTATTTCACACTTACACATGGATCGATAATTCCAATAATTTGACCATAAACAGCTGAAAAAATGTATTGAAAATAAAAATTAATTTGTTTGTCACGAGGGGGCGCTTTAGGAGCGCTGAAATACTACGGTTTCCATAGTAACAGCTGTACACAAACCAGCACTAACGCCGTTTTATCCATAGACATATATAGAGATATTATGTCTATGGTTTTATCAGACATGAAATGACAATACAAACGACATGTTTCTGAGGACAGTCTGTTCCCTTCAGATACATTCATATGAAGACATCCCTGCAGCGTTTTGACTTTGAAACGTACAGCGTGCATATTTATTCAATGACATCATTGCCTTTTTGAAGATTTATCCAAACCTATTGCGATCGTCTTTTCGTCTCTTAAACTTATGTTAATCAAGACTTTTAGTCTTGTACTACTAGTCAGTAGTTAGGCTAGCGACAGTTTTGAAACCGAGTCGCACCACACTCATTTCTCTCACTCGCACAAATGCTTCCAAATATAATTTGAGGTCGCACAGATTAATTTATCGCAATTTCGAGAGAGAGAGAGAGAGAGAGAGAGAGAGAGACGCGCGCGCTCGCGCACTCTCCCATTATCGAACATAGAATGCTGCTACGTCAGAGCGGCCAAAGCGTCAACAAGCTTCCTCGTACTGTTTGACAAGAGTTCTTAACGGGGCGGTGTGAACGTACAGTAACTTCACGAGCAGGTCTTTTCCGTTCCGTGTGTGTGTGTGTGTGTGTGTGTGTGTGTGTGTGTGTGTCGGCGCGCTGCGCTCTCTGTTCAATATTCCGCTCGGTGTTTGCGCTGCACGTTCTGCTCTGTCGTTAACGGCATATAACGTTAATTAACATGGCATTTTATTTTGTTTGAAATTTAACTTGTCCAGTCGGACAACCAATTTTCTCTTCCACTTGTCCTACAAAAAAATCCACTTGTCCCGGACAAGCGGACAAGCCTTAATGTCGAGCCCTGCAAAATGCATGTTATTTTTTTATTTACTACTGACCTGAATAAGATATTTCACATAAAAGACATTTACACAGTCCGCAAGAGAAAGAATACTTGAATTTATGAAAAAATGGCCCTGTTTAAAAGTTTACATACACTTGATTCTTTATACTGTGTTGATCCACAGCTGTGTGTGTTTGTTTAGTGACAGTTGTTAATGAATCATGAACAGTTAATCTGCGTTCTTCAAAAAAAAAAAAAAAAATCCTTGAGGTCCCACAAATTCTTTTTCAGCATTTTTGTGTATTTTAACTAGGGCTGGGACTCGATTAAAAAATTTAATCTAATTAATTAGAGGCTTTGTAATTAATTAATCGAAATTAATCGCATTTTAATCGCATATAAATATTTGACCTGAGAACAGTGAGAATTAAGATTTTTACATGGATTTTTAGTATACCATTGAATAATGACTGAATACATAAGCTTAAGCAACAAAATATTGTTTATTTTTGTTCAACCAAGTCCAACAGACCAGTGGAATATTGCCATTAAGTGTAGCAAGAGGCACGTTCTTTAACGAGTCTTTCATTCCGAGAACTCTGCTCTTGTGTTTGCTTAATTATGCATTTAAACGTTAATGACCAAACCTATCATTATAAATGTTGCTGCACATGGAATATAACGCGGATAACATTTAAAAAATATTTTTTATCAGGTTACACACTGATTATTTATCACTCAAACCCCTTTCTCTACCTGTCCGTTGGTCGCGTATATCCTCCATGTTTGTAGTTTTTTAACACTTTATGCGTGTTTGTAGTTCTAATCGAATCCTCGTTCACGGCGCAGTGTGTTGCGGGCAATATTAGCCGTTAAGAGTGTGCATTGGTCGTTAAGTAGTAGACCATACTTTTTTAAACATACTACGATTTGGGACATACAATACTATTTAGGACGGACGCAGTTTGTCTGAACGCTAGTTGGTGCTCCAGTATAATCGGTCCGCAAAACTAAGTGCGATTAAAATGCGTTAAAAAATTTTAACGCGTTATTTTTGTGTAATTAATTAATCTAAATTAACGCGTTAAAGTCCCGGCCCTAATTTTAACCCTTTCCAACAATGATTGTATGATTCTGAGATCCAACTTTTCACACTGAGGACAACCGAGGGACTCATATGCAACTATTACAGAAGGTTCAAACACTTACTGGTGCTTTAGAAGGAAAACACGATGCATTAAGAGCCAGGGGTGTAAACTTTTAAACATAATGAAGATGTGTGCATTTCTCTTAATTTGCCTAAATATCAATGAGACCTGAAGGACTTTTCTGAAGAACAGAAGGCAGTTTAACTATTCAGGATAAACAAGAGACTCATGACCAACTATCACTAAACAAAAAAAAAAAAAAAACACAGCTGTGGATCATTCAAGTAGCAACACAGTATTAAGAATCAAGTGTACGTAAACTTTTGAACAGGGTCACATTTATAAATTTAACGATTATTTTCTCGTGTGGACTATATGTAAACATCTTTCATGTGAAACATCTTATTTAGGTCAGTACTAAATAAAAAAATAACATGCATTTTACAACATTTCACAACATTTGGTTGTGTATGTAATCTTTTGACCTCAACTGAATATGTATCAAATTAAATAACATTAACGAGTCGCTTTATTCCCTACATAAGTAAAAAACAATTTAACGTGATGTGGTCAAAAAAACTGAGAAGTTTAATGGAATGGTTAATACAAAAAAAAAGGCTGAAAATGTACCCAAGCCTAAGGCCATCCAAGACATAGATGAGTTTATTTGTTCATTCCTGTGAAATTTTAAATCACTTGCTCACTCCTCCACAGTGAATGGGTGCCATCAGAATGAGAGTCGAACCAGCTGGTAAGTACATCACAATAATTCACATAACTCCACGTGATCAATTATTGTCTTGTGAAGTTAAAAGATGTTTTTAATAAACAAATCCCTTTTAAACTGTCAAAATACCAGTCCATAATAATGTTTACTTTAGTGAAAACGTCCATCCTCTGTTGTGCTCTCAAATCAAAATCCACCGACATATTTAAAACTGTTTTGGACTGTTTTCACTTGTGGGCTTAGGCCTTAATTTGTGCATTTTTCTCTCCAGATTGAGCCAAGACAAGACTGAAGAAAGCAATATTATAGATAAAGGATTAATTCTATGTATTTTAGCAAGAAGCCATGGTTTTAAGTTACAAAACATCTTATTTACAGATTTGTTCCTTACAAACATATAGCTTTTCAGTTCGTAAGATGCTATCTGACGGATTGGATTGACGTGGTTTATTGTCAGCTGTTTGGAATCTTATTGTGGCAGCACCCAGTCACTGCAATGGATTCATGATTTCAGCTAAATTTCTCCAAATCTGTTCCAATGAAGAAACAAACTCAACAACATCCTTGAATGGCCTGAGTGAGTATATTTTTAACAAATTTTCATTTTGCACAGTGCAAGTTTCAAGATCCTGACTACTGTAACAGCACAAAGAATCAAGGTTGTACATCTGTATTCCTTGATGCAAATGATATGGCATATTAATATGGCAATCACTCATAGCAATAATATTACTACCATGATAATTTAAGGCTGTTGCTGGTTTGATAATATTACAAATATTAAACAAAAAGTATGCTACAAATCCACTCAATACTTTCTATACACATAATCATCACAAGTAACAAAATAAACCAGTTTATAAGTCACTTTGTGCCCTACATAAGAATCTGATATAATGTGCACAAAAATCTAATATTGAAACTTTTATATATCAACAATAAATAATAAAAGGCAGTGCAAGTTCCAAGATCCTGACTACTATAACAGCACAAAAGAACTACCATGGATTTTAGAGTTGCATTCATTGAAGTACCAAGCAAATGCCATTGAACATTAATATAGCAATCATTCAATATCATGGTATTATCATCATAATAACTTCAGCTCTTTACAGGCTTACAACCTAGCTGGTGCCAACTGAACAACCCCAAGAATATTAAACAAAATGTACCGGTATGCTACAATTCCAATCGATATTACTGCAAACAAAGCGACTTTTTCTCTCAATAATCAGCAATAAACTAAAAGTGCTAAAAGCTATTATGATCATAAGCTAATGCTAATAATTCTACTTGTTCCCTTCTGTTTACCTTACACTTTACAACTTGTTTTGCCTTCGCTATGCAAATAAGACGTTAACACAACTTCTTTACGTGGATCAAAACAAAATAGTACCAGAAAACCAAATCAGTTGATAAAAACAACATTACCACGCTAACGGCTAATGGGCTAGCAGGAGGATTAGCATGAAAAGGCTAGCAGGCTAATCATGCAATGCTATGAAACGCACTCTTATATCCAGTATTAAAAATCTTTCACCTTTTTGGACAAAATGTAAATTTTGAATCTACAGAAGCACTGAACCCACAGCAGGACCAAAAGAGGTTAAATACTCGCCTGGTTGGTGAAGAGAGTGAATCCGGGCCTCTGTGCTCCACTAACACTATAAACAAACACTAAATACTGACAAGCACTGCTTCGCGAGCTCCACCAACACAGTTTTGCGTGTATCTGAGATATGAGTTTCGATATAACGGATTATGAAGATTCACAGACTTTTTATTTAAGTTTTCCTCATGTATTTGTCCCTCGATTGTTTCGGCTCTGAAACACCAACGGCCTCCATTCGCGTTCCCCCTCCCTCGCGTTTTCGCGTCACGACAATCGCGTCGCGGTACAGGCGTAAAAATGCTGACCAATCACAGACGGCGCTATGCATACGTCACAGTTTTCGAGGCGTGTGATTGGTTGGTCTTGGACAGAGCCTTGAACTTGAACGCGATGGGCGTCACGTACCTCTCATTGAACTATGGGAATTGTAGGCATTTGTTGGTTTTATGTTAAGGAATTTAACGTTATAATACTTAAAAGAAAATTATATATACGCACTCAAGCAGGCTATATTCAACTAGAATCTTTGGTTAGCATCAATTTCTAGTATTTAGTAATACAGCTGAATGAAAAATATGTAGGCTATATATCAATGTAGCATTGTCAGCATAATATAAATAAAAAATAAATTGTTTATGTAGCATTTTATTTATTTCTTTTTTTTTTTTTTGCAGTCGAGAATATAATAATATGTGTCATCTGACACTAACAAGTCAAGTGACCCACATGTCTCCTAGCAACAGGACTTGTCAACAAGAAGTAAGACATGGGCCATAAACGTTAAGTTTATTTTACTCTTTCACCTGTACAGTACTGCCTGGTTTGTTAAATAGATTTCCGTGTTTATTTAGGATGTAGTGGGGAACAACGCCATACTCAATAATTTTCTCAAGTGTTTTAACGTCTTTAGCGTTTAAAACATGATGTGAACGGTCAGTCAGCGCCAGTGAAAGTAACGTTATTTAGATTTAAAGAGAATGCACATCCAGTGGAGTCAGTTATATACCAGGAATATGCCATTCAGACCTCACACAAGGTGGGTTAATTCATTTTAAGTGTCATGTACAGTAAGTTATATACCAGGAATATGCCATTCAGACCTCACACAAGGTGGGTTAATTCATTTTAAGTGTCATGTACAGTAACTTACATGTCAAAAGTTTAGAAACAAAACGACTTTTTTAATGTTATGTCTTATGCTCACCAAGTATGCGTTTGTTTGCTCAGAATAAAAAAGTACTATTGTAAAATATTATTACAAACTAAAACAAGTGCTTTATATTGTATAATATATTATAAAATATATTTTATATAATTGTGTAATTGTTTCTGCATAAATATTGCATGTTTGTGTGTGTTAATACAAATTAATGTTTAATATTATTTTAATGTTAAATTAATATTAGGCAACTATGCATTAAATTGATCAAAAGTGACTGTGTAAAAACATTCAGAATCAGAGTTCAGTTGATTACTTACAAATTGTTACTGATTCCAAAAGTATGTACATGACAAAAATTGTAGTTAGTAATGTAATCCAATACATTACACATTTTAGGTAATACAGGTGCATCTCAATAAATTAGAATGTCATGCAAAAGTTAATTTATTTCAGTAGTTTCAGTAATTTATTTCAACTCAAATTGCGAAACTCGTGTATTAAATTCAAGGCACACAGACTGAAATAATTTAAGTCTTTGGTTCTTTTAATTGTGATGATTTGGCTCACATTGAACAAAACCCCACCAATTAACTCAATTATCTCAATGAATTAGAATACTTCATAAGACCAATAATTTAAAAAAAAAAAAAAAAAACATTTTTAGTGAATTGTTGGCCTTCTGGAAAATATGTTCATTTACTGTATGTGTACTCAATACTTGGTAGGGGCTCCTTTTGCTTTAATTGTGATCAGTCACCTGTGATCAGTCTGTGGCATTGCTGAGGTGATATGGTAGCCCAGGTTTCTTTGACAGTGGCCTTCAGCTCATCTGCATTTTTTGGTCTCTTGTTTTTCTCATTTTCTTCTTGACAATACCCCATAGACTCACTATGGGACCAAGTTTTGGTGCTTTTGGCAGTGTGTGCAGGTGCCAAGTCCTGCTGGAAAATGAAGCAGGATCTTTAAATGCTGGTCAGCAGAAGGAAGCATGAAGTGCTCTAAAATTTGATGGTAAACGGGTGCAGTGACTTTGGTGGACCAACACCAGCAGATGACATTGCACCCTAAATCATCACAGATTGGAGAAACCTAACACTGTACTTCAAGCAACTTGGGCTATGAGCTTCTCCACCATTCCTCCAGACTCTAGGATCTTGGTTTCCAAATGAAATACAAAACTTGCTCTGAAAAGAGGACTTTGGACTACTGGACAACAGTCCATTTCTTCTTCGCCTTAGCCTAAAACACCTCTGACGTTGTGTGGTTCAGGAGTGGCTTAGCAAGAGGAATACGACAACTGTAGCCAAATTCCTTGACGCGTCTGTGTGTGTGATGGCTCTTGATGCCTTGACCCCAGCTTCAGTCCATTCCTTGTAAAGTTCACCCAAATCGATTTTGCTTGACAAGCCTCTCAAGGCTGCGGCTCTCTCGGTTGGTTGTGCATCTTTTTTTTTTCACACTTTTTCCTTCCACTTTCTGTTAACATGCTTGGATACAGCACTCTGTGAACAGCCAGCTTCCTTGGCTTTGGGTGTCAATGATTGTCTTCTGGACAACTGTCAGATCAGCAGTCCTCCCCATGATTGTGTAGCCTAGAGAACCAAACTAAGAGACCACTTTGAAGGCTCAGGAAACCTTTGGAGGTGTTTTGACTTGATTAGCTGATTGGCATGTCACCATATTCTAATTTGTTGAGTGAGTGAATTGGTGTTTTTTTGTTAAACGTGAACCAAATCAAATTTGTGCATTTTAATGTTTTTAAAAGACACAAGCCTTCCAAAGATACAATTGGGGAAAAAAAAGGAAATTTACTTTATTTTGATTTAGTAAGTTTTTGCACGCATATTTTTTCCAGTAAAATTTAAGTATGCAATTAAGTAAAACCTACTTAACTAAGTTAAGCAAAATTAGCAAAGGAAATAAGTAGGGATGCACCGATCCTTATCGGCCGATCATTTGCGCGTTTTGTCAGTAAAGCCGGTTCTGTAATCAGCGGTAAATGCCATCAGGTGCGTGATTTCACGTTGAGCCGTATATACTACACACAGCCGTTGTTCACTGACGAGCTGCGCACATTCACACTGATAATGAACATTGATTTGCGCAGCTCGTCGGTAAACAACGGCGGTGTGTAGTATATACGGCTCAACTTGAAATCACGCACCTGATGGCATTTACCGCTGATTACAGAACCGGCTTTACTGACAAAACGCGCAAGCATGATCGGCCGATTCGTATCGGTGCATCCCTAGAAATAAGTAAATGTAACATGTACAGTTAGAGTTTGAAGAGTAATTTCTACTTAATTATTTTAAGTTTATGCCGATGTGGAGGATTCCTATCCTCCTCCCATCCGAAAGCATGTAATCACTCCAGTTCACCACCAGCCAGTGTCCTCCACCTACTTCTTCAATGAGCTCGATCCCTACAAGCCTTCCACGCTTCCCCAAGTCTGCCAAAGCTCCACCAGAATCCTCAGCCCAGTTCCACCGGCGGCCACCCAGCGCTCAAGTGCGCCGGCTTTCTCTCTGCGCTCAAGCCCGCCAGCTGCCACCCAGCGCTCAGTACAGCAGGCCTCAGTGTCTCCGGCCAAGATGGCCGCCACGCCAGAGGCCGCTACACCGGACGCGAGCGGCGCAGCACAACGCGACAAAATACAATAGAACCTATTATGCTGTCTACACTGGATGCGGGGCGGCGTGGCGCGACACGGCAAATCCCCGACAGTAATCTGCTGCCGCGTTCTATTTATGACGTGCTCACAAAAAGTTTAAATGATTTGCAACGGTCGCTTTGTCACGTCCAGTCTAGACAGACTTTAGCTGTTGCGGTGCGACTGTTGCATCCGGAGAATCAATAAATTATGAATAATTAATACTATTGTGTAAATAATAGGCAATTACGTGATCCATAAAAAAAGTAACTGAAGTCTGATTATTTTAAAGTGTAGTTTAATCTAATTACAAGTACCTAATTTTTGGAAGCTGATTACACATAATCAGTTACTACCCAGCTTTGTTCATAATGATGATATAAATATATATTTTAAAATGACTTCTGATGGATCGTGTGACTTAAATGATTAATTTAATTTAATTAAATGACTTTTGATTAATGATTCTTAAAATGTAGCTTTGCATTACAGGGATAATTACTTTTAAAAATGTAGTCAAATAGAAGTTATTTCATATTGTAAAAATATTTGACAGCATAAGAGACTTTTAAAAATGTAAAAATTCGAAGTACTACAGATTTACCAGAATCACTTAATATAGTTTTTACACTGTAAATTTGTTTTGAAGTTGTAAAAAAAACTATTATTAAAGTGTGAGAAAACAGCCTACTATTTTGACTTAAAATTTCAAGATTAATTGAATGTTTAGGCTACTTATCGTTTCTTTGTAATTATTTGTGACATCAACTTTTTTTTAATCAGTGTAGTTAAAATATTCTACAATGCATTTCATATCTATAGTTCATTTCATAAAAGAGTTTGAGGTATTGTGTGTGTAAATCTTTATTAGGCTACTCATTCAGTGGTTTTGTTTTTCAGGTCGATGTTTATAGCCTCCCACAATTCACAAAAAAACTCTACAAGAAGTGTGAGTTTGAATCTCTTTCATGACTTCATGAAATATATTTATTTCCCTTTGGAATGTTTAGCACACACTGTTATTCTGTGCTTCTAACAGGTGTCAGCTCACTCAATATGTCAGCGCACACAAGCCGGGCACACTAACCGCTGGCAGCTGGCAGGTGCTTTAGGCAGTGACCTGCTGGGTCAGGCACAGATTCAGAGGTCTGAAGAGTTTGGTGATAAAACAGCAGAGAGAAAAATCAAATCAGGTGAGATGTGCTATCAGCCTAAAAATGCAAACTAATGTTTTGGATGATCTTTACACTCTGGATTATTGAAACTCCAGAAAATTTATTTTGGATTTATGCACACATAAAAAATAAAATACTGTTCTAGCATGTAAATCCCTTTATAGGAATAGTTCACTCAAAAATGAAAATCTGCCATTATTTCCTCACCCTCAAGTTGTACCAAACCTGTATGAATTTCTTTCAACTTTTGAACACAAAAGAAGATATTTTTTTTATAATTAAGATACCTTAATTATAATCCTGCAACCATCTTTGTTTCATTTACAACATATTAATTTATATTTTATATGCATTTATTATATATATTATATATATGTGTGTATATATATGTGTGTGTGTGTGTGTGTGTGTGTGTGTGTGTGTGTGTGTGTGTGTGTGTGTGTGTGTGTGTGTGTGTGTACCTGGTATTCATCACGTTGTGGGGACCAAATGTCCCCACAAGGATAGGAATACCAGTAGATTTTGACCTTGTGGGGACATTTCTTAGGTCCCCATGAGGAAACAGGCTTATAAATCATGCACAATGAGTTTTTTTGAGGAAGTAAAAGTGTGCACAATCTCCTGTGAGGGCTAGGTTTAGGTGTAGGGTAGGTGTAGGGCGATAGAAAGTACGGTTTGTACAGTATAAAAACCATTACGCCTATGGAATGTCCCCATAAAACATGTAAACCCAACATGTGTGTGTGTGTGTGTGTGTGTGTGTGTGTGTGTGTGTGTTTTACAATAATGATTTTTCAATTCAATTTTATGGAATTTTACTAATAATTAATTGATTAATTAATTATAATTCTGCAATAATGTTTGTTTCATTTACATTATTTATTTATTTATTTTTTATTTATTTATTTATTTATTTATTTTTTACAATGAAGTACAGTGCACAATACATTTTTGGACACTAAAGCGCTGTCAGAATGTCACTGGAAAAAAATATATATATACAGTTTATATAAAAATCACCAGTGTGACTGAGTTTTTTAATGTATGTATACATAGACACCACTATATACCCTAAATTATCAATAATGTATTTATTTCAATACTATATCTAATTTATCTCTTTTTCTTAACAAATTTCTTTTTGTGTGAAAATGTATTTGTATCTGAAAATGTATTTGTACTGTATGTTCACTTGCTTTGATGTTGTTATTTTTAATGCTGTACCATTTAGACATCTTTAGGTGCATTTTAAATGTCTAAACACTTTTTAAAGCCACTGTATTCTTTAGAATATGTCTACCTACATTTAATTTGTATCTTTTTTTGTTAATATATATATTTTTTTCATTTCAGTACTGTTTAACATTTTGAATATAAAATAATATTTTTGTGTGTGTGAGTGTTTGTGTGTGTTGTAGAGCTATCTATTACACTGCATTACAGTACACAGAGCAAGACAGATCCAATTGATCTACTAATCATGACAAAACATGTCTTTTCAAACCGGTGTTCAGATTTGGCAAAAGCTTTCTTATATATCAAGGAGTAACCAACTTGCATTAATGAGTTTTACCCATAATGCCGCAGCGCGTCTTCAGCGTTGACTTTTGCCAGAATCCTGGGTTGACCAGAGGGATACGAGTGCCAGTCTGTGCCAACTCGCCGACCTGGTGTCACAAACCTGGCATCATTTTAGAGATAGGCACCTGTAGGGCTTTGGCACGGGAGGGGTTTAAGAGGCATTGGCAGTTACACACTTGAAGGCCCTTTACCCAGTGAAACAATAAGAAAGACAGTATGGCTTTTGATTCCTGTGCCAGGCTTCTGTGAGTCTGTTTAATTCAGAATAATCAGAATATTGTGATGAAACAGAGGTGCGCATGCTGAGAGGCGTCTGCTTGAATTGAATGCTTTGTATGACTGAAGTTATTACTATAGCTCCAGGGATGTTAATAGTTACTTTCCACAAAATAGGAAACAAACTGCTGTCCTATTACTTTGTTACAGTAGTAAAGGCACAAACCCTATGGCCTTTGAAGAGAGAACTATTACATATTTTAATCAAAGGGATAGTTCACCAAAAAATGAAAATTATAACTTTGTTTACTAACCGTCATGTCATACCAAACCTGTATCTCTCTATCTCTGACTCTTTTTCTGTTCCTTAGCTGGTTACCAAGCTTGTTGATGATATATTTATAATGTTAAAATAAAATGGAAATTTATTGAAAATTTACTCATCCAAGGTTTAGATGAGTTTGTTTCTTCATTGGAACAGATTTTGGAGGATTTTAGCTTTACATCACTTGCTCACTAATGGATTCTCTGCAGTGAATGGGTGCCGTCAGAATGAGAGATCAAACAGCTGATAAAAACATTACAATAATCCATAAGTACTTCACATGAACAATTAAAGTCAAAAGTTAGTCTGCTAAATGTTAATTATTTTACCAAAATAAGGTGGATCTTACAAAAGTCATGTTATTTTTTATTTAGTACTGACTTTAATAAAATATTTCACGTAAAAGACGTTTACATAGTCCACAAGAGAAAATAATAGTTGAATTTATAAAAATGTCCCTGTTCAAAAGTTTACATACACTTGATTCTTATTACTGTGTTGTTACCTGAATGATCCACAGCTGTTTTTTTTTTTCAGTGATAGCCTAGTTCTTCCTAAATCTAATGCTCACTGATGGTTCAGAAGGAAAAACATTGCATTAAGAGGGTGTAAACTTTTGAACATTTTGAATGGAGTATTTGAAGTTTCTCTAATAGCTGCATATGAGTCCCTCAGTATAAAAATATGGATCGCAAAATCATACAGTTGTTGTTGGAAAGGGTTCAAATACACAAAAATGCTGAAAAACCAAAGAATTTATGGGACCTTAAGGATTTTTCTGAAGAACAGTGGGCAGTTAAACTGTTCAGGACAAATAAGAAACTCATGAACAACAACTATCACTAAACAACAACAACAACAACAACAAAAACACACCTGTGGATCATTCAGGTAACAACAAAGTATTAAGAAAGTATTAAGAATCATAACTTTTGAACAGGGTCTTTTTATCAATTCAGCTGTTATTTTCTCTTGTGAACTATATGTAAATGTATTTTATGTGAAATATCTTATTCAGGTCAATACTAAATAAAAAAAAATAACATGCATTTTGTATGGTCACTCTTATTTTGATCAAATAATTAACATTTTGCAGATTCTACAAGGTGTGTGTAAACTTTTGACTTCAACTGTACTTTAGCAGGAAGCTGTTTAATTAAATTAAAAATTATTTTAAGATAAAACCGTCTTGATGAATATCTATATTACAAACTATAACTTTAATATAATGTTGTCATAGTTATGTCTATGTATGTATTTGGTTTTTCCCATTGTCTCCCCCCGTTGATCTGTGTACTTTGGTTTAGCCCTCGTCATTGTGATTCCCTGCACCTGTCTTAGTAATTAGCACACCCTTTAAAAGTTTCTCTCTGTGTTCAGTACTCTGTTGGTCTTTGTTGAATGTTAACGCTACGTGTGTGGATGTCTTTCGTGTTCCTGATCAGTCTGCTCCTTGGATTATATTAAAGAACTCTGTTTGTTTGATAACTCGTGTCGTGTCTCGTCCATCCAGCACCAAACCCGTAACAAATGTGTATTGTTGTAATGTTTTTGTCATGTTTTTTATCTCATTTTTATGGCACCTATTCACTGAGGATCCATTGTCTATACATCCAGTGATGTAATGCTAAATTTCTCCAAATCTGTTCAGGTGAAGTAACAAACTCTTTACATCTTGGATGACTTGAAGGCAAGTCATTTTTTTTTTTTAATTTGGTTAATAATAAGTGCAAAGGATTCAAAACAGATGGTAAACAATATCTCAATTTTAAATGCTGGATTGATCAAAAGTGAAGTATTAGTAATCCACAGTAGAATATTCTTAATTTGAATTTATTTTTTGTCATTTGCTCTCGTTTTCATTAATGCAAAGAGCCATCTGTCACAGACATATGTTTACTCAAAACTAATATCTGGATCACTTCATCCTATTCTTGACACGCACACTCTTGGATTTTCTCTCACTGTGTGTTTATGTTGCAGCTGACCCCATGGCACTCCACTGGCACGAGGATGCCACTAGCTGCCCACGATCCCCTTTGCCACGTCTCGTTCACCCACTCTCGGCCAGCCGACGTACCAGACTCTGGTATGTTGCCAGGGGCAAGTAGACTTCCATGACAACTGTTTAGCGGGAGAGAGAGACGGGCAGGCGAAAAGAGGGGGGGACAGTTTATCTCACTCCGGGGATAGATCTATGGGAAATCTGCCAGGCCACATGCTATCATTATGGAGCAGGTTGGATAGCACATTAGAGAATGACAACTTTCAATTTGGTGGGCCTTTGAACACAAAGACTATCAGGAGGGGCCACAGAACACTTGGCACTGAAGGACTGGGGGATTAGCAGGGATTAAAGTGACTGTGTGTGTGTGTGTGTGTGTGTGTGTGAGAGAGAGAGAGAGAGAGAGAGTGTGGATGCACGTATAATGTATCTCTTTACCTTTATACGCAGCAAAGATGTCACATGGTCTTCAAAGCTTGACACCCCTGAGGAACAATTTAGCATTTTGTCTCGCAGAGTGACCCAAAACACTAAACCAGGTATGAAGTATTGACTAATTGGTGATATTTGCTATAAGGCAGGAATTGTTTTTGCTGTTGCTCAAATGTATTATGAACAAACATGTTCTATTTGAATGAATGATGCCTCAAATTATGTATTAGGTGTGTTTTGCATTTTTAAGTGGTTTTTACCTTGGTGATGTTAAAATTGCTGAATAAATAGACTGTAAATGAGGGACCTGAGTCATATCCAGAGCCTGCCCAGCAATATAACGTCAAGTTGACACTGGACATTATGTCGGACAGACGTTGCAGTTTGGTTGAGGTAAAAAACAATGGGTCAGAATTTGACGTAAATTTGACATTGACTTAACGTTGGATTTTGGTTACACAACCTAAAAGCAACAACATATCAACATCAGCTGACATTGGTATTAGACATCAAATTAACTCTGACATTAAACGTTCTTCTTCCGTTGTGGGGGTCTGTGGCAGCCAAGGGCGTAGATTTGCTCTGGATATTGGTGGGGACCTATTACAAAATTCTAGCCATGGCAATATTAGTATGTAGCATATCAATTTCTTTCACAAGACTGATTTCTGACAAATAGTCATCATTAGATTAGGATAACTGACAGGGATCATATTTATACTTTTACATTTAGCTGTTTAATCTGCTGTTACTTTTAAATCCGTATTCACAGACTATAGCCTGCCCTGCTATAATGAATGTGCGTCAAAGCGGTAAAAAAAACAAACACTAGCATTAACGTTAACTGTTGTCGTTACTTTGATGGATTCACTAGCGAACTTGAAGTGACTTACACTTTTCTTTGAAAAAAGCTCCTTTTGTCCAGCGGTTTTTTTTTTTTTTTTTTTTTTTTTTTTTTTTGCTGCCGCCATCCTCACATGTATGTCACCCAACAATCCAATGCATTTGGTGCTGCTTGTATCTGAACGCAGCCATAGCCTCTCACATGATAGCAGGAAAAGGCACAGCCAATCAAAATGTTCATATGTGTTTTGGGGGCGGGAGGACTCAAGGAGAGAACGTGATTTATCCCTTTCTGCGTGTCTAGGTTAATGTTGACAGCACAATTTTTTTTTATTTTTTTTTTAAATGGATTAAATTATTGGTGGGGACATTTCAATGGTCGGAGGATATTGGTGGGGACACATCCCCTCCGTCCACCCTAAATCTACGCCCCTGATGGCAGCCCATAGAACAGCATGGGGAAAAGTTATGAATTTTGGCACACTGACAGAGGACAGTCTCAATATTAACCGTAGCAAATTTGGAGTCTCTATCTCAAACTCTCCAGCGTCACCAATAGGGCCAAATTGGCACAATTTTTTCTAGGTCTAGAAGCTGTTTTCCCCCCTGATTCCTTGGCTCATGCCGAGTTTAAATGCATACCAACATTTACATTTCTGTGGGTCAAGATTTAAAGGTTTGAATTTTGCGAAAAATCTACTTTTTCTATAGCCTAGAATCTAGACGCGCCCCTAGCGGCAGCAAATTACATTTGCTTCCAAGGTCAGTCTAGTTACTCTCAATTCACTTAAAATTCCGAAAAATCCAAGATGTACCGGGCCAATCACGAGTCGGTGGGCGGGCTTAACATGATGACGCCTGACCTGCGACCATAAGTTCCGTCAGACATGAATTCCTGGTTCTGTGAATTACGTGTGGAAAACTTAACAGTATTTATATAATTTTTTACTTTGGATACACAGCCACGTCCATCTGTCCTGAGCAGGAGCTCGTTACATGTGAACGCGCTGTGGTGTAGAATACGCAAACACCGGAAGCGATCTGTGGCGTGTATACGACACTCATTGTTCACACAGTGCACAGAGATTGTGGATATAGCGGCTATTCAAAATGGTAATTACTTGCGCTTATCCTGGTTGTTCAAACCCATTTAAAGCTAAAAGATTACGTTTGCTAACGCAAACTCATCCTGGACTTTTTCACCGATTTCCCCTTCCGGTGTTTGCGTATACTACATCAGAGCAGGGTGTAATTTGGATTTGTCTGTGCATGTTTTTGTTTACTTTTAAAGGTTTAGTGCCCATCTATGTCTATTATTTGGCTGACAGACTGCACAGTGCACTGATTTTCGTTAAAAATCTCCGTCGCTCTGACTACGTCCAGAGCCATACAGACTACGTCACCTGACAGACTAAGTCTCTGATTGGTTGTAGCACTATCCTATTGCGTGGAGAGGAGTTTGAAAGACAACCGTTTATCCCACCCCTCCGGTTGAGCCCTGTCTATGGAGAGTGCCCAGACCCTACATTTATGTGGGTCTGGCTTGCCAGGCTACTTTTTCTAACTCTTCCTAGAGATTTTCACCAAAATTGGCCCTGGAAAAAAGCTTTTTGATAAACCAAACAGTTCCCTGTTATACCAAGCATGAGTTGAGGGCACATGATGTCAATTTGATGATGACTTAATGTTTGATTTTGGTTACACAACCTAAAAACAAAATATCAATGTCAGCTGACAATGATATTGGACATCAAATTAAGGTTGACATTAAACGTTGAACTGACATTCAGTTTTGGTCACCTGACGTCGCAACCGAAATTTAACCAAATATCAATGCATGCATAAATGCATACCAACATTTTGAAATTTGAAATTTGCGAAATGAGGCTATATCTTCAGTGTTTTAGCAGATTCGGACCAAACGTGCTCTGTTAAAATTTGACATTTTTGTTTATAATTTCTAAGCAGATTGACAAATCATCTCATTAAATTTAAAGTGTTATACCGAATCAATACCCAGTATTCCCATGTCAGCCATTTTGAACATGGACCATTTTGGATTTTGTAGTAAGATGTGTTATTTTTCGAACACTTTAGCATATTGTTATGAACCTTATGAATCTAAATTAACCGCTTGTGGGAAAGTGAAGAAATTTGGCACACATAGAGGACAGCCTCATTATTACCCACAGTCAATTTGTAGCCTCTCACTTAAACTTTGAAATGCCATCAACAGGCCAAATTTGCGCCTATGTTTCAGCTAATAACTTTTGAACTGTAACACCTGGCCGGTGTTGTCGCGCCGTGTCATGTCGTGTCGCGCCGCAATAGCTAAAGTCTGTCTACACTGGACGCGACAAAGCGACCGTTGCAAATCATTTAAAGGTCCCATATTGTCAAAATCGAAATTTCCTGGCTTTTTTCATGATAACTGAGGTCTATGGGCTATGTGACTACCATATGAGTTTCAAAACAGTCAATCCACAGTAAACTGCACACAGCCTGCTTAAAGTAGCTGTTCATTTTCACGAGCCACTGTGACTTCCGCAAAGATGTGACATCCGATCTACTCAGTCACCGCCTTCAGTCACCACCCCCAGCACCAATCACGTCCCACCCTCCTTTTGTCAAACCCAGACAATATCGTGTCCATAACATTGCTAAGCAACAACAACACGAAAACAAGTCGAGAAAACCCTGTTCAGTCGATAGATGTCGAAACTACATCATTGCACAGGCTTCAGAACAACGTGAATATAAGAGACCACTGGCACGTCAACTTCAGCCTCTTTCACACAGCCATTCCGGTAAATACACGGATAATGTGTCCCATGATTTGTTCCGGAGTTGTTTGATTTGGTTCATTCACAGTTGTTTTCCGGAATCTGTCCGTCACTAAACTGAAACTAACCTGAACAAACTGTGCTTCAGTGCTGATAGTGAGGAGCTGGCTCTGCCCGATCGCCGCTTCATTCCACTTTGCACGTATTTTTTCGTTGTGAAGAGTCGCATGATAACTTGCATCATCACTACAACACTGCCTTTATGGTTCTGGCTTTTGTTCACACAGCGCTCATTCCCGTAATTTTCCAGAATCAGCGCGCATTGTGACAGGGGCTTTACTGAAGCAACAGTTATGTGGCTTACTGCATTCGGTGTTTGAAAAAGAAAAAACATTAATGATCATTCTGAAATATCCTGTTGAGTATCAGCAGGCTAGGCTCTCTCTATGGCTCTGGGCTCGGCTAAAGCATACATGACCGTAGTTAACTGTGGTTGGCCTGGCTGTGCGTCACTCAGAAAACAACAGGCCAGTCAGAAGAGAGGCTCATGAATATTAATTAGATGGGCCAAAATCGACCTGTTTTTGACAGAGCTCCTAAAAAAGGAGCTGTAAAAATATATTGAGATGGATTTTGGCACTTATACCAAAAATATATATTCTTAAGGACATCAACAACTAAAATAAACCTCCAGAAATGTGTACAATATGGGACCTTTAAACTTTGTGTGAGCACATCATAAATAGAATGCGGCAGCAGATTACTGTCTGGGATTTGCCGTGTCACGCCGCGCCCCGCGCCGCATCCAGTGTAGACAGCATACTAGGTTCTATTGTAATTTGTTGCGTCTCGTCGCGCAGCGCCGCTCGCGTCCAGTGTAGACACACAAAAGCAAAATTCTTTCCTCTGAAATCCTTGGCTCATACCGAATCAAATTCTTACCAAAATTTAAAAAAAAAAAAATCTACATGTGAAGATTATTCACAATTTAATCTATTTATGGTTTGTCCCATTTTCACCAAAATTGGCTCAGATCATTTTCAGAGTATTCTGGCAAAGAGTTATCAAAAGCTTATTGATATGTAAAACAAAGACATGAGGCTTTTTCTCCATGATTTAGCGGATTCTGACCAAACTTGGTATGTTTTATATCAAGCATGTCTTGAGGGCACTGGCACAGCATCACCTACTAGTCAAAATATAAAAAAAAAATGTTATTTCTGCTTGTAACTTCTGACTAGTTTGGCCAAAAATCATAAGACTGGTCTCTTTAGATTTGGAACCGAATTGAGCAATACCCAATACCTAATTTTGGGGGGAGCCGTGGCCTAATGGTTAAAGAGACTTTTAATCCAAAGATTGCAGGTTCAAGTCCCAGGCTCGACAGGTATTGTAGGTGGGGGGAGTGAGTTGCGCCCTCTCCACGACTGAGGTGAGTCCCTTGAGCAAGGCACCGATCCCCCAACTGCTCCCCGGGCACCGCAGCAATGGCTGCCCACTGCTCCGGGTGTGTGTGGGTGGGTGTGTGTGTGTGTGTGTGTGTGTGTGTGTGCGCGCACTTGGATGGGTTAAATGCAGAGCACAAATTCCTAGTATGGGTCACCATACTTGGCCTCACATCACCTCCTTTCCTTTCCTATGTCAGCCTTTTTTGGGCAGGGTTGGAACTTAAGTCTGCAGAAAGGTAGCTGTCCAGAAGCAAGGTTGGAGAACCATGGTCTTTACTAAGTAATTAAAGACAGCTCCTTGGCTCTTCATTTTACCTCTGTTGTGCTTGGCCTCTTAATTGCTGCTTACAGCTATATTTTTTTAATTTGAGATAGTAGGCCAAAATTAGGATTAAATTCAAAATCAAGCCATAGCAACAAACTGGCAACCACATAATGACTCATTGGCAATGCCTCATATTGCACTATCAGAAAAAAGGTACAAAAGCGGTGAGTGAGGCAGTTTTTCAAAAAGTACTACTATCTACCATTTAGGTACTAATTTGTACACATTAAGTACTGATGTGTAACGTTAAGGAACTAATATGCATTCTTTAGAGGTAAATAAGTTAAAAAGGTTTACTATTTGAAAGAGTACTATCCAAGTGACCAGTTTTGCACCTATTCTGTGACATTGTTGGGGTCATAGAGACTTGGGACTGGGCTATTTTGACTAACTAACAAGCCAGACCACTACATCTATAGTACCCTAGCACTGTTACGGTGACAAATGACGCTTACATTTTGTTTAGAAAATGTACTGTAGAAATGCTAGATAATGATGTACTAAATAACTGTCCTGTTCGTGCATGTTCATAGATGCAGTACTGGAATGTCTGGGGGTCCGGTGGGAGCTGCATTGCTCTGTTCTGAGCGGTTCAGACACATTATCTGAGTTGTATACCAACAGCAATAGACAGAGGGATGTTCAGCTACAAGAGAGAGCTGGTATGGTGCCCATCTATATACTGTTTTTGGTTTTGTTTTGTTTCCATTTTTTTGTTTAGCTGACACCATCCAGAAATAATTTTATATAATGAGCTCATGGGGCCAAACTGTTTATTTATAAAGGAGTTCATTAAAGTAGTCATAAAATATGCAGAATAATAACTTGTGAACCATTGTTATGTAATAAATAATGCAATAAAAGATATGGGATCTTTTATTGCATTATTTATTACATAATAATGGTTCACAAGTTATAATTCATCATAATTATAGTCATCATAATAAATAGACCACTTCAAATATAACCTATAAATATTTTACATGTTTACCTTAGAGTTTGTATAGTGGACATATTTAAAAAAGAAAACACCTCAAGAGAGAAATTCAGGCCTTCTGTTTTGTTTGTGATACTGCAGCCTTTGGTAGAGACAGCAGAGTTAATAGGTCTCAGCGTGAAAGAGGACTGGTCTACAGGAAGTGGCATCCCAGCGGCCCTTTGATTCTCCAACTGCCTGTCAAAGATGCCTCCATCAATAAAGAGTGTAAGCGCTAAAAAGATGTCATATTTATTAAATTTTAGAGGTAAATAACAAGCTGTGCCATCATGACTTGTTGACTTGCTGTCACAAGAGTTTCTGATCTAAGTGTGCTATCATTGATGTTGACTGATGAGGGGGTGTACAGTGACATTTAAGGAGAAACAAAGTTATGTAAGAATCTCTGCTTTGTTCTAGCTTTGTCTTTTGCCCTGCGGACCCTGTACAACCCCGAGGAACGCCCCAGTGAGTGGGGAGAGGCTGTGCTTTCTACTGCTGCATTACTGGGAATGTCAGTCCTCTTCCAAAAGTGAGTATCGACAGCTTCCAATCTGTTCTTACACTGGCAGGTTCAGTACAAGAAACACAAGCTACTGCAGTGACTGTTGTTCAGAAAATGTTAATTATTTTACCAAAATAAGAGGGATCATACAAAATTCATGTTGTTTTTTTTATTTAGTACTGACTTGAATAAGATACTTTACATAAAAGATGTTTACATATAGTCCACAAGAAAAAAATATTAGTTGAATTTATAAAAATTACCCTATTCAAAAATTTGCATTCGCTTGATTCTTAACACTGTGTTTTAACTGAATGATCCACAGCTGCTTTTTTGTTTAGTGATAGTTGTTTATGAGTTCCTTGTTCCTTGTTTGTCAAACTGCCTGCTGTTCTTCAGAACGATCCTTCAGGTTCCACAAATTCTTTGGTTTTTCAGCATTTTTGTGTATTTGAACTCTTTCCAATGACTGTATGATTTTGAGATCCATCTTTTCACACTGAGGACAACTGAGGGACTCATATGCAACTATTACAGAAGTTTCAAACGCTCACTGATGCTTCAGAAGTAAACACAATGCATTAAGAGCCGGGGAGTGAAAATGTTTTGAATTTGAAAATCAGGGTAAATTTAACTTATTTTGTCTTTTGGGAATCATGTAAGTATCTTCTGTAGCATCTGAAGGGCAGTACTAAATGGAAAAAGATATGCTATTTAGGCAAAGTAAGAAAAATGTACACCTTCATTTTGTTCAAAAGTTTACACCCCTGGCTCTTAATGCGTTTTGCTTTCTGGAGCATCAGTGAGCATTTGAATCTTCTGTAATAGTTTTGCACGAGTCCCTCGTTTTCCTTAGTGTGAAAAGATGAATCTCAAAATCATACAGTCATTTTTTGAAAAGGGTTCAAATACACAAAGCTGAAAACCCAATGAATTTGTGGGACCTAAAGGATTTTTTTGAAGAACAGTGGGCAGTGGGCAAATATCACTAAACAAAACAAAAAACTTTTAAAAGGGGTCATTATTATAAATTCAACTATTTTATCTTGTGGACTATATGTAATGTATTTTATGTAAAATATCTTATTCAGGTCAGTAATAAAAAAAATAACATTTTATATAACATTTTGTATGATTCCCCCTTATTTGGGTAAAATAATTAACATTTTGCAGATTCTGTAAGGTGTATGCAATTTTTTTTACCTTAACTGTATATACATAAATGCCAATCCAAAGTTTGGAATAATTATATACATATAATTATTCCAAATTACTATTATATATTCCTGTATTAGCCATTACAGGAATATATTACATTAAGTTTTAAGTATTTCACAATATATTGGCTCTTTGAATGAAAAATGTAAAAAGCCATGCTGTTGTCACACCCCTGGACTGTCTATGTTGGTTTCTCCCAGTGTCTCCCCCCGCTGTACTGTGTGTTATGGTTTCTCCCCTCGTTAGCGTGATTCCATACACCTGTCATCGTTAATCAGTGTGTCTTAATAAGTTGACCACCTGTGTTTCTGTGTTCTCCTGCATTTCCTGTTCCTCCCTGCGGATTTTTTTAAAGACTCTCGTTATTATAACGTCGTTGTTTGTCTGCATCGTGACAGTACGCCGGACCTAAACAGTTTCTGTACGTTTTTTCCCTGTTTTTGTTTCCCATTCTTTTTCACAGTCTTTTGTTTCCGTAGTGTTCATTATGAATACCCTACTGCGTCCTGAATTCATCCTCCTACGGCTGAAGCAGGGGGAGATACCGCTCGAGGGCTACACCCAATTATTCCAATTATTACTACTAGCAAACACCACCAGCTACCCGGACGACACGCTCAAGTGCATTTTGTGACGCAAGCCTAAACGCGCCATGCAGAGCGCTGTCGTCCAAGGATGGCCCTCGAACAAACTTCGCCGCTTTTGTGGAGTGGACACTGGTGAGAAACAGATCCTCGTTCCCCGCCTGTGTCCAGGAGAATCTCGTCAGTGGCACTCCGGACCCAGAGCCCAGCCCGCAATCCCCTAACACGTGGGATATGAGCCCGAGCCCACCGATGACCATCGAGCTATCGCCACTAGGAGCGACAGAGCTGCCGATCGCCACGGAGCCAGAGGTGCACGAGCCGTCTGACCAGGTGTGAGAGTCGGCCACGATGCCCGCGACGGTGGAAATTTCAGTGGGGCATGAGGATGCTGAAGACGGCATTGCCCACTGCACCGCCGCTAAGGGTGAGCCTAAACTGGACCTGGGGAAACTGGCGGTGGAACAGGACATGATTGGACGTTGTCATTAAACTCCCTGTACACCCTGAACGGTCTGGCTGTGTTAATTTCCCACTCTTCCTAACTTAACACCATCTAACAACTATGTTGCTTCAGCCCTGCCACCGCTGTCACCTGTGAGACCCTCAGCTCACCATCTGTGTGGTGGGTTTGCTGCGGGTCTGCCAGTCTCCATCGGCGTCATGCCTGGAGGATCCCTCATCTTCATCTCCAACCTCAGAGTCCTGGATTCCGCCTTGGCCCTCCCACCCTGCAGCTCCATTCTGGCTCTCGGCCCCCTCGTTTCCACCATCGCCTGTCGGTCCACCAGCTCCATTGGGCTCCATCGTCTATTCAGCTCCGCCCTGGTCAGTCATCATCCCGCCTGCGCCTCATCGCTCCATCCCACTGGCTCCGTTGGACTCCTCCCTCCCTTCAGCACAACCTAAGTCCTCTGTCGCTCTGGCTCTGCCGCAGACATCCGGATCTCCGCCTCGGTCGCCAGAGCCTTGGGCTCCGCCTTGGCCCTCCTGATTCTCGGTGTCGCCCAGGATCATCGGCTCTCCGTCTCCACCTCGGCTCTACCGCCACCTGCTCCGCTTCTGTCGGTCGGCCCCCTGGAGTCGTCAGCTTTTCCTCCACTATGGCTCCTCCTGCTCCAGCTCCCTCCTGTCTCCTCCTTGGCTTCTTCCCCTGTCATCACCTCCCTGGACTGTTCTGTCTCCACCCTGGATCCCCTTGATCGCCCTCCTCCTGGCAGTCCGTCCTCCGCCGAAGCCCCCTCCTAAGACATTGTTTAGTTTGTTTTCCCTGTTTGTCAGCGCAAGGACGCGCCTACCGGGAGGGGGAGGTATTGTCACACCCCTGGACTGTCTATGTTGGTTTCTCCTAGTGTCTCCCCCGCTGTACTGTGTGTTTTGGTTTCTCCCCATCATTAGCGTGATTCCCTACACCTGTAAGGTTAAATCAGTGTGTCTTTATAAGTTGATGTGTTTGCTTAGTTTCTTGTCTAGCGTTGTTTTTACCACCTGTGTTTCTGTATTCTTCTGCGTTTCCTGTTCCTCCCTGTGGATTTTATTGAAGACTCTTGTTATTACGTCATTGTTTGTCTGTTCCTGTCTGCATCGTGACAGCTGTTTACAACATATACAGGTGCATCTCAGTAAATTAGAATCTCGTGGAAAAGTTCATTTATTTCAGTAATTCAGCTCAAATTGTGAAACTCATGTATTAAATAAATTCAATGTACACAGACTGAAGTAGTTTAAGTCTTTGGTTCTTTTAATTGTGATTATTTGGCTCACATTTAACAAAAACCCACCATTTCTCAACAGCAATCTCAACAAATTAAAATATGGTGAGATGCCAATCAGCTAATCAATTTAAAACACCTGCAAAGGTTTCCTGAGCCTTCAAAATGGTCTCTCAGTTTGGTTCACTGGGCTACACAATCATGGTAAAGACTGCTGGCCTGACACTTGTGCAGAAGACAATCATTGACACCCATTACAAGGAGGGTAAGCCACAAACATTCATTGCCAAAGAAGCTGGCTGTTCACAGAGTGCTGTATCCAATGATGTTAACAAAGTTGAGTGGAAGGAAAAAGTGTGGAAGAAAAAAAAGCACAACCAACCAGGAGAACCGCAGCATTGAGAGGCTTGTCAAGCAAAATTGATTCAAGAATTTGGGTGAACTTTACAAGGAATGGACTGAAGCTGGGGTCAGGGCATCAAGAGCCACCACACACAGACGTGTCAAGGAATTTGGCTACAGTTGTCATATTCCTCTTGTTAAGCCACTTCTGAACCACAGACAATGTCAGAGGCATCGTATCTGGGCTAAGGAGAAGAAGAAATGTACTGTTGCCCAGTGGTCCAAAGTCCTCTTTTCAAATGAGAGCAAGTTTTGTATTTCATTAGGAAATCAAGGTCATAGAGTCTGGAGGAAGGCTGGGGAAGCTCATAGCCCAAGTTGCTTGAAGTCCAGTGTTAAGTTTCCACAGTATGTGATGATTTGAGGTGCAATGTCATCTGCTGGTGTTGGTCCACTGTGTTTTTTGAAAAACAAGAAGTTTTAGAGCACTTCATGCTTCCATCTGCTGACCAGCTTTTTATAGATTTTATTTTCCAGCAGGATTTGGCACCTGCCCACACTGCCAAAAGCACCAAAAGCAAACTCACCAGACCTGAACTCAATAGAGAATCTATTGTCAAGAGGAAAATGAGAAACAAGAGACCAAAAAATGCAGATGAGCTGAAGGCCACTGTCAAAGAAACCTGGGCTTCCATACCTCCACAGCAGTGCCACAGACTGATCACCTCCATAACATGCTGAATTGATGCAGTAATTAAAGCAAAAGGAGCCCCTACCAGGTTTCCAGAAGGCCAACAATTCCCCTAAAAATGTTTTTTTTCACTGGTCTTAAATTATTCTAATTTGCTGAGATAGTGAATTGGTGGGTTTTTGTTAAATGTGACCCAAATCATCACAATTAAAAGAACCAAAGACTTAAACTACTTCAATCTGCATGCATTTAATTTATTTAATACAGAAGTTTCACAATTTGAATTACTGAAATAAATGAAGTTTTCCACGACATTCTAATTTATTGAGATGCACCTGTATTTATTGTCTACATATATTTTGACCTGAAAAAAAAAATAAAAATAAATAAAAATCCTAGTTTAGGAAAGGGTTGACAAAGGGTCACATGCCTCCTACTAATAATGAAAGTCAAAACACATTTTTTCTGTGTGTGTGTAATGTGTCATATTAAGTAATAATGACTGATCCAGTGGTGCATGAGCTCACACTCAGGTCTCTAGAGAAGTTTGTGTTGTCCAATCTTAGATTGATTCATATCCAGGATGTTGGGTGGAACTGGATGTGAATTTTGGCACTGCAGTCAGTCACTGTATTTATTTGAAAGATATTTTTCAAATAAGATCAACCATGTTCCACCCAACAGATTTTGAACTACACATTCATTACATAACAGTCAATTTCTCCCTTGGTGATGGGTGCGTGAATTTGTAATCATTAATACAAATTAATTTTTACACAAAATGCATACTTGTTTTGTTTCAGAAATAATTTAGACATATATGAATACACGTTGTATGGTGTATATCCAATACTGTGTCCTGGATGTGATTGACAGGTGTCTTAAAGAGATGCTGAAAAATATCTCATCTGCAACTGTGTGCAGCTTTCATAAAGTGTCCTGCAAGGTAACCATTATTATTACTATTATTTTTAAAGTATTATTCTATTGTTCTTTAAATGGCCAATAGGGGGAGCTCTGTATTCAGTGTGTAAACGTCTATACACCCCTTTCTGTGTTTTTCAGTTTAAAGAGACTATTCTCCAGAGAGCATGCGAGCGCTGGTTGGAGCTGTTCCTAGTGACTGAGCTTTCCTGGCACATCAAACTCAAAGATTTGCCATTTGATCTCCTGCTGAAGACCCTGCTTAGTCCAAGGTCTCATACTTTTCTCTTCTCGTTTTGACCTTTCAGTGGCAAATCACATTGAGAAGCACTTGCATCAGGACCTTATTTGATTGCATTGATTTTGCATAAAGAAGATGAAGCCTGTTTATACGACCATTAGGATGTTTTGCATCGTGACATTTTCCTTCCAATGCTTCATTACTGCAGTGCATCAGGATGTTTTACTTTTGCATTTGTTTGTAATGCCTTTTATTCTCACTGGTAATTTTCATTAGATTCTCATTACTGTAATATTGCCATGAAAATCATCCTTTCTGCAAATGCTTTCTTCATTTACATTATTTACTTCATTTGCATCAATATAAAGTAAGTACATTGCACCAAACACTACCATGGTGCATAGACCTAAATATTGTACTTAAAACATAAATAATGTTTTTATTTACTTTGCACTATTCTAATAGGTGAAATGTGATTTTCAAAACACTTAATGGTCTTAAAATAGGCCTTTGTCTTTGCAAAACATAATTTCTTTTGATTTTGGGGTGACATATGGCTTGGACAGTCTTTACGACACTTTTATAAGTACTTTTTTGTACTTCAAGTCACCTTCAGCATACATAATGCCTATTAAAATGCATCAAAACTGAGCAGATGGAGTAAATCAGCAGGAAACTAATAAGGTTTCTGTGTCTAGATTGTTCACATCTAATGAGTATGAGGTCTTGAGAGCAGTGCTGAACTGGCTGTATCTGCAGTTAAACCCCCTCAGACAGACCTTACCAGCACATAGCACCATCATCACCTTCTTCTCCAGGTACATAACCTCCTTTATGCAATTTACAGCTATCAGCAAAAACACAATACACGTGATCCATTAGTATAATTCCAGACAGTAAAAAACCCATTTACAGAGGACATTACAATACTTCAGTACACTTTACATTCTTTTTAAAATGACCTTGATACTGCTTAGCTAGTTCCATGTGCATATGCTGTTTTAATGACATCCCTCCATCAAATATCTGTCTGTTTCAGGGAAACGGCTGTTTTCTTGGAACAGCCTCAGGGTCAAAAATACATCACTATCTTTCAAGCTCTTCGTATGCATGGCATTACTGAACGTAAGTTTTTTATGCTTCACAATGATGAAGATGTTTCACAAGCTAACATCATCCATTAAACAAAGCATACATCTTTGTCCCGAATCTCTAAATACTGCTGTGGCTCATTGCTAGCTTAACTGAAAACAGCAGTTTGGCAGAATGAATGTGTATATCTCCATGAGAGATTGTCCAGACAAACAGTACGTCCCAGCTACAGAATCACGTCATGGCCACAGTCAGAGCCTAATCCACTGGACCTTCAATGCCCACCCAGCATTTGACCTTGTACCATCAAACAGACATGACAGCACTGTCAGCTATTCAGAAATACTTCACAAACACAGTCATGTTACTGATGTGGCCTATTGGTCAAAAAAGGAACATTTTGTTATCATATACTTACCATTATGTCATTCAAACTTGTATGACTTACTTTCTTCTTACTTGGCTTACTACCTTTTTTATTTATTCTTCTATACTCTGACAGATCATATTTCTAAAAATTCACCATGTCAAACCGATTGAGCTTGATTTGAACAGAATTTCATTCTGAATGGTAAGGTGGGTGTAGGCTTTTGAATCCAACTATTTTACTCTGTTGACATTATCGCAGTGACTTTTATTTACTGGGCGCTGTCACGATGCAGGCAGGAACACACGAACAACGACGTAAATAAAAGACGTATATTTAATAAATCCAACGGGATACAGGCAGACACAGGAACACCAGGGGAAAACATCCATATAACATTAAAGACCGACAGCATAGAGGGGAAAACACACACACTAAATAGACAGACTGATTACACATCCAGGTGGAGACAATGAGGGAGAAACCAAAAACACTCTGAACTGCGGGGGAGAATGGGAGAAACCAACATGAAAGTCCGGGGGTGTGACATTACCTCCCCCTCCCGGAAGGCGTGTCCTTGCGCCGACAAACGGGAAACAGCAAACAGTCTTAGGAGGGGGTTTCGGCGGAGGACGAACTCCCGGGAGGAGGGCAAAAGATGGAGTCCAGAATGGTGACGGAACAGTCCATGGAGGTGATGACTGAGGGAGGAGCCAAGGAGGTGACAGGAGGGGGCTGGAGCAGGAGGAGCCAGGTGGGACCCAGGCCGCAGCCAAGATGTAATTCCACGGTGGAGCCGATGGAGGGAGGAGCCATGGTGGAGGAGAGGCTGACGACTCCATGGGTCCGACCGATGGAGGCGGAGCAGGTGGTGGGAGAGCCCGATGCGGAGACGGAAAGCCGAAGATCTTGGGTGACACCGCGGATCCGGAGGGCCAAGGCGGAACCCAAGGCTCTGGCGACCAAGGCGGAGATGGAGATCCGGAGGTGCGCGGCGGAGCCGGAGCGACAGAGGGCCGAGGCTGTGCCCGCGGGAGGAAGGAGGTCCAACGAGCCAGTGGGACGGAGCGACGAGGCACAGCCGGAGGAGTATAGTCCAGAGGCGAAGGTGGGGCGACGACTGACCAGGGCGGAGCCGGAGGGACGATGGAGCCCGGTGGAGCTGGTGGACCGACGGGCGACAGCGGAGACGAGGGAGCAGAGAGCCGGGGTGGAGCCGCAGGGTCGGAGGGCCGAGGCGGAGTCCAGGACTCTGAGGCTGGAGGCGATGGTGAGGGATCCTCCAGCCATGACACCGATGGAGATTGGCAGACCCGCGGCGAACCCACCGCACAGATGGTGGGCTGAGGGTGAGCAAGGGGACAGACAGCAGACAACGGGGATTCATGAAGGCTGGGCGGAACCAGCGGTGACTCTGTATGGCTGGGCGGAACCAGCGGAGATTCAGGCTTAGGCAGAAGAGGGAGGGTGGGAGGGAAACCAGGCAGATGGGTATTTCCGTGAAACAGTCAATTAAGTCCCCAGAGTGCTCTTGCTCACCCCCAGTGGCGGTGCAGTGGACGGGGCTCTCTACAGCCCTCTCTTGCTCCACGAAGCACTCCACCGTCACGGATGTAATGGCCGGCTCACGCACCTGATCAGCAGTTTTGACCCCGTCGGCACTCCATACTGCTGTCGCTCCGGGCTCGGGCTTTCCGTCTGTGAAGGGCTCATAATCCGCAGGTCGGGGTGGCTGGCTGGGCTCTGGGTCCGGAGTGGCACTGGCGGGTCTGTTTCTCGCCAGTGTCCACTCCACAAATGCGGCGAAATCCGCTCGAGGGCCATCTTCGGACGACGGCGCTCGTCCGGGTAGCTGGTGGTGTTTGCTACAAGCTGGAACATGAATGTGTAACCCTCGAGCGGTAAATCCCCCTGCTTCAGCCGGAGGAGGATGAATTCAGGACGGAGGAAGGAATCCATGGGGGAAAACACTACGGAAACAAAAAGACTGAAAAACTGAATGATAAACAAAACGGGGTGGAATACGCAAAAAAAAAACTGTTTGGGTTGGTCTTTCTGTCACGATGCAGGCAGGAACACACGAACAACGACGTAAATAAAAGACGTATATTTAATAAATCCAACGGGATACAGGCAGACACAGGAACACCAGGGGAAAACATCCATATAACATTAAAGACCGACAGCATAGAGGGGAAAACACACACACTAAATAGACAGACTGATTACACATCCAGGTGGAGACAATGAGGGAGAAACCAAAAACACTCTGAACTGCGGGGGAGAATGGGAGAAACCAACATGAAAGTCCGGGGGTGTGACAGGTGCTGTACATGTGTTGAAGTTGTTTAGTTTGGAATGCATTTGTTTCACATGGAAATGCATATCTGAAAACAAAACTTTTCAGAATCTGAAATTGATTGGATTCATTTGGATTGATGCAAAGTATTGCATGTAAAGTGCTTTGCAAATGTTTTCATACCCTGTCATTGTTTTTTACATTTCTTTATGTTCTGCCTTATGTTAAACTGCTTTAAAATACCTTTTCCACATTAGTCTAAACTCTATACGCCATAATGGCAAAGCAAAACATGTTTTTAACATCTTTGCAAATTTATTAAAAATTAAAAACCTAAATGATTCCATTGCATAAGTATTCATACCCTTATCTGAGACAGTTGAAATTTAGCTCAGGAGCATTCATATTGCTTGTAGATGTTACTACACTTCGAGTGAAGTTAACCTGTGGCACATTCAATTGAATTGGTATGATTTGGAAAGGCACACACATCTTAATAAAAGATCTAACAGCTGAAATGCATATCAGAGCAAAAACCAAGCCCTGAGGTAAAAAAAAAAAAATGCCTGTAGAGCTCAGAAACAGGACTGCATCAAGCCATACATCTGGGGAAGAATTCAGAAAAAAATCTGCTGCATTAAAGGTTCACAGAAGCAGGAGGCTCCATTACCCTAAATGAAAGAGGTTTGAAACAACCATGACTCTTCCTAGAACTGGCCTCCTGGACATACTGAGCAATTGATGGAGAAGGGCCTTGGCTAGTGTGGTGACCAAGAACCTGATGGTCACTCTAGTTGAGCTTCATGATCATATATGCAGATGGGAGAAAGGAAAGGAAAGGAGGTGACATGAGGCCAAGTATGGTGACCCATACTCGGAATTTGTGCTCTGCATTTAACCCATCCAAGTGCACACACACAGTAGTGAACACATACACACCGTGAAGTGAATAGCCATATTGCTATCGCTGCTGCGGCGCCCGGGGAGCAGTTGGGGGTTCGGTGCCTTGCTCAAGGGACTCACCTCAGTCGTGGTATTGAGGGTGGAGAGAGTGCTGTACATTCACTTCCCCCACCTACAATCCCTGCCAGACCTGAGACTCGAACCTGCAGCCTTTGGGTTACAAGTCCGACTCTCTACGACGGCTGCCCCACGTAACGTAGAAACGTACAGAAGAATAAACATCACTACAACACTCCACTGATCTGGGTTTTATGGTGATGTGGCAAGACTTAATCCTCTCCTCAGTGAAGAGACGTGAAAACACGCTTGGAATTTGAGAAAAAAAAGCACCTAAAGGAATCTCAGACTGAAAAACATGATTCTGTGGTCTAATCAAAAAGTAAAGTGTCCTCGAGTGGCCCAGCCTGAGCCTGGGTTTGCCTTGAACCCAATCAAACATTTCTGGAGAAACCTGAAAATGTCTGTCAGACCCCATCCAATCTGACAGAGCTTGAGTGGTGAAGAAGTAAGGAGAAGAATGGCAGATATTGCCAAACGTTGATGTGCAAATCTTGTTGCGTCATTCCCAAAAAGACTTGAGGCTGTAAAGGTGCTTCAGCCAAGTACTATCTAAGATGGGGAAATAATCATCTCTTCATTAATCATCAACGGGGACTGTGTGGAGAGGGTGGCTGACTTCCGCTTCTTGGGAGTCCACATCGAAGACAACCTATCCTGGAGGGTAAACACCGATGAGCTGCTGAAAAAGGCCCAACAGAGACTATACTTCCTGAGAATACTCAGGAAGAATAACATTACACAGAGACTTCTGGTGTCCTTCTACCGTGCCACAGTAGAAAGCATAATAACATACTGCATATGTATCTGGTACCCTAGCTGCACAGTAGCTCATCGGAAAGCACTCCAGAGGGTTATCAACACTGCCCAAAAGATTGTTGGCTGCCCTCTCCCCTTACTGGAAGCCCTACATGGCTCCCGGTGTCTCAAAAAGGCACAGAACATTATAAAGGACACCTCACACCCTGGCCACCCCCTGTTTGAACTGTTGCCTTCTGGCAGGCGGTACAGACTAATTAATGCAAGGACAAACAGACTCAAAAACAGTTTTTACCCAACTGCAATAACCGATCTAAATGATGCTGCTAAGCGATAATGTGCACAATCACTGTTTAATCAATGTATTTTGACAGGAGAATGCGTGACAAAAGAATGTGTGAGAGGATGTTACTGAATGAATGATGCACTGACTAGAGAGCACTTTAAATTTCGTTGTACCTGTGACAATGACAATAAAGATCTATCTATCTATCTATCTATCTATCTATCTATCTATCTATCTATCTATCTATCTATATTTAGGGAAACCTGTTTGGAAACAATTATTAACACAATTTGCGCATGGGTTATGGATCTCAACTAATTCTTAGCCTTACATACCTTGTCTGCACCAGATGCAGCCATAAATGATGCCTCAAATCATAGGGCTTGTTGCAGCTTAGAAAAAAACTGTTTCAAAATTCACATGGAATAATGTGTAGATTAAAACAGAAAGGTCTCTTCAATTAATGTTAAAGGAATTAATTGCCTAAAATTGAAATTTTTTTGGAAATTGTACTCACCCTCAGGCCATCCAAGATGTATGTGAGTTTGTTGCTTCGTCGGAACAGATTTGGAAAAATGGAGAAACCAATGGATCCTCTGCAGTGAATGGGTGCCGTCAGAATGAAAGTTCAAACAGCTGATACATTGCAATAATCCACAAGAAACTGATTAAAGGGGAACAAAAAGCATTTCACTTTACAAGATTTTAATTTATGAAGTTGTGACAATTACTTGTAGATCAGTTGTTTGGATTCTAATTCTGATGGCACCTATTCACTACAGAGGAACCATTGATGAGCAAGTGATGCAATGCTAAATGTCATCAAATCTGTTCTGATGGAGAAACAAACTCTGCTACATGTAGGATGGTGCAAAAGTAACTTTTCAGCAACTTTTTATTTTTGGGTGAACTATTCTTTCAACCACACACTAAACTTGTTGGGAGAAGTTGCTTATCACTGGAAAATCTACACTGTTTTGGGAAAAACACTACTGACAAATGTTCTTGCTTAAGTTAGAAGTGTTACAGCTTTTAGTTTACTCCCCAAGACTATATATATGTACATTCTTTTTGTTTATGTGTGTTCATGTCTCAGGGAAGCATCTGCAGGAGCTGCAGAACATCGGAGTTCTTCCTGAATCCTGGCTGCTGCACATCCTGTCCAATCATTACCACACTGTGAGTGTGTGTAGAGACCACAAACACAACACTACATTCAACCCACCCATCACTCCAGATGTAGCACCATACATAATTCAAGTCTTGCTTGTTTCAATATAAGTTGTATTGATTTTTTTGGCACCAAGTGAAAACTAATTTATTAGCTGCAGGGTTTATCTGTATGTTTGTTTCTTTTTCCATAGCTTCACAGTGGGGGTGACATGGTCGTGACTGACTTCGCCAAACAAGCGATCCGGTTTGGAATGATGTTTGATAGGGTGCGGTACACTTTCTGACACTTTAACACTGATGCGTTATGGCCATTTCCAGAGCTTTTCAGTCCTTCAGTCACTTGCAATTACTGTTGTTACAATATGACAAAGTCAACCCATGCTTTTTTCTTTCATGCTCATGTTCTTTTATTTGCTTGTAAGGCAGTATTTTATGTGTTCTGTTTTTCACCGTACAGGAACAAGAGTGCTGCACTCAAACCATCAGCCTCTATGGCTTTTACTTTCTTCTCCAAGCAGCTAAAATGGGCGAATCTGATACATACAGCTTCTCCATTGAGGTTAGAGCACTCATATCTTCATTTATGCTTATGAAAAAGAATGTGCGTAATTGTATTGAATACACACTTGTAGTATACTTCAAATCTTAAAACTGTATTTAAAAAACTGTACTTGTAGATAATATAATATTAATAAAATATAAGGCCAAGTGTATTTAAAGAGAAGACACTTCATGACTGCAATTCTTAACACACAAAGTGCACTTTATGTAAAATTATGAGTTTTACTTGCACTTTAAAAAAAAGTACACTTACTTGTAAATGCCTGATGTAGTGTGTTATTTGATATTACATTTAAAGTTAACATATTTTTTTTAATTTATTACAAATGTGTAATAACAAACATATTTATGCCATATACGTTTCAATGGAAATTACAATTACATTTTATTTTGGCATATATGCTTGTCAGTCTATTCAGCAGTGCAATTTAACCACATACTCTTAAATGTACTTTTGCACTTAATATGTGACCCTGGACCATAAAACCAGTCATAAGGGTAAATTTAAAATTTATATTTATACATAATCTGAAAGTTGAATAAATAAGCTTTACATTGATGTATGCTTTGTTAAAGGAACACTCCACTTTTTTTGGAAATATGCTCATTCTCCAACTCCCCCCGAGTTATTAAGTTGAGTTTTAAAGTTTTGAAATTCATTCATCCGTTCTCTTGTTCTGGCGATATCACTTTTAGCATAGCTTAGCATAGATCATTGAATGCTATTAGACCAATAGCATCACGTTCAAAAATGACCAACGAGTTTCGATATTTGTCTTATTTAAAACTTGACTCTTCTGTAGTTATACAGAAGAGGCACAGTAATATCACGCAGCACATGTGCAAATACTAACCTAGCTGGGAACTAATTTCAGGCACTGCGTGATATTACTCCGCCTGCTGCGTCCATATTACGGCAGCAAACTTCCTTGACTATTACGCCGGAATGGGAGTGAATTTTATCGGCCTAGAAAATCACAGCTTTACATTTTCCTCCGGTATTAGTACACGATATAAATACAGAAGAGTCAAGTTTTAAATAGGAAAAATATTGAAACTTGTCGGTCATTTTTGAACGTGATGCTATTGGTCTAATAGGATTCAATGATCTATGCTAAGCTATGCTAAAAGTGATATCACCAGAACAGGAGAACGGCTGAATGGATTTCAAAACGGTAAAACTCAGCTTATTAACTCGGGAGGGAGTTGGAGAATGAGCCTATTTCCAAAAAAAAGTGGAGTGTTCCTTTAAGACAGTATTTGAAAATCTGGAATCTGAGGGTGCAAAAAATCTAAATATTGAGAAAATTGCCTTCAAAGTTGTAATAAAGTAAAGTACAAATAAAGTTCTTAGCAATGCATATTACTAATCAAAAATTACGTTTTGATATATGAACATGATTTTTACTTAATATCCTAATGATTTTTGGCATAAAATCGATAATTTTGACCCATACAATGTATTTTTGGCTATTGCTACAAATATACCTTATTTGTTACTTACTTACTGGTTTTGTGGTCCAGGGTCACTTATAAATTTAAACTACAATACATTTTTGTTTAATAGTAAATAACATGCAATTAAGTGTCTGAGATATTACATTCAGTTTGCACTTAAGTATAATCTTTTAAAGTAAATATATACTCTTTTTAAAAGTATCCTGAAGTGTACTTCTTGTTTACAAGAGAATGTCTAACAAGGACTTAATATGTCTTAAGTATCCACCAGATGGCACTTTGAGACTTTGAGCTATTAATGCACTTCATTTTTAATGTATTTAACTGGTGTTCTGTAAATTTAAAGATGCACTTCACCAACAATATTGTCATAATTTATGCATTCTTACATTGTTCAGTCAAAGCTGAATGACTTTTTTTTTCTTCCACAGAACACAAAAAAGCAGAAGAGCAATGTCAAAATATAAAAAAGCCACAAAATTAACATAAAAGTATTCCATACATACGCTGTATGTTAGAAACAGTCTAAAATTGAAGTCATTACTGGTTCTTACATGTCTCATCATTGTAGTCAAAACTGCCTACTAAGGCTTGACACACCATATGCGTGGGTTGGTTGCATAAACTGCTTGGACTAGTCTTGAAAGTTAGTCATCTCATTTTTTTTCTTTAAAGGGATAGTTCACCCAAAAATGAAAATTTGATGTGTATCTGCTTACCCCCAGGGCATCCAAGATGTAGGTGACTTTGTTTCCTCAGCAGAACACAAACAAAGATTTTTAACGAAAACCGGTGCAGTCTGCCAGCCAGAGAAACTGAGAAACTGAACAGTATTTATATCATTTTTTACCTTTGATACACAGCCACGTCCATCTGTCCTGAACGCGAGTTTAGCATGTAGACATGTGTGCGCGCTCTGGCGTAGTATACGCAAACGCCGGAAGCGATCTGTCGCATGTATACGACACTCATTGTTTACACAGAGCACAGAGATTGTGGGTATAGCGGCTATTCAAAATGGTAATTACTTGCGCTTATCCTGATTGTTCAAACCGATTTAAAGCTAAAAGATTATGTTTGCTTGCGCAAACTCATCCGGGACTTTTCACTGATTTCCCCTTACAGCATTTGCATATACTACGCCAGAGCGCGTGCACATGTTACGAGCCGGATGTTAAGCTCGTGCTCATGACAGATGGACGTGGCTGTGTATCAAAGGTAAAAAAGGATATAAATACGGTTCAGTTTCTCGCAAAAACCAATCGTTTCGTGTCTTAGGACATCAATGTATCGTCACGAGTCGCAGGGTGTAATTTGGATTTGTCTGTGCATGTTTTTGTTTACTTTTAAAGGTTTGGTGCCCATCCACGTCCATTATATGGCTGGCAGACTGCACCGGTTTTTGTTAAAAATCTTAGTTTGTGTTTTTCTGAGGAAACAAAGTCACCTACATCTTGGATGCCCTGGGGGTAAGCAGATAAACAACAAATTTTCATTTTTGGGTGAACTATCCCTTTAAGACTAGTAGGGCTGTACGATTAATCGCACGATGTTGTGAGGCGCGTTTAGTCAATGAAGCCGGTACTTTGATTGGTAGTAAATCTCCATTACGTGCGTTCAGCTGGAGCGGCAATTAATACAAGCTACGCCAAATCGATTTTGAGCGCGTTTTGGCGTAGCTTGTCAGTGAATTATGCCTCTGAACGCTCCAGCTGAACGCAGCTGAACGCACGTGATCAAAGTCTACTTTGACTAATCAAAGTACCGGCTTCATTGACTAAACGCGCCTCACAACATTGTGCGATTAATTGTGCAGCCCTAAAGACTAGTCATAGGTTTTAAAAACTGTTATAAAAAGGAGAATGGTCTAATTTGAATCTAAAAAGTAAGTCAAACTAGTTCTTAAGACACAGTCTTAAAGGGATGGTTCACCCAAAAATGAATTACTCACTCTAATGTCGTTCCAAAACTGTTAGATCTTTTTTTCATCTTCAGAACACAAATTAGGATATTTTTGATGAAATGCGACAGCTCTCTAACCCTCCATAGACAGCAAGGGTCCTACCACATTTGAGGTCCAGAAACATGCCAAGAACATCAACAAAGAGCTCTCGGATTTCATTAAAAATATCTTTATTTGTGTTCCGAAGACTAACAAAGGTCTTACAGGTTTCGAACGACATGAGAGTGAGGAATTAATGACATAACTTTCATTTTTGAGTGAACTATCCCTTTAACACAGTGTTTATGCAGCTGGCCTCGGATTTAAATGTATGTGTGCATGAATTCAAAAAAGTCATACATTTTGGTGATAAATGATGACTAGACTTAGACATATTTTGGGTGAACTGTTCCTCGGAATATTCGTCAGAGATTCCTCAGAACATATGGCTTCTCCCACCTCCTTCTGTCTCTCTCACTGTCTCTCTCTCTGTGTGTAGAGGTTAAGACACTGGGATCCTGCTTTATGCCAGTCTTCCACCGTGAGCCGTCCATACAGTGTGAGGTCGGATCGATCAGTACGCTATCACATCACAGTGCAAAGCTATGCCAATGGCGAGTGGCAAGAGCACAGCAGTGGATCTGTCAATCAAGAGTTTGGCCTATGTAAACGCCGTGGTAGGAGCAAGGTACCAACACCCAGAGTTTACAATAAAACACTGAAAACTAGAGACGGATAAGTGGTTTGAGCACGATAATCTGAACACTGCCAGTTTAAATAGCTTACAGTCCAAAATAAAGATGAAGATAAATTAACAACCACTCAGACTACAGAACAACATTGTGTAAATATGATGTATAATAATCAGTATTTTAGTATAGCCGAGATACTATTTTTTTTGCTTTTTTATTAATAATGATTTTTATAATTTATTGTTTATTTTAAAACTTGAGTAATTTTGTGTTGTTGATTTTTGTTGTCATCATCATCATTATTATTATAATAAATATACATTTAAGGTCAAAAGTTTACAAACACCTTGCAGAATCTGTACAGATAAGAGGGATCATTCAAAATGCATGTTTTTCTTTTTATTATTTAGTACTGACCTAAATAAGATATTTCACATAAAAGCTGTTTACATATAGTCCACAAGAGAAAATAAAAGTTAAATTTATATTTATATATGTATGACCCTGTTCAAAAGTTTACGTACACTTGATTGTTAATTCTGTGTTGTTACCTGAATGATCCACAGCTGTGTGTGTGTGTGTGTGTGTGTGTGTGTGTGTGTGTGTGTCTGTGTGTCTGTGTGTCTGTGTGTGTGTGTGTGTGTGTGTGTGTGTGTGTCTGTCTGTGTGTGTGTGTGTGTGTGTGTGTGTGTGTGTGTGTGTGTGTGTCTGTGTGTCTGTGTCTGTGTGTGTGTGTGTGTGTGTGTGTGTGTGTGTGTGTGTGTGTGTGTGTGTGTGTGTGTGTGTGTGTGTGTGTGTGTGTGTGTGTGTGTGTGTGTGTGTGTGTGTGTTTTAGTGATAGTTGTTCGTGAGTCCCTTGTTTGTCCTGAACAGTTGAACTGCCTGCTGTTCTTCAGAAAAATCCTTGAGGTCTCACAAATTCCTTGGTTTTTCAGCATTTTTGTGTATTTCAACTCTTTCTAACATTGGCTGTATGATTTTGAGATCCATCTTTTCACACTGAGGACAACTGAAGTACTTACATGCAACGATTACAGAAAGTTCAAACGCTCACTGATGCTTCAGAAGAAAAAACAATGCATTAAGAACCAGGGGTGTAAACTTTTGAACAGAATGAAGATGTGTACATTTTTCTTATTTGCTTAAATATCTTTTTTTTTTTTTTTCATTTAGTACTGCCCATCAGAAGCTAAAGAAGATACTTACATGTTTCTTAGAGAACAAAACAAATTTACCCTGATCTTCAAATTCAAAAAGTTTTCACCCCCCAGCTCTGGATCTTAAAATCATACAATCATTGCTGGAAAGAGTTCAAATACACAAAAATGGCAAAAACCAAAGAATTTGTGGGACCTGAAGGACTTTTGTGAAGAACAGCTGGCAGTTTAACTGTTCAGGACAAACAAGGGCAACTATTACAAAAAAAAAAAAAAAAAAAATACAGCTGTGGATAGTTCAGGTAACAACACATTATTAAGAATCAAGTGTATGTACATTTTTGAACGCGGTCATTTTAAATAATTTCAACAACTATTTTCTCTATTTTCTGTCTTTCATGTGAAATATCTTACTCAGGTCAGTACTAAATCTATCTATTTTATTATTTTATTTATTTTATTATATATTTTTTTCTCAAGTAACATACATAATAATGTTTAGTCTAACAGTCTTTTATTTAATTATAATAACTTAAAAAGTATACATTTTTTTAACAGCCGTTCCAGATTGAAGGACTGTCTCCGCCCATCCTGGTGACCTTCGCTCTGGCATTCCCATTTTGATCTTGCATCTTGCCCCCTTTGCAGAGTAAATATATTAATGGATTACACCAAATGTCAAAATGCTTTTGTGTCTTCATGTTCATGTATGGTGGACACTATGTCTAATAACAGCTATACTGTACTACTAATGCCCTTAGAGTCACTGAATTATGAGCATGGCACATCTTGATAGCTGTTTAAGTATTAATGATTTATTTTAAATAGCACAAAAATGCTTAGGTTTATATCAGACATCAGACTTATTTAAATTGTTGCATATTGTTGCAAATGTTGCAATGATAAAAGCTTTAAAAATAATTTAAAAATTAAGATTTTTCAGACAAAACGACAGAACAGCACCAGGTTAGAAACACTTTTTTTTTATTCATTTCCAACTAAAAAAATAAGCAACAAAAATGACAGCATCCAAAATCCTCTGTAACTTTAATTATTAATAAATAGTGGCCGCATTTTTGCAAAAAAAAAAAAGGTAGTACAGTAAATAAATAATGTGAAAGTAGCAATGTAGACTAAAAATATCTAATAGTAAAGATACAAATAACAAAAATCATTATTATGCACTTTTTGCTTTTATTTATCATGCATTTTTCCCCAAAAGTTCCTAGGTTTTATTATTATTATTATTTTTTTTTTTTAATTTCTTAATCTTTTCCCTTTTTTTGGCATGCACATCACTTGTGTCCAAAATAATGCCTGAAACTTTTGTGGAGCAAAAGCAGCTGGTGACAGTCTGCCATTAAGACATGAAAGTCTTCATTCTTCTTTTCTTCTTTTTGCTGCTTTTTTAGATCTCAGCAAGTTTCCTCAAGGCATATTACAATTCATGTACTTGCACACTCTTCTAAGCCATTTTAAATTTTGCATTCCACACAGAAAAATGTACTTCAAATAATAAGGTCAAAATAAGGTCAAGTGAAGCTCATTACTTTGTGGGATGCAATATGTTGCTGCACATTTTGGCAAATGGAGAAGCTCATCCAGGTATTCCATACAGAAAACTAGCATATAATATTCCTATAATACTGTCAAATTTTAAGTTGTAAAAGAAAAATGATATCTTCTGCTGTTGTTTTTGAAGCTCATTTCTCATGCCTAGATCTGACAGTCTGTCCACGTCAACACTGCGGACTGCCGTCATTTGGCTCATGCAACCTCAAAATAGTTTCCCTCCTCTTGAAATGTGCTGCATTGCTATTGTTTTCAAGGGCTGCGAATTGAGGGAAGAGGAAGCGTGTTTTGCGTGGTGCGCTCTGTGTTTTCACATGGGCAAACTGCCACTGAGGAAGCAAAGCTATCCTGATCACAATACATGCTGGAAAATGCTCAGCAGAGCAGTGCGGATATACAGCAGCCTTCCACAGACTACCGTATGACCCGCTGACCCGCTGCAGGCTTTAAATAAAGTCACTCTGCTGCTTTGACCCACGACTGGCTTCCCCTGACCCACATTTTAATTCGAAAGTGAATATGAGAAAGCAGAAAAACTGTAAGATTCTTTCTTACTAACTGCTCACTAAGCAGGTTTAGGATTTAGAAAGACTTAAAGGATTACTCCACTTCCAAAATAAAAATTTACTGATCATTTACTCACCCCCATGTCATCCAAGATGCTCATGTCCTTCTTTCTTCAATCGCAAAGAAATTATGTTTTTTGAAGAATACATCACAGGATTTTTTTCAATATAGTGGACTTCAATGGTGCTCAATGGAGTGAAGGTCAAAAATGCAACCCTTTACCAAAAAAGGTAACACAGCAATGTAGGACAAGTTTGAAGTTGGAGGAGAAAATGAGATGGGTGTTTTGTCGCATAATTGTCTTGAACCGAAGTGCACAGAGTATGCATGCGCATCGCAGAGCTAGACAAGATGAGCATTTGTGGTTAAAAAGTCTATAAATATAAATTTATTGATTGTTTCTCTAGATAAGACCCTTGTTCCTTGGCTAGGATTGTTTAGAGCCCTTTAAAGCTGCATTGAAACTACATTTTTAACCTTCAATCCAATGAGCACCACTGACGTCCACTACAGTGGTGTGAAAAAGTATTGGCCCCCTTCCTGATTTTTAATTTTTTGCGTGTTTGTCACACTTTAATGTTTTAGATCATTAAACAAATTTAAATATAAATCAAAGATAACACAAGTAAACACAACATGCAGTTTTTTAATGAAGTTTTGTTGGGAAAACAAAATCCAAACCCACATGGCCCTGTGTGAAAAAGTGCAACAACTGCAATCAAGCGTTTGCGATAACTTGCAATGAGTCTGTTACAGCGCTGTGCAAGAATTTTGGCCCACTCATCTTGGCAGAATTGTTGTAATTCAGCCACATTGGAGGGTTTTCGAGCATAAACCGCCTTTTTAAGGTCATGCCACAGCATCTCAATAGGATTCAGGTCAGGACTTTGACTAGGCCACTCCAAAGTCTTCATTTTGTTTTTCTTCAGTCATTCAGAGGTGGATTTGCTGGTGTGTTTTGGATCATTGTCCTGCTGCAAAACCCAAGTTCGCTTCGACTTGAGGTCACGAACAGATGGCCGGACATTGTTCTTCAGGATTTTTTGGAAGACAGCAGAATTCATGGTTCCATTTATCACAGCAAGTCTTCCAGGTCCAGAAGCAGCAAAACAGCCCCAGACCATCACACTACCACCAATATATTTTACTGTTGGTATGATGTTCTTTTTCTGAAATGCTGTTACTTTTTCCCAAAAGTCTTTGGGATCATCAAGATGTTTTCTGGCAAAAACTGAGCCTTTATGTTCTTTTTGCTCAGCAGCGGTTTTCTCCTTGGAACTCTGCCATGCAGACCATTTTTGCCCAGTCTCTTTCTTATGGTAGAGTCATGAACACTGACCTTAACTGAGGCAAGAGAGGCATGCAGTTCTTTAGATGTTGTTGTGGGGTCTTTTGTGACCTCTTGGATGAGTCGTCGCTGCGCTCTTGGGGTAATTTTGGTCGGCAGGCCGCTCCTGGGAAGGTTCACCACTGTTCCATGTTTTCACCATTTGTGGATAATGGCTCTTACTGTGGTTCGCTGGAGTCCCAAAGCTTTAGAAATGGCTTTATAACCTTTTCCAGACTGATAGATGTCACTTACTTTCTTTCTCATTTGTTCCTGAATTTCTTTGGATCTTAACATGATGCATCGCTTTTGAGGATCTTTTGGTTTACTTCACTTTGTCAGGCAGGTCCTATTTAAGTGATTTCTTGATTGCAAACAGGTGTGGCAATAATTAGGCCTGATTTTTTTTTTTACCTTCATAGAAAAAACCTTCATTTAAAAGCATGTTGTGTTTACTTGTGTTATCTTTGTTTAATATTTAATTTTGTTTGATGATCTGAAACATTAAAGTGTGACAAACATGCAAAAAAAAATCAGAAAGGGGGCCAACACTTTTTCACACCACTGTATATGGAAAGAATATTAGTGTTTTCTTCAAAAAACTCGATTACTTTTTTACTGAAGAAAGAAAGACATGAATATCTTGGATGACATGGGTGTGAGTAAATTATCAGGGATTTTTTTTTCTTCTGGAAATAAACTAAGTCCTACTTAAGTGGGTCAAAAAGCATTATAAAGTTCAGCTAATTGCATTTAATCTCAATTTATACTCTAATACATTTCCATTCAATTTAACATGCAATTAAAATTTTGAGAACATTTCATTCAGTTTGGATTTTCTTTTATTGTATATTTTTCCACAATAAGTACTCTTCCATATGTACTCTTCTTTTTAACAGGGGAATGTAAATCATCAGGATTTATTAAGTAAAGTAATCCTTTATTAAGTAAAGTAATCCTTTGAAAAAAAAAGAAAAGAAGCTATTTTGAAGAATCTTGGTATCAAAATAGTTTTTTTTTTTCACCATACACTCTTAAAAGTAAAGGTGCTTCACAATGCCATAGAATAACCTTTTTTGTTTAAATGGTTTCATAAAGAATCTTTAACTTCTAAAGAACCTTTCTGTTTCACAAAAGGTTCTTTGTGGCGAAAGAAGGTTCTTCAGATGATAAAAAGGTAAGAAAGAGTTGGTTCTTTGTGGAACAAAAAACGGTTATCTATGGCACCGCTGTGAAGAACCTTTTAAAGCACCTTTATTTTTAAGAGTGCACTATGGAAGTCAATGGCTACAACTATTTGGTTACCAACATTCTTCAAAATATCTTGTTTTGTGTTCAACAGAAGAGCGAGGTGAGTAAATGAATAGTACAAAAATATGAAAGCGTGCTTCTGGCATAAAACATTTTTTAAAAAGTAACTGCTTTTTTTTTTTTTAGTAATTCTGACTTCATAGAATTATGCAATCTGAGAATGCATCTCAGAATTGTGAGATATGATCAGAATGATGTTTACTTGCAATTCTGAGAAGTCTAAATTGTGAGATCTAAACTAAAATTTGAAAGAAAAAAAGTCCAAATTGTGAGATTGAAAAGTTTCAATAGACCTTTTTTTTAAATTGCAAAATGTAAACTCAGAATTCATAGAAAAAAAATCTAAATTATGAGATGTTAACTCAGAATTATGAGTTAAAAAGCCCTTTTATTTCATTGACTTCCATAGTATCATAATTTATGTATTTAGTTATTTCAGAAATACTAATTTCCAGTTTCACACTCAAGAGTTTGTCCACGTTTTCAGCCTTTTACCATAACACTGTGCATGCATTGTTCAAACGGTTAAAAATGCATTAAATATGATCTATTAATTTTGTGATTAATTAGAATGTATTTTTCAGTTTTTTTGCATACACTTTTTTTTCAGTAGGCCTACATGTAGCCTGACTGTAGCCAGGTCACATTAACCTCTAATAACCTTTGCTCAAATCTCAAACTGCACCTGAACAATAAAACACTGGGAGAGAGTCCATCCAGGGGGATTTCCCATAATACAACACTATTTCCTTCTTCAGTCCCTTCTCTTCAGTCAGTCACCCTAGAGCTTCGAAAGGCATGAGTTTAACATTTATACCACACCTTAATTCCACACTGTGAAAGTATGAAAGTTTGGACTAATTAACTTTTTAGTTTGTTTGTGTTTTAAAGAAGGAGGTTATCTTTTATGTTATGTGGTTATGTTTAACATTTTTTTGTTTCTACAAATAATAATCAAATGTTTCTTGAGCACCAAGTCAGCATTTTAGAATGATTTCTCAATCACAAATACGTGAATGCAATAAAACTTGAACTTTTAACTACAATTCCCATCGCCCTTATCTCTATTTCCTGAAAACCAGAGGCCTTTTCCGCCTTCGTTTGTAATTTTGTGAATCCTACTACGGTAAAGGATTGGCTCATGAATATTAATTACATACCCTGACAGACACCTATTTGATTGGCTGAATGCAGGTAGCTGCCGCACTGTCGAATCCAACTGCAGCGAAGGCTTGGCTCATGTTTATTAATGAAAAACGTGACTGGACGCTTTAGGAAGGTTGCCTAGCGATGTCAGCAGGAACTAATTCATATTCATGAGCTAAACCTTGGTCATAGTGGGATTTGCAATTCCGCTCTCCGCCCGTCAGTTGCGGGATAGGCAGACCGACGGAAGTTTGTAGGAGATGGGCTGAAAGTCCAGCACAGGCAGAGCGAACACTGCTGCACAGGAGTTTCGGAGCTGCTTATAAGTGTGTAAGTTATCTACACATGTACTAACGAGATATATCTTGGGATATTCAACTTTGAATGCGTTTTATTGGCTGTGTTCTAATCAGTACTAATACGTTTACTTGGCCAGTTCACTAGCTTGCTTTATGCAAAACCTGTCGCTTCTGTTTCAGTCAGCATGTTATGTATTATACACCGAAGTCGTTTAGTTTTTACATGTAAGACCACTTTTTTCATCAGTCGAAATTACAGTTTGTTTATGTCTGAAGATATGGCATTGATGCGTTTTGTCTGTAACTTACACAGGTTTGTGTGCACTGCTTTTAAAACCTAGTCTACTGCCTAACTAAACAGCATTTTTGGACATCATAAGCATGAATGGAACGCATAAACGCGCTTGTGATGCTCGGAAGTGCTGTGGAGCTACCTGTAATGTGGTGATACCATGGTACAGTGATGCAGTGATAGTATTAGTGGTTGTCAGGTGGTTACTGGTACTGAGATGAATCATATATTGTCTAAAAAAACTATGGTAGTTTGTTTTTGTTTGCTGGTGTAGTGAAGCAGTCAATTACTGTTTTGATCTAGAGTTCAAAAATGCTGCCCACTTTTTTTAGTGGCCTTGGTTTTGGAGGTATTTTCCCTTAGAGATTAAAAAAAAACAACATTACAAACTTTGATTTGATGATTTGAAACAAAAGAGGATTTGAGAATCTGACAAAAGACAAAGGTACTGGACCATTTACATAATGGGTTTAATGAGGGACAGAACAACAAACTGAGAATGACATAATCCAAAAAAAAGCAATAAACAAATATAAATAAAACTATTGATTTAGAGGTGTTATTGATTCAATCCAAGTTTGTATGGCGCTTTTCACAATACAAATCATTGCAAAGCAGCTTTACGGAAAATTAATGTTTCTACATTATATTTAGTTGTTAATATATAGATTGATGATATATGGGTACTAAGACATTTCTTAGAAATTAGACATTTCTGACATAGCACTTGTTTCAGTTCTCTGATTGGTGGAGATTTGTTTTTCAGATTCATGGGTCATGTAGTTTCTTTCCAAGATTCCCGATGTTAAACACAATTATTAAAAAAACAAAACAAAACAAAAAACACTGAAATAATTCAGGCTGAAGCATATCCCATCGGTTCCGACCACAGAACTTATAAATCTGTTATGTTATATTACTATTTTATAACATTAATGTTATTATCCGTAAGTTATTGTTAAAAATAAGTTCCCCTGCGGAGGAACCCAATTTTTGCAGTATATTGTTGTTGTTTTCTCTTCAGTTGCATTTGCTTACTGCTTTCTATATCACACTATCAGTAGCTGCATTTCCATTACCCTTTAAATTGGGCAAATTGAAATTGTGAATTGCAAATGCGCCAAATGGAAATGCGTCAATTGTGCAAAAACACCCATATTTCACAAAAAAAGTTTTTACGCTCACATGAGGTGTTTTTAAGGCAATTTGAAAAAGGAATATTTTGCGTTTCACATTCAATTAAATATAGCCAAAATCCCACAAAAATCCATTGCTATGACTTGTCACGAGAGGAAAAAATCATGTTTCAGTCGCATAACATCGGTTAATGGAAACGCTGTAATTTCGCAATAATCTTTAATCAACATTTAAAAATATTGCCAAAGTTTTGCGCAAATCTCTAATGGAAATGCTCTTACTGTTTTCATCCCTGTTCCTTCGGGAATCGAAAGTACTATGGTAATATGATGCTGTATCAAGCATGGGCTATGCTGGTGGCAACATCTCATTGTTTGGCCACAATGATGTAGCTTTCATTTAGCGTAAAAAAGGAGAACACCATCTCCACTGTTAAACATGCTGGTGGGAACCTAATGTTTTGGGGGTGTTTTTCCGCCGGTTTTTCAATGCGAAACGTTCAATGATTTTGTCTGCTAACCAATTCTTCACCACTTTTGCTGTGTGTTTTGGGTCGTTGTCGTGCTGAAATGTCCACTGGTGCCCAATGCCAAGTTTCTCTGCAGACTGCCTGATGTTGTTGTTGAGAATTTTGATGTATTGCTCCTTTTTTATGGTGCCGTTTACTATGATTAGGTTCCCTGGTCCACCGGCTGAAAAACACCCCCAAAACATTAGGTTCCCACCAGCATGTTTAACAGTGGGGATGGTGTTCTTAAGGTTGAAGGCTTCTTCTTTTTTACGCCAAATGAAAGCTACATCATTGTGGCCAAACAATGAGATGTTGCCACCTCATAGCCCAGATTCATCTGGTTGGCCTTGGTGGTGATTCTTTTTTACCACTCTCACCCTCCTGGCCAGCACAGGTGTCACTTTTGGCTTCCGACCACATCCTCTGAGATTTTTCACTTAATAATACTGTGCACTGGAGCCACTGGAACTCAAACATTTAGATATGGTCTTTTAGCCATTCCCTGAATTGTGAGCAGCCACAATGTGCAGCTGCAGGTCCTCAGTGAGCTCCTTTGTCTTATCCATGACTGTCCACAAACCAACAGCAGAGAGCTTCTGTTTTTCACCTGTTGAGTTGATTAAAACAGCTGTTCCCAATGAATCAGGGTAATTAGGATGCTTTAGAACAGCTTGGACTATTTGGAAAGGTATAGAACTGGATTTTCCCATAGACTGATAGTTTACAAAGGGTATGAATATTTTTGGACATGCAACTTTTTGTTCAAATGTAAATAAAAGCTAAGAAAAAAAAAATTTTTCCACAATGATGCCTCTTGTACATCATCTTATTATCTTTTGGGAGAAACACGTGTCATTTCCGATCAAAAAAAAAAAAAAAAAAAACTTGCTGATTGAATAAAAGTAACTTCAAGTCAGAATTTGCCAGGGGTATGAATAATTCCGTACTTGACTGTATGTATATTTATGTATGTATGTATTTATTTTTATAGCTATAGCCTACTCAAGTACATCTCACTGCACCCATTCATTCTTACATACTCCGATCAATTAGAATGGCTGATTGCTGTCATGATCATCAATATGACATCAATATGAAAATTTATTCATTTTAAAATTAAAGTGTGAATAGTACAGTTGTAACATGAAAAGTGGATTCAATCGTTTTCCAACTTTCCAACACACCAAATGATGTAGAATGAATGGGTTGTTGTGTGATGTTATGTTCAAGGCATTTTACTCAAGGGAGATAAGTCAAACTTGCCAAGCAAGTATGTCAGGTGTATCAAATATATATCAAAGTTCCTCCAAAACTGCAGTGCACAAGTAAAAACAGTCAGGTTTTGTGCTGATGTCTGTTTAAACAGATTTGCACATTAAGCAACATAGAATTTCTACACAAATACCATATTATAGTTATAGAACACTGCTGTTAAAATGTTTTGGGGAATATCACAGAGAATCACATATTCTTGAGTATCAAATTGAGCATTTTTTTCTGAAGGATCCTGTGACACTGAATACTGGAGTAATGGGTGCTGAAAATTCAGCTTTTCCATCATAGGAATAAATTACATTTTGAAACATATTAAAATAGAAAAGGGTTCTTTTAAATTGTAGTAATATTATTGTTTTTTCTGTTTTTTTTTTTTTTTGATCAAACTGATACAGCCTCTGTGAGCTTCAGAGACCTCTTTCGAAAGCATTTGAATCCTAAAAATCTTCCCAACCCCAAACTTTTAAATAGTAGTGAAAAGAACTGATGTTACTGTGGTACATATTCCAAGAAACCCAGGTTGTACCATGGTATATGTCCATAAAACATGGTATTACCATGCTACAAGTCCGGAAAACCATGCTATCTGCTGAAAAAAAGCATATGATTCATATTCAAAAAGCATAGTAGTACAGTCGTGGCCATAAATATTGGAAATTGGAAAAGTTGCTGCTTAAGTTTTTCTAATAGCAATTTGTGTATACTCCAGAATGTTATGAAGAATGATCAGATAAATTGCATAGTCCTTCTGTGCCATGAAAATTAACTTAATCCTGAAAAAAAACTTTCCACTGCATTATTAAGAAGGCTTCAGGGCGTCCAAGAAAGTCCAGCAAGCGCCAGGATCGTCTCCTAAAGAAGATTCAGCTGCGGGATCGGAGTGCCACCAGTGCAGAGCTTGCTCAGGAATGTATAGCTTTTCTGACATAGTAAACTTGCTTGGTTGCTCACCCGGTACAGCAATAAACTTGTGATACTCGGATATGAGTCCCATGAGTGTTTGAGTCCCATGAGACTTATCAAAGCAAGCTAAAATGGTATGAAAATTATATCACAAATATATACTAGTGACCAAAATTAAAACCATTATCAATATTATCACGGTATGTTCAAAAAGTACTCAAACACACACTGAAATCATTTCATCAAAAACTTTTTGCAATAAGACTGTTGGAAGTTATTCTCCATTACAGCCAGTAGTTTGATGCCAGTTATGCACTGCATCAGAATACTTCACTGCTGCTTCCTCTAGATCCAGTCGATCCAGTTTGCATTTCCTTCTGTTAGTTTACAAGTTTTCTCTGACTAGGAACAGTCTGTGTAAATGCTGTAGACAAATCTCTTTATAGCTAATATAACAACATATCTCCCTCTTTACACTTGATCAGTCTGTACAGAAGTCTTGGGATGTTATAGTATATAAGAGGCCATCTAATCTTTGCATTATTTTGGTTTTTGCGTGAATTTAACACCTGTTTCACACTTTCTAAACAAAGTACCCTTTGGTAATTATAGATTTGGCAGCTGTTAACAATGTACCTTTACTTATAAAACTCAAACTGTAAGCATCCTCATACTGCATTCTTATTTTCTTTAAATAGCAGGCACTATTTCCTGTAGAACTGCCGTTGTGATTTACATGTTGCATTGCCCTTGCGGTCTTTGCTATGTGGGGAAACTAGTAGACCTCTAAAGACTCATATTTTGGAACATTGTTGCGCCATTAGAAACCTAGATTTCAAAAGGCCGGTTTCTCAGCATTTTGCTGCTTTTAGACATTTGGTTTCTACTTTACAATATGCGAATAGAATTAATCAAATGTCCAAGACGTGGAGGTGACATTAGTAATGAGTGTGTGTTTTTTGTTTATTAATTTGTATGTTTGTATATGTATGTGTATGGTATTTTTAGTCATGTGACTAATCACCTGGTAGTTTAAGGCTTGTTGGTTTAAATTTGTAAAGGGATAATTCATCCAAAAATGACAATTCTGTCATTAATTCACTCACCCTCATGTCCTTCCATGTCGGTCGCATGTTTGGTACTGTCATGAGCATTCTCGAAGCTTCATAAAATTACGGTTGAGCCACTGATGTCACAAGGACTATTTTATCAATGTCCTTACTACCTTTCTGGGCCTTGAATGTGTTAGTACCATAGCATTCTATGCAGGGTTGCTGTCTATGTGTTCTGAAAATAAACAGAAAGGTCTTATAGGTTTGGAACGACAGAGGGCGACTCATTAATTTCATTTTCAGGTGAACTATCCGTTTAATTGTCTGATGCAAAGCCTGTGTGCTTGAAACATCACCTGTGTGGTAGTCTGGTATTAAATTTTTGCATTTTTGGAGCTTTGGTGTGCCAACTTTTGTTTTGTTAGGGGTTCAAGTGTGTAACACTGAAACCCTATTTTAATTGTTAGAATGGCCAAGGATCAGCAATCTCCAATTCAAAATGATCGTGCAGACCTAGCGTAAATCGTAGAGATTTGAACGTTTTTGAAAAACCTACTTTTGTGAATTAGTCCCAAGTTTTCCGCCTGATTGAAACCAAAACAGTGCAGAAAGGTTCTCTGAGAGAATCTCTTTGAGAAAGTAAATGTCAACCATTATCAAAAAAAGTTGAACTTTCGTCTCACCATCGTAAAACGTTCGAAGGGGCAGGGCTACTTTTACTATAACGCGTATAACTGTTGAACAAAATGAGATATGAGTTCGGCCCCTTGGTGGCACTATAAGAGGGAAAAAACATAAAAATGTGCCACAAGTGTCTATAAGGACATATCTCAAAAAACATGGCTGTCATTGGCCGATGAAGTTTGAGCACCTATTAGACAAGGTTAATGGAGGCCGATCAGAACGGAACTTGGTGTGCCTGTTTGACTCATGGCCCCAAAGGTCTGTGAGAAATTTGAAAAAAAATCGGCCACATTTTTCACAGGTGTAAACGATTGTACATTGCACAGTTTTCCCACATACACGAGATATATGATCATATGATAAAACTTCCAATTTTTCGAATTAGTCCTAGGTTTTATCTGGAAAACACTGCAGTACAATTCTTTGGACTCTCTAGGTCAATAATTATTAAAATAAAATGTTGAAATTAACCCTTTGGGAAGCTACATTGGGGTCGTTTACAAAAGGGGCATGTCCGAATTTACCCAGAATCCTATAACAGGGTACCCGCGGGGTCTTAAAATCATTGAAAAAGTCTTAAATTTGATAATCTCAAATTAAGGCCTTAAAAGCCTTGAATTTGGTATGCAAAGTCTTGGATTTCATTACAAAGGTCTTATTTTATTTATTTTTGCCTTTCCTAGGATTAAGATCATACCGTAACAAAATTAACTGTTACTAATGTAGGTTAATTCAAAATTCATGCAGCGTAAAGCTGAGTGCACCTCGCGCTCCACGTCATAGCAGAAAGCGCGAAAGCGTGCGCACCCGTTACTATGGTTACTAGGTAGGGCTGGGCGGAAAATCGAGTTCTGGGGATATATGTATATGATTCCCCAACGCGATGCGGGATTATCCAATATCTTTCATATCGATATGGTTTGAGGCCACACATGCGCGTGCGGGTTCTGCGCGAAACAGAAGGAAACAGGAACACGCAACGCCGGTCAACACAGAAAACATACTGGTCAGTAAAATGAAAAACAATGGTTCACTTATCTGGAGATGGTTCAGATTTAAAATTTCCTATGAGCAGCAAAAACAGCCCATCTGCAGGGAATGTTATAAATCAGCTGTATCAAACTGTGGAAGCACGGCAAATCTCTTCCACCATTTAACGTTACAGTTTTACAATAAAGTGAACTGCCAGCCAGACGGGCTATCGTAAAGTAAGTTAGAGGGCTCCTGCCAGGTCCAAAAACTCCTCAATTTAGTTGTATCAAATTTAAGGCCATTAAACGTTTTAAATATGTTAAATAGCATAAGAAATATCAATTATAATTTAGGAGGTCTAACATTTGGGGAGGGAAAGACGAGAATCGCGATAGGGCTGGATTATACTTCAAAAGGCAATGATGTCATTGAATAAAAACATAGGTACTGCACGTTTTAAGGTCAAAACGCCACACGGATGTCTTTATATGAATGTATCTGAAGGGAACCGACTGTCCTCAGAAACATGTCGTTGGCATTTTCATTTCATGTCTGATAAAACTGCGTCAATGCTGTTTTGTATACAGCCGTTACTAGGGAAACCGTAATATTTCAGCGCTCCTAAAGCGCCCCCCCGTGACGGAGAATGACATTTTATTTCCACATTTTTTCAGCTGTTTGTCAAATGATTGCAATTATCGACCTGTTTTTATGCAGCAACCACAAAGAGTTGTAAATGTGAAAGAAGTTAATGTGCCTTCTCAATATCTAAACAATTAAGACAGTAATATTTATGTTTTAAATATAGAAATAAACTATATACTCAATTTATCCCTTTTAATGGTATAAAGGCTGAAATGGCATTGTATAAGCTATTTTGTTTTTGTGTGTACCTGTATCTGAATTATAAATCATGCCATTTTATTGCTGAATATTCTACATTACACTGTCCAATCCTACTCATACTGTTCATTTTACTTGTGCAGCTCTCAAAAAGGGTCATAAATTGCCTTAAATTGATATTTAAAAATTCTGCAGATACACCAAATAGTGAAATAAAATTACTTGCTTGATATTTGTGTATTGAAAAAATTGCAGCCAAGGCAGCAGAGCTGTGAAGTTCAAATTTATTTGTTTATTACAAATCAAATGTGTGTTACGCTGTTGCGTATGTATTAAATATAACTGATAATTTAAATAAAATGTTTAATTTAATTCAAGTAGCCCACTTGTACATAATTATTTTCTAGGGTTCAAAATTTATACAGATTTGACATTTTCCCCTCATACTTCTGTCGGAATGGGTACGAAGTTGGCATTGAATTTCATTTGAAATGGTATTAAAAAGGTCTTAAAAAGCCTTGAATTTCATTTGGAGGATGCTGGGGGTACCCTGAAGCCTAAAGGAAAACTCAAAACTTCACAAAACCTGCTGAGCACATGCGACAAGTGGTTCTAAACAAGCATGCACATTTTAAGGAGATAGGACCACAGCTGGTGCTAAAACTGTCATAAACGTTAAAAAAACATTTCTATGGTAAATTACCTGAATCTGCCAAAAATGCTTTTCTAAATCATTGATTTAGGTCTGTGTTTCTCAACCATGGTCCTGGGCGCCCCCCCAACACTGCACATTTTGTATCTCTTCCTTATCTGACACAACCATTTCAGGTCCTGGAGATGTTTTCTAATGAGCTGATGAGTGCAATCAGGTGTGCTTGATTAGGGAGACACACAAAATGTACAGTGTTGGGGGGTGCCCAGGACCAGGGTTGAGAAACACTGATTTAGGTGGTTACATGCTTGCTAAATAATGTCTTTTTTCATATGTGCCTTATTCCTTAAAGCACTTGAACCCTGGTAAACGCTGCTTGCAGCTATATTTAATTTGGATGTTTGTCTATGTATACAGTATGTATGGTATTTTTTAGTCTTTTGAGTAATCCCCTGGTAGTATAAAGGCTTGTTGGTTTAAATTTTTAAAGGGATAGTTCACCCAAAATGAGAATTCTGTCATTAATTACTCACCCTCATGTCGTTTCAAACCCATATGACCTTCGTTTATCTTCAAGACACAATTTAAGATATTTTTGATGGAATCTTCTGATACTGCGTGGTACTGTCATGAATGCATGTCAAAGACTTGACAGGAAAAAAAAGTTTTTTTTTTGTTTGTTTATTTACTGCAAACAGAAAGTATTCTTGTAGCTTCATAAAATGAAGGTTAAACCACTGATGTCACATGGACTATTTTAATGATGTCCTTACTACCTTTCTGGTTACTGTCTTTGACTTTTTTTTATCAGAAATATCTTAATATGTGTTTTAAAGATGAACGAAAATGTCACGGGTGTGGAACGAGGCAAGGATGAGTAAATAATGACAGAATTTTCATTTCCTTGCTAAACTATCCTTTTAATTGTATTGTGAAGAGCCTGTGCTTGAAACATCACCTGTGTGATAGTCTAGTATTAAATTTGTGCATTTTTGGAGCTTTGGTGTGCTGACTTTTGTTTTGTTTTCTTATTATATTTTTGCTTTTGTTTTGTTCATATGTATATGTTGCACCTGAGATTGGTTAGCCCACCTCGCACTTTCTCTTCCTCTTCCTCTTCCTCGCAGGGTATCTTTCAAATCTCCACCTTCCTCGCATGTTTATCATGCCTGAGTGGCTCCCAATCGTTCAAACACAGTATTAGTAGTACAAGGACACAGTACATTTTTGACTGTACTCCTACACTGTCATATGTCAAATCCACTGTCAACAAGTTTCCAGTGACAGGTCATTTGTCTATCCACACTAAATGCAAAATATTTTGTCAGTGAATTACAGCCTGCTTTATAAAGGGCTAAGACTAACTGCTCAACTTGTTGTTCAGACAACATGCTGAGTGCTGACTAGTCCTTCATGGCAATATGTAGTTTTGCTTGTCCCTCACAGAAACAGTAGACAGTAGAAAGTGATAGCAGATTCCTTTGGTGAGAAGGGGAAGGGGATTGGCCAACCCAGGCTCGTGAAGAATATTTGCCTGTGGCAACATTTTTGCAAAATGATGTTACGTTGCTTCTTGCGCATTTCACAGCAGTTTCAAAGTGAAATGTCAAAGAGTTGCTCTAAAAGGTTAATGCTCTATCATGTTTAAAAATAACGTACTCATACACTACTTTACCAGGTGTGCTACCGAGCAAGTGTACTTCATTAGAAACACCATATAATGAGCTGGGTATATTCTACAAAATACAAAAACCTACAAAAACCTCATTTTTTCCACATTTTGTTTTGTTGCAGCATTCTGTTAAACTGCTTTAAATTAGTTTTCCCCACATCAATTTACACTCCATACACCATAATAATGACAAAGCAAAAACCAGATTTGCAAATTTTACAAATTTATTAAAAATAAAACACTGAAATAAGTACATTGCATAAGTATTCCTCCCCTTAACTCAGTACATAGTTGAAGCACCTTTACAGCCTCAAGTCTTTTTGGGTATGATGTGACAAGCTTTGCACATCTGCATTTGGCAATTATCTGCCATTCTTTGCCTCACCTTTTCACCTCTCAAGCTCTGTCAGCTTGAATGGGGGCTGGCAGCATTTTCTAGAGTCCTAGTTGTTCCAATCGTCTTCCATTATGGATAATGGAGGCTACATGCTTCTGTGAAACTTCAGTGCAGCAAATTTTTTTTCTGAACTCTTCCCTAGATCATTGCCTTAATACAAGTCTGTCACTGAGCTCTACAGGCAGTTATCTTGACCTCAGGACTTGGTTTTTCATACTCATTCAAATGAATTTGCCACAGTTTAACTCAACTCAAAGTGTAGTAACATCTAAAAGCAATATGAATGCTCCTGAGCTAAATTTCGAGTGTCCCAGAAAAAGGTATGAATACTTATGCAACGGGATCTTTTCAGTTTTTTATTTTTAATAAATTTGCACAAATGTTAAAAACCTATTTTTTGCTTTGCCATTATGGAGTAGGGAGTGTAGATTGATGTGGGAAAAAAAGTAATTTAAAGTAAACATAACATAAGGCAGCAACATAACATAATGTAAAAAAAAAAATGAAGGGGTATGAATAATTTCAGGCACTGTAGTTTACAAAATCAATGTTTTTGAGGTCATAACATAGTGTTAAGTCTTCATTAGTGAGTCGTTAATTGATCATCTGTTCCTGTATTAATAATTTGTATGAAAATGAATATAAGTTGAAATTTAACTGCTGCTGTGTGCAGTTCGGTTGGAATTGTATGTTTTGCAAAACTAAGTAGAGGCACATTTTTCTAATGAGCCTGGCTCATTCTTCATCTGCCACATTTCTGAAAAGCCAATATTGAGAACAGCCATTGGTGGCTTTAAATGAGGGTAAATATTTGCACCCTGGAAAAAGATTTGAGTTTATCTTCATGAGGGTTTAGATGATGTTTTTGTCTAACTACTTAAAAAGCGTACTGTTTATTTAGATCAAATGCTTAAAGATCTACTTAGATCAGATGAACTATTGTGTTATGAAAATAAATCTACAGCAAACACATAGGAAGTTGTAAATAATGCAGAAGTTATCGTAACACAATAAGATTTAACTACTGTTTTTTTGAGCCCAAGGTTATTAAAATGTAATTTCATGGGGCGGCACACATTTTCAGAGTTATTTAGGCTGTAATATAATTAATATTATCAATTATCAAAGTGCATCTTGATCTCACTGTGAATTCATTCATTCATTCATTCATTTAGCTTATAAGTTTTAATCAAAATGTAAAATCAGTCTTCAGGTAAAAACATTACATACTTCTCTTTTGTGATTTATGCTGGATTTCTCCAATCATTTAAGGTCATTGCACACTGAGTCTGAAATTTTCGTATGCATTTTTTTTTTTTTTCATATTCGGCATCCTTTTCTATCACGCAGAAAATCAAACCTAATCTGAATTTTTTTTAATTATGGATGGAAGTTTTGGAGGCAGTGTGTAAACATGATTGACACAACTTGAGGTTGTATTTAATTTTTTTAATGTGCAAAAATTTCTGCAATGACCTTTAGTCTGCTTCGATTCCGTCTTTTTCTTATAGTTGACAGCAATCTCACATTTATCTCTGCCTCCATCCATATCAGCAACTGACTGATTGAACCAAGTACCTGTCCCATATTTATCCTTAAAAATCCTTAATATCTAATTTTGCTACATTGTGTTTTGTTGTTACTTCTAGAGCATATATTCACAATATGATTAAAAGTCCTAAATATCAAAATCCTCAATGAAAAGGAAGAACATAAACACTTGTAGGGGAGGAGTGTGTCTTTGTTATTGCATTTATATGAGAAGTTTGAGAAGCGTGTGTGAGCAAACTCTCTCTAAAGCAATAGCAAACTGAATTAACTGTGGAGGTGTGTTGAAGTCATCAAACCTTGCAGCAAAGTTTCATCAGATCTCTGTTAATTTGATCTGTCAAGTTGTTTATGAAGTTCTGCAGTATTGGAAAGTGTTGAAAAAGTATTGGGGGTAAAAAACGAGTACATCTTAGGTTTATATCCATAGAGTGTTGCAACAATATCACCAACTGCTTTATCCCATCACTGCAATCCCAGATTAAAGCTGTTCAAGTGATAGAAGCTGTCAATCAGAAAACACACTTCGGTCATGAAATTTTCATCATGCATTCGAGACAGAAATGTGACCGCGCTCTAGTGATGGTAGCCACAGAGAAAAGCAACATTCTCCTGTCTGAATCCACAAAATCTGTTTCCATTTCTCTTGCCATTGTCATCATGATGTAGGAGTAAATCACTGTGTTGAGCTAACATATCTCAAAGCAGCCCGTGAAACTATGTTGTTCGTGTTGATGTGCCATCCAGAATTAAGATGCCAGTATTTTTACTTGTCATTGTGTTCAAACATCAGTATTTTTTGAATAGGCCACCCTAGATTATGTTGTTTCTGTCTTTTTCAAGATCATCGTAGTCTTGTCAGTGAACCGTTTCTTCTTTTATTCTTGAGGACCCATGCTACACAAAGTGGCTGAAAGAGCTTTCTTTTGCTCGAAACATGATCTGACCATGATAGCTTGTTAGGCTTTGCACTTTATGTCAGTGAGTTTCAGAGTTTCAGAGCTTCAGAGGAAATTGTGTGTTGAAGCTTGAAGTGCCTTCTCAGATTGTACTCCTGCATCACAGCAGAACACTTGTTACATGGCTAGAAACTTATTTTTTCAGTCCATTCTTTACTTAACTGTCTGTTAATTCCACCTATAAAAAAAGAAAATAACGTAAATTATTCACCCTCATGACGTTCGAAACCCATAAAACATTGCCCCCTTTTGAAATACAAATTAAAAGAAAGATTTATGTTTATCAATTAAAAGTCTATTTCCCTTAAATTTGGGGAAATGATTTGATGCATAAACATAGAGCAATACAATTTTGGAAAATAAAAGCTCAAATGGGCTTTCTTGACACCCAAAAACCAAGGAGCCACATTTAAGCTTTTACGAGAACCAATGAGGTTTATTCTCGCAGGTCAAGCAAGTAAGGTTCAGCTTCTGTTTAGCTTCTTTTTACTTACAGTGAGAAAAAAAATATTTTATCCCTTGCTGATTTTGTGCATTTTTCCACTGACAAAGAAATGAGCAGTCTATACTTTTAATGGTAGGCTTATTTGAACAGTGAGAGACCGAAACAACAAAATGCATTTGATTTATATGATTAACTTTTAAAATTGTTTATATACTTTTTGAAGTGTTAATGTTTTGGTGGAATGGACTTCCAATGGATAGGCAGAAACCTCACAGCCAATTTTTGTATCAATGAAAGTCTTATGGATTTGGAGCGATATGAGTATGAGTAATTGATGATGACATATAAGGAGGACTGACGCTGGCCACTAGTTGACTGCTTGCGCATTTTAAAAACAGTTGCAATCAAAATTATTCAGCCCCTCAGAGACTGCAGTACTTTAAAAATGCAAGCTTTTCTAAAGATCCAGGATTTTATAAAAATTTCATCTATAACAATTTACTGGCATGTTAAAAGTGATAATGCCATTGCCAATATATAATGTAATATTTTTGAGTTCTGGGATTTTTTACTAACGCAGCCATGTCATTATTTTTCAACCCCTTTTTAGCATTGCTCTTTTTAAGTCACATATATGTATGGTAGGGAACAAAATAACAAAAAAAAACACAAAATTAAGCCATTAGAAACTCTATAAAAAAAACATAATTTGCTTGAGCTGTTACACATACATAAACTTTGCGTTGAGTCTGTTGAGTAGCAAAAATGGCAAAGTCAACAGAGCTCTCTCAAAAGCTATAGTGAACATTATAGTTTTATTACAGCCCCGGTTTCACAGACAAGGCTTAAGGCTAGTCCCAGACTCAAGTGCATGTTTGAGCTGTCTCAACTCATCTCGCTCTGACATATCTCAGGATGCACATCTGTGACGTTTTCTTCTAAGGCATTTTTATAAAAACTGCTTAAATATCTTCATTTAACTAAGGCCAAGTCCTGGCTTAAGCTAAGCCCTGTCTGTGAAACCGGGCCTAGATCATCTAAGGCTACATGAAGCAGCCGTATTCCTTAACTTAAAATGTGTTGTACCACAAAACCTTTGAGGCTATTGAAGAAAAAGCACAATATAATAAATTTGATCAAAGCAACTGAGAAAAGCCTGCAATGTACAGCCAAGACTTGCAAGATGACCCGATGAAATAAGCAAAAAAACATTTAAATGCAGTGTACAAGAAGAACACTAGACAAGTATGGCCTTTGTGTTGGGGAATGCCGCTCTTGACCAAGAAGAACATAAAGGGTAGACTTGAACATGTAAAAATTAATTTGGGTAGACCTATGGAGTTCTGAAAGAATGTTTTATGGAGTGACCAAACTGGAACTTTTTGGACCCATGGATCAGCGGTACACTCTTAAAAATAGGTGCTTTAAAAATACGATGCCATAGAAGAACCTTTTTGTCTAAATGGTTCCATGAAGAACCTTTAACATCTGAAGAACCTTTCTGTTTCACAAAAGATTCTTTGTGGCAAATAAGATTCTTCAGATAATAAAAAAGGTAAGCAAGAATTGGTTCTTTAAAGAACCTTTGACTGAATGGTTGTTTGTGGAACCAAAAATCGTTCTTCTATGGCATCGCTTGAAGAACCTTTTGAAGCACCTTTATTTTAAGAGTGTATGTCTGGTGCTTAGAAGCTTAGAAGCAGAAGAACTCCATCTCCATCGTCAAACTTGGAGGTGGTCAGTCCTGTTATGGGGTTGTATTACTGTAGCAGGAAGTGGAAATCATAACCATATGAAGGACATCATGGATTCTTTGAAGTATCAGCCCATATTGACAAGAATTGTGATGCCTTTGTTGCAAAGACTGAAGCTGATGATCAATGGACTTTCCTGCAAGACAGCTATCCCAAAATATACATCCAAATCTACTTATGCTTGGTTTAGGGATCAGTCCTAGAATGTACTTGAGCGGTCTGTTTAGTCTCCAGATTTAATTATCATTGAAAATATTTGATTCGATTTGAAGAAAGCAGTAAGAAAGTAAAAACCAAAGATTATTAGTGATCTGGGAGATTTTCAAGCAAGGAATGGGCCAAGACTGTAGTAGAGAGGTGACAGAAGCTTTTAAGCACTTACAGGCAGTGTCTATTGGTAGTTTCAAAGAATAAACGATTCTGCACAAAATTTGACTTCTGGGGGTTGAGTAATTTTTAACTTGAATGTTTAGTGCCAATTTGAAATTGATGTTACATTCTCAGAATGTGAAGGAGGATGAATAATTTTGATTTCAACGGTAGATCATTCACCCTTATGATGTTCGAAACCCATAAAACTTTGTTCATATTTGAAGATTTTTGTTATAAAAACAATCTATTTATATTAATCACTTTTACAGTTTTTTAAAAGAAAAAAAAAAATATTTTTTAGACTTTTTGAAGTGTTAATGTTTTGGTGGAATTGACTTTCAATGGATGGGCAGAAATTTCACAGGCTTCGTAAAAAAATACTTTAATTTCTGTTTCAAAGATGACAGTTTAATAGATTTGGACCGACATATTCCTAAAATTAAGCATTCCTGTAGGTAAAAAAAGAAAGATTCTTGCAAACCATATAAAGAGGATTGATGCTGGCCACTAGTTGACTGCTCCCACATTTTAAATATCTGTGGCATTTTGATCACTTTTGGTGAATTTTCTTCCCCATGCGCTGGTTAATTTCTGCCCTAACTTCTGCATGAATCACGGTTTCTATAGTGCTGCTATGACATTTAGAGAGGCTGCTGGTAAATGGGAAATTACACCGTTTAAGTTGTGCATTGCTTCTTAGCTGTGGCAATGTCACAATCAAGTCATTTGTATTCATGCCGCTTCGCCTGACAGGGTTTTCATCAGCACAGAGGTCTGAAATGAAATAGGTGTCACTTCCATGGAGCATGTCCAAGGGTGACATCATAGGAAATAATTACCAGCATTTTGCCAGACGATTACACACACAGATTCCAAATTTCTTTTAATTATCATCCTCCACCTCTTTCTCTACACTTCACAGTCTCATCTCCCTTGTAATCAGCATTGTTGTTTTTTTATGTTGCAGGGTAATGCTTAGTTTCAGAAATGCCGTACGTAGATCGTCAGAATCGAATCTGTGGCTTTCTAGACATAGAGGAAACGGAGAACAGCGGCAAGTTTTTACGACGCTACTTCATTCTGGACACGCTGGAGGGCAGCCTGGTGTGGTATATGGATAACCCTCAGGTACCTTCCCATCTCCATCTCTTTCACCTTGTCAATGCATTGCTAAACGCAGCGGCTCCTAATTTTACATCTGAAGGCCTCCCTTTGATTTACCACTGCTGTGGACGTTGTTACAGTACCTTGCAAAAGTATTCATACCCCTTCACATTTGTTATGTTGCTGCCTTATATTAAACTGCTTTAAATTACTTTTTTCCCCACATGAATCTACACTCCATACACCATAATGGCAAAAAAAAAATCTTTTAACATCTTTGCAAGTTTATTAAAAATGTAAAACCTAATTGATTCCATTGCGTAAGTATTTATATCTTTATCTTGGACAGTTGAAATTTAGCCCAGGGGCATTTATATTGCTTGTAGATATTACCACACTTCGAGTGAAGATAACCTGTGGCAAATTCAATTAAATGGGTATGATTTGAAAAGGCACACATGTATTAATGAAAGATCTAACAGCTGAAAAGGCATAACAGAGCAAAAACCAAGCCCTGAGGTTAAAAAAACTGCCTGTAGAGCTCAGAAACAGGACTGCATCAAGCCACATATCTGGGGAAGAGTTCAGAAAAAAATCTGCTGCATTGAAGGTTCACAGAAGCATGTAGTCTCTATTACCCTTAATGGAAGAAGTCTAAAACGACCATGACTATTGAGGATTGAGGGACTCATCAGAGTAGAAGTAAAGCTCAATGCACCAAAATATTGAGATTGAGCCTTAATGAAAACCCAGTCCAGAGCATTGAGAACCTCAGACTAGGCAGAAGGTTCACCTTCCAACAGGGCAGTGACCCTAAGCACATGGCAAGAGTGGCTTATAGACGATCTATAAATGTCCTTGAGTGGCCCAGCCTGAGCCTGGGCTTGAAACCAATCAAATATTACTGGAGAAACCTGAAAATGTCTGCCAGACCCCATCTAAGCTGACAGAGCTGAAGAGGTGAGGCGAAGAATGGCAGATAATTGCCAAATGTTTATGTGCAAATCTTGTTGCATCATACTCAAAAAGATTTGAAGCTGTAAAGGTGCTTCAGCTAAGTACTGAGTTTAGTGTATGAATATTTATGCAATGTACTTGTTTCAGTTTTTTTTTTTTTTTTTAATAAATGTATAAAGTTGTGACAATTCTGTTTTTGCTTTGATGTTATGTGCGTGGAGTGTAGATGTGGAAAAAAATCATTTGAAAACAGTTTGTCATAATACAGCATGGGGTGTGAATACTTTAGCAAGGCACTGTACATGTCAAACTTGTAATTTTGTCAAATATGGCAGTATGGTATTCCTCAGGGACTTCTCATTGGTCCTTTTAAGTTTCACATACATTGTTTTATAAATACATTTTGAATTCAAACCAAATTTGTCATTTTGTTTTTTTGAAATATTAGAATAGTTTGATTGCCATAACATCAGTTTTGGTGCATATCTCTGCCTGTGTGTCCAGAAACTTCATTGGTGCCACAACACCGTGACTGATTCTACTGCACAAAACTTACACCAACTAATATAGTCCAGTTCCCAAACTAATAACTCTTATGATGTTTTTATTGACTCAAAAACACTGAATACTACTACTAAATTAATAAATAGCTTTTACTGAATTAATTAGACTTACTTACTGAACTTCAAGTTATTACCTTCACCATGTCTGATCTCGAAATGCATAAAAAAAACATGAAATCTGAAATTATAATTTTTGTCAGTAGACCACTGAAGGCAGAAAATGCAATAAGGAATTACTTATTTTCCAAATATTTCTTACTTAAAAGTGCTAAAAGATTAGTTAGAAGTGTCAAGAGGAATCTGGCAGTAGAACCAGACTTACTTAAGTTCTCACGATTTCCATCCCTAGTTATTGAAAACACAGGGTAGAGTAAAAACACTGCACACCATAGTTCAGCAAGACAATGTGGTGTCTCTGTGGTTTTTGAGCAGTAACTGTAGAGAACTGCACCATCAGTGCTGTCAGAAGCAGGAAAACCGTAAACCACAGTTGACCTTTAACTGCTATCACGGTTAGAATGTTAATATGCAAAACATTTCTTCTCCTACACACCTTGTTATTATTATAGTTTTGGAAAGCATCAGTTTATGAACTTTCTGCACAGATATTGCAACTTTGCTAATAGTGTCTGTCTAATAGTGGGTTAAGGATATGAGTGCCATGGCATCTGTTGGACTTTATAATCTCATATCGTTTTGGAGGCATTGATCTCTTTTTGCCTCCAGACCAATTTAACCATTCAGATCTGGCACAGTTATGGTGTTTGTATGTGCATAAATGTATTTGCATGTGTGTGGGTTAAACTTTACTGAGTCTGAGACTCCAGACCATCCTTTGCATTTAAAGCAGCTTTAGCCCTAGGTGCACTTGCATATAGTTTCTAAGGTAGCTTTGCAGGTAAGTCTCTTGAAGCATGGAGACTTTGCTACAGTCCTTCTGGATTTATTCTGTCTCAGTTTGTTCTGTTTTTTCATGTCATTCCAGACAGACTGGATGATGATGAGATCAGATCTCTGTGTGGAGCACTGGCTGTTTGCAAACTCCTTGTGCGAACAAAAATCTCACTGGATTATTACAATAAATGAATGTTTGGAAATATAAACTGATATTTCCTATTGACACTAGGGGTGTAACGATACACCAAAGGCACGATTCGGTTCGGTTCACGGTTTTGGAGCCACGGTTCGGTTCGGTTTCTGTTTGTTGTGGGGTTAGGGTTGATGTCATCTTAACAGCAATGCTAAGGAACAATAGATTCACTTAATAACAAGAACAACTAAACTTTTTCTTTATTAACTTTGCCAACCCATTTTAGTACAGTCGGGATACCTGAGTAAGTTAGTGAAAATTAGACATTCACTTGTCCGAGTGAAAAATTTACTTGTCCGGGGCAAAAAAAAAATGCCTTTTTTGATGTAAATTAATCCATTCTGAAGCAACAGTCTCATCACTACTCTATAATGTTTTACTTTAATCTGAATATTTGTGATATTTGCCTTAAATTGATTTCTAGGACACTTTTTAACTTTATTTCCTAACCTTACTAACTGTATGTGTCATCATTCACATCAAATTCTTAAATTTTATCAATACATCAAATTAGAATAATTAGACTCTGTATGGTTGCACAAATTAAATCAGTATCAACAAACTCCATCTTTCCGGGCCTGCAATGAAATTGACATTTAACTGTATGTACTTAGACTGTTCAATGAAGATAAGAGGTTCCAAAAAATGCATTTACACAGTAAAATTGCAAATACATAAATAATGTAATAAGATTAATGTTATACCTTTTTTTTAAACATAAATCTAAAATATTGGAAAAATGCAATACCTTTAAATATAAAACCGAACCACCAATAGGTGGCAGTAGTCACTGTCTTAATGAGCGAGTCACGGATTCAACCATAGATGGATTCAACCAGTTCGTTCACTGACTCGATTCATTAAAAAAAAATGCTAAATCATTCAGTACTGAAATACCGCTGTGTTGCTCGGAGATTCACGGAGAGGTTCTGGTTCTGTTGTTGCTTATAACTATTTTCGTTTGCAAAAATGGTTAATGATGTGTCTAAAATGTAAGTCAGTCAATATTAACTACTAGTTTATTGAACTACTGTTGTATAAAATCAATGTCACTCACGTTTGCAATCGTAATGGTGCTTTCCTACCGCAGTATGTTTGTTCATGCTTGTTTCTTTGTGTATGCTGTTGAGCCTATAGTGTTGATTTTCTGTGAGTCAGATAGCCTGCACGAGCTTGATACTTGATACCGTCCGTTTTCAATCATCTTAAGTAATAAAATCAGAATTATGCTCACCAAAGTTTCGTTGCTGCGCTAGTTATTGTTTGTAATTGATGTTTTAATCAGGTTACTTGTCCGGTTGGGCAAGTAAAATCCCCTTTCACTTGCCCTTTCACAAAATCCACTTGTCCCGGACAAGCGTTAATGTCAAGCCCTGAGTAGTAACCGAGTTTGATCGCTCACTGAAGTCACATGACATGACATGCACTTGGAAAATACTAACTTTAGAATATAATATTTAGAACAAAATTTAGAACAAAAGCTCATCATTACTAATACAATTTAATCAAATGTGATAAAATAAAGATGTGTTTAAATTGGTTAAATTAGTTAGAGACAAGTGACGTCAATGGGCAGCAGGGGGCGTGAGAGTACCGCGGTACGCCACGAGAGTTTCGCGATACGTATCGTGGTTGGTGTATCGCGATATTTCGGTTCGGTTTGTAATATCGTTACACCCCTAATTGACACACTACAGCAAAAGATAGAAATAACTGACTTAAAACACTTTTTAGCTAATAATAATTTTGGCCACCACTGTAGAAGAAGAGTTTAATGGAAAAAAAAAAAAAACTTCAAAAACACTAGTAAAACTACATTTCAACATAGTAACCCATGTAGATGAAATGGCATTCAAAAACATGACGCTCAAGTTAAAATATGTTCAACTTGCACGTCAATTTTTTTTCCCGGTATGTCTCATTGTAACTGATACTGATGTTTCAGTGTCATTCAGCTTGGAGCAAAACAGGAAATCTCAGGCAAAACATGACCAGAACTGAGTTCACTGATCAAGTCAGTGTCAGGACCTGTCTTTTTTGATTCTTTATGTTCTATCTTTGTGTCTTTTAATGGATTCTCTCTTTACTCCTGGCTACTGCAGGTTCTGTACCAATCGCTTTATCTAAGACTCCGTCAGTAGCCCCAGCCAGCATCTTTTATTGATGCCACGTCTGACTTTGAATAATTTACCTCACTGCATCTGTAGATGTGTGCTAAATCTTTCATAGACCCCTGTGCAATTCTACAACTTCGGAGAATACATAAACTCGCCGTAAATGTATTCTGTCCACGTTTGTTTTCAGACACTACTCAAAACACACACACAAACACACTTCTCATAAAGTTGGTGTGTGTCATTTTATATTCTGAATTTCAGCTCTAATGATTTCAACCCTCTCCTTCCACAGAATCTTCCAGAAGGAACATCCAATGTTGGCTCCCTCAAAATAACATATATATCCATGGTTTGTAATTGATCTGTTATTTCTGACTAATGATGACTAGTTATTACCAACTTTATGTTCATAGACATGAATGATAAATTTTAAATTGTGCAGCTTGTCAAAGGGCTAGTTCACCCAAAAATGAAAATGACGCTATGATTTACTCACCATCAAGCCATCAGGTGTATATGACTTACTTCTTTGAGACGAATACAATCAGAATGATATTAAATGTCCTGGCTCTTCCAAGCTTTATAATGGCAGTAGATGGGGTTTAAGATTTTAAAAATCCAATAAAAGTGCATCCATCCGTCATAAAAAATAAAAAAATACTCCACATGGCTCCAGGGGGTTAAGAAAGGCTTTCTGAAGCTAGATAAATATCCATATTTAAAACTGTATAAACCATACACGTGTGCACAAGAGTGGTGTTCCAGCGAATTACATGCGGAGGCACATTGAATAGAGCAAAAACAAAACACCGGTCACAAATTAAAAGTACAAAATGAGGATTTGTAAAGAAAAATGTAGAAGGGTTTTGATGTAAGCCAAGATGAGACTGGTTTTCCTTTGCTGTAAACAAAACTTGGTTCTCGTGAGACTAGCATATTCTTACCAGAGCTTACTCTATGCCTATGTCATCTGCTGGAATGCCTTTCAACAGTTAGTGGAAGCCAGAGATGCTTTCTAAAGTTTTAAATATAGATATTTGTCTTACAAAAATGCATTGATTCACTTCAGAAGGCCTTTATTAACCTCCCATGTGGAGCACTTTTTATAATGGATAGATGCGCTTCATTGGACTTCAAAATCTTAAACCCATTTACTGCCATTATAAAGCTTAGACGAGCCAGGCCATTTTTTAATAGAACTCTGATTGTATTCGCCTGAAAGAAGAAAGTCATATACAACTAGGATGGCTTGAGGGTAAGTAAATCATGGGGTAGTTTTCATTTTTGGGTGAACTCTACCTTTAAGAAATGTGTGCTAAGACTTTTGTACGCATTCAGATTCACCAATTTCTTGTAATGGCTGACCATGTGATCCAAACTCTTATGTATATGAATACAGTGAGAGGAAAAACATTATTTGATCCTCTGCTGATTTTGTATGTTTGCCCACAAATAAATGATCTATAATTTTAATGGTAGGTTTATTTAAACAGTGAGAGACAGAATAACAACAACAAAACAAAAAAACTCATTTCAAAAAAGTTATAAATTGATTTGCATTTTAAAAGAGTGAAATTAGTATTTGACCCCTTTGCAAAACATAACTTCATACATGGTGGCAAAACCCTTGTTGGCAATCACAGAGGTCAGACGTTTCTTGTAGGTGGCCACCAGGTTTGCACAGGAGGGATTTTGTCCCACTCCTCTTTGCAGATCCTCTCCAAGTCATTAAGGTTTTTAGGCTGACATTTGGCAACTCGAACCTTCAGCTCCCTGCCCCAGATTTTCTATGGGATTAAGGTCTGGAGACTGGCTGGGCCACTCCAGGACCTTAATTTGCTTCTTCTTGAGCCACTCCTTTGTAACCTTGGCCATGTGTTTTGGGTCATTGTCATGCTGAAATACCCATCCACGACCCATTTTCTCACCCAAGATTTGACGGTACATGACCTTGTCTATCGTTCCTTTGATGTGGTGCAGTTGTCCTGTCCCCCTAGCAGAAAAACACCCCCAAAGCATAATGTTTCCATCTCAGTGTTTGACAGTGGGGATGATGTTCTTGGGATCATAGGCATCATCACCTCCAAACATGGCAAGTTAAGTTGATGCCAAAGAGCTTGATTGTCGCATCTGACCACAACACTTTCACCCAGTTTTCCTCTGAATCATTCAGATGTTGATGTTCAAACTTCAGATGGGCCTGTACATGTGCTTTCTTGAGAAGCACCTTGCAGGCACTGCAGGATTTCAGTCCTTCACGGCATAGTGTGTTACCAATTGTTTTCTTGGTGACTATGGTCCTTGCTGCCTCCTTTGCAGTTCTGGGCTGATTCTTCACTGTTCTTATGATCATTAAAACTTCACAAGGTGAGATCTTGCATGGAGCCCCAGTTTCTTCCATTTGCAAATAATCACACCAACTGTTGTCACCTTCTCACCAAGCTGATTGGCAATGGTCTTGTATTCTATTCCAGCCTTGTGTAGGTCTGCAATCATGTCCCTGACATCCTTGGACAGCTCTTTGGTCTTGGCCATGGTGGAGAGTCTGGAATCTGATTGATTGATTGGTTCTGTGGACAGGTGTCTTTTATACAGGTAACAAGCTGAGATTAGGAGCACTCAAGTGAGTGCTCCTAATCTCAGCTTGTTACCTGTATAAAAGACACCTGGGAGAACAGAAATCTTGCTGATAGATGATCAAATACTTACTTTACTCATTAAAATGCAAATTAATTTATAACTTTTTTTTTCTTGTTATTCTGTCTCTGACTGTTAAAACAAACCTACCATTAAAATTATAGACTGATCATTTCTTTGTCAGTGGGCAAACAACATGGATACAAAATGAGCTGGGGATCAATTCATTTTTCCCTTACTGTAAAACAGCTATTTTTGTTGTTGTCGTTGTTGTTGTTGTTGTTATAGTGGAAATATATGTTATAGTGGTTTTCGTAAATGTGTACTGCGTATTTTGTCATTTAAAGGTTAGCGATGCCACCAAATTGCGACCAAAGGCGGAGTTCTGCTTTGGTAAGCAACCAATTTTTCTTCTCTCTCCATGTCACTCAGAGGACTCAGTACACAGAAGGTAGAGCATGTTAGACCATGACCCCTGACCCTAGCTATTGTTTCTGAGATCAGAGCCAGGGACAATCACACACTAGGGGTTCTGGGACTTTACCCGGTGGAATTAGATGAGAGGCCACTGTTAGGAGAGTACGTGAGCAACACAATACAGATACTAAAATTAGTCACACATCGAGTCTGCTACTCCAAAATGTTTAATACCCTGGAGTAATTCAGTCCCAGTTTGCTATTTGATTCTTTAATGTTAGATGTTTACTAAAAGCGTGTTTAATTTATGATATGAAAGTCCATACTTTTGTTATCATGTAATAAGGCAGGTTGCTAGTATTATGTAATACTACTCTCATAAATTTTAATCTTAATATCACAGCTGTTTTAATAGGCTGTTTTGGAAACATGGACAGTAAGTTTCACGTGTGTTAAGCTAACCACATGAACAGAGAAACTATAGGAACTACGTCTCTAAACAGCCACACAAAGGGGACGTGAGAGTTTTCACTTTTAGACTTGTACAGAAAGTCATTTAACTCTACTTTAGATTAGTTTTTGTTTAGCTTCTTATGGTTAATTAGTACAGTGACATATTAAGGATGAGAAGTTCAGTCTTGTCAGTAAAGTGAGTGTGCACACACACACACACACACACAAACACACAGACACAGAATTTGACTGAATCATACCTCATTAATAGTGGTTAACTTTTACAGTTTGGGCCAACTGCATTCATATCAGCAGTGAACCGTTCCAAAAAAAGCATGTTCACATCATCCAACTGAACTTTCACGTCAAACAAACCTGTATGCTCACTGAAATTAGTAGTGTGGAAGCACCCTTATTCAGGCCTAGAAGCATGCACTTAGACAGGAAGAGACTGTTTGATGTCTGACCGACATGTAATCCATGTTGCCAAATCCGTAATGCCACGAAAATGTAATTATATCATCAACTCTAGATTGTTTAAATATAAATCTTTGTGTCTTCACACAGTCATTAATGCTGGAATGAGGAAGTTTTACTTGCAGGCGAATGATAAGCAGGATTTAGTAGAATGGATCAGCGCACTCAACAACGCCACCAAAATTACAGTAAGTTCCTGACCCTGGATCCGATTCCTCTTACTAACCAGAAAAGATGGAGATCCAAACTGGAGTAGTGGAGAACTGAATCCTGTACAGACACAATTAGCCTACATTATCACAAGTTTTGAATAGGAAAATATTACATCCATCATTCTCCAAACCACTTTCCCTGGGTATGCTGAATCCTGTTTCAGCATCTCAGACCATACACTTAGATATTTAGCTGAGATAAGTCAACAGAAAAAAATGCACTTTGTTAAAAGCTAAAACATGCATACAGTTGAAGTCAAAAGTTTACATGCACCTTGCATTTTGCAGATTCTGCAAGGTGTATGTAAACTTTTAATTTAAACATTTTGTTTATTTTTATAATATGTATACATTAATAGGACACACTATGGCAACATTTTCTAGCATGCTTCACACAAACATGCACTTAAGCTTCACATAACTATTTTTTTCCTATCTGAACAGCTTTCCGAGCACCTCATGTCTGATCTTGTTTAACGACTTAAAGTACAGTGCTGTAGTACAGTACTATCCCATGAGCCAATGACACTCTCTAGAAAACATCTAGTCATCTACTGTCTCATAAAAGTATCCAAAAGTAGTCTGAAGCTGTTTATGTTGTGATATTTGGATTAGGTTACTAATACATTTATAGTTTATTTTGGAAAAGATGTTTAAAGTTCAACCCTTCCATCCCTGGTTACCCATAGGCTGATGGTTGTCTTTATTTGTATTACTTAACTTTAGGGAAAGTATCGAATCAATGAATTCTGATGAATCATGAATCAAATCAATTCACACCCCTATTGATTACATCAGAACCTCTATTGTGAAAAAGTATACAGTACATGTTCTTGTGAACAAATTTCGATTCATATTGGCGTATGTCAGCTATCTAAAAAGTCGGCTTTAGTCAGCTTAAACACATTAGGACATTTATGATGCCTGCATAATCAGGATATTTAATATAGACAATGTCAAATCATAATTAAGATGCTGCTAATAACATTGCTTGAATGTTAATGACAGTATTATCATGCAGTGCAGGATGTGTTTGCAGCTGGATGCTAACATGGTAACATGATTAGAATTGGCAGTTTGTTTTGGGTCAGAGACAGCATGTGTAGCGATGGTGTATTGATCATGGAAGTGTTTTTGGCCTGAAGGCACTAAACGATAAGCTGCAATCCCCACAGTAGTGTCAGTCAGTCTTTACTAGCAGGCGGTTGATCACTGTGTCAGCTGGACCAGAAGGACAAATTATTAATTTACACTGAGTAGAAGAGAAAATGTCTAGTTTTGTCTAGTCTATTTTGTCTTACTGCAGCAACATAACAATTGTTACAAACTTTGCTACTGTTATTCCTCAACACTATAACTAATTGAGTTCAGTAAGACTTTTTAAAAGTCACAGTAAACGCAGTAATATTGTGAAATATTATTGAAATTTAAAGTAAGTCTTTTCATTTTTAATTTATTTAAAATGAAAGGTATTCCTTAAGAAATTATTCTAATAGCGTTAAAAAAAAACATTTCTTATTGTTATCAATGCTGCAATGACATGCAGCTTGATATTTTTGTGGAAACCTTTTATTTATTATTTATCATTTTTTTTGATGAAAGCAAAGTTAAATAGAACAGCATTTATTTAAAAAAAAAAAGAAATCTTTTGTAACATATTTACTTTTGATGAACTGAATATGTCCTTGCTGCATGAAAATCTATGTTTTTTTAAATAAAAAAAAATATATATAGCTGCAAGCAGTAATTACTGGAGTTCAAGCGCTTTAAGGCATTTAAGCACGTGCAAAAAGACATTATGTAGCAGGCCTTTGTCTGCAAATACAGGTAATTTATAATATAAATATTATGTTTTCCAATCGCCTTAAAACTGTGCATGCTCGTTTACAATCATCTGTCGCTCACCAGGTTTTGAGTTTTGAGTTTTGCTTTAGGCTTTATAGGTAAATTCGGACAGGTGCCTTTTCTAAATAACCCCATTATAGCTTCCCAAATGGAAAATTTTTATTACCTTTATTATTGATCTAGAGAGTTTAGAGAATTGTACCGCAGTGTTTTTTTCCAGATGGTTTGTTTGTTTTGTCTCGGGACCTCAAATTGAGCTCTTACATAAATGTCCTGAGTTTGGCAAAGATCTCTCATTCCATTCAGGAGTTATAGGCCTTTTACTAAAAGTGGCCCTGCCCCTTTTGAACGTTTTGGCGTTCCTTTGCGATGGTGAGTTGAAAGTATTTTGGATAATTATTGATATTCGCTCTCTAGAGCATCTTTCTGCACTGGTTTTGTTCCGTGCAAAAAAAAACCTAGGGCTAGTTAGAAAAAAAGTAGGTTTTGCAAAAAATCTAAAATACATACTTTTTTTTTCGAATACTTTTGATCACTGTATCGCACCATCAGAGCTTTGGTGACATTGTCAATGGTGTGACTAGACTTCTACCATCCCTCTAAGTTTCAAGTCTCTACGACTTATGGTTTGGTCTGCACGATCTTCTAACTATTACGTTAGGGTTTCGGTGCTACCCGGTTGAACACCTACTGCTTTGCAGATCCTTCTGAAGATCAAGTGACTAATATTTATATAAAAAAAAATATGTAAACTAAACCTAAATTGCTTTATATAAAAAAAATCGTAATTTTATATTTAAAGAGTAACTGTCATTTCAGGTCAGTCCTCTTATTTACATATTTTGGTGAAATCTTTTGGCATTGTCCAATATATAAACTATACGGACCCCAAATGGAATGGTTTGATTTAAAAATGATAGTCCTTGTCAAACCTTTTTTTGAATAAAAGATTCAAGAACTTGTAAATGCACATATTAAGAAATTAGCTGTCACAGACAGGTTTGATATGCTTGTTTTTCTTTTCTCATTTCTTCTCCAGGTGCCGAAGTTAGGCGAGCAGGTAGCTCATAATACAGCAGAAGCATGTTTTGAAACATCGGGTGCCACAAAACAAGTGTCTTACAAGACCGAAATCATAGCAGGAGTGCCCATCATCACCACCACACAGGTCAGTTTACCTTCATGACACATTAAAGGAGAAGTCCGGTGTGATATTGACCTAAAGTGTATTGAATCATGATACCGAGTGTGAACGTACCTTGCATATCTCATCTCGGTTTGTGTCCTGCAGTCCGAAATCTGGGGTTAGTTAGCCGACGCTAACGACAGGTTGTCAATGAGAGTGAATGGGGCATCGGAGTAGCCATGTAAATAAATCACTGTTTTATGCCATTTACGAGGTACAAAGTAGCTCCACACTTCATTGGTAGACTTCCAAAGGCCCTGACATTTAAAACGAGACATTGAGAACTCAGAAAAAGCACCGGTAGTTTATTTACAAGAAGATTTATACAGACAGTACCTGGAAGAAATTTACCGGCCGCCGCCATCTTGAATTTAGTCACGATAAGTCGAGTGTCGAGCAGGAAGGAAACTAGTCGTCACTCGACTTATCGTGACTAAATTCAAGATGGCGGCGGCCGGTAAATTTCTTCCAGGTACTGTCTGTCTAAATCTTCTTGTAAATAAACTACCGGTGCTTTTTCTGAGTTCTCAATTTTAAATGTCAGGGCCCTTGGAAGTCTACCAATGAAGTGTGGAGCTACTTTGTACCTCGTAAATGGCAAAAAACAGTGATTTATTTACATGGCTACTCCGATGCCCCATTTACTCTCATTGACAACCTGTCGTTAGCGTCGGCTAACTAACCCCAGATTTCGGACTGCAGGACACAAACCGAGATGAGATATGCAAGGTACGTTCACACTCGGTATCATGATTCAATAGACTTTAGGTCAATATCACACCGGACTTCTCCTTTAACATATATTAAAGGAGTTATGATGTTGCTAAAAAGAGCGTTATTTTGTGTATTTGGTGTAATGCAATGTGGTTTAAGGTTCAAAAAACACATTATTTTCCATATACTGTACATTTTTGTTGTTCTTCTGTGCCCCACCTTTCTGAAACGCATTGATTTTTACAAAGCTCATAATTCTGAAAAGCATGGTGTGCTCTGATTTGCTAGCTATCTAGTAGGGCTGCACGATATTGGGAAAAAAATTACATTGCAATATATTTTTTTCTTGCGATATATATTGCGATGTGTACAAATTCATTTATGTTCATCAGGTTGTTTTTGAACTGCTTAAAAATCAAATAATAATTCAAGAATAATTGGGGTAATTTTGTAAGCATTTTCAAAGAATAAAAAAATGTAAAAGTACAGTATAATCAAAACCCTGAAATAAAATACTTTTTAAAGCTTATTTTGGGTAGTTTCATAAACAGTTTGACTCACCTTATTCACTGTCAATTCAGGCAAATCAAGGCTCTAATATGAAATTAATAATGAATGTTGCTTTTACCCTGATGAAAGGGAAATCAGCTTCTTCCTTTCACGAAAAACATTAAAAGCTTAGCCAAGATGGAGGAACAGCTGATCATAGCTGTTACAGGGATAACATTTTTAGCAGCAGAGCTACTGCAAGCAATTTTTAGTTTTGGAAATCCATTTATCTTTGATTATTTATCTTTGCTGAAACTTCCGCGTCTTTACGAGAGCGCGGGTCATGGTTGCTTAGCAACGGCAGACGCCACTCTGCCACTCAAGTTACAGAGCGCTTTGGAAAGAAGGAGAAAGTGACATGTGAATGGTCCCTTAAATTCGTAGTGTTTCCGCGAGTTGTGACAACAACTAACAGGCACTCCCGACAAAGCACCTGTTTTTGGTCAGAAGCATCCTTTTTGTATCCAAAATACTTCCATATGACCGACGTTGCGTTTCTTTTTGCGACCAAATCTTCCATTTCGGCGCTTTTCTCCCGTCCCGCGCTCATTTCGCCATGCGCACGCAGAGACTGCATGCATGAAGTAGGTGAAGCAACGTGTGCATTGTAGTTTTTAAAGAACCTTTAAACATGAGTTAATTACTTTATTTTAGACAAATATAGATCCGTGAATAGAAAGTTTAGAAATATAAAAAGTACATTTTTAAATCAGACACATAAATTTTTTTTGCCCTGCATCGTGACTGCCACGATGTGACTATCGCGCATGCGTACATCGCGATGACGATGCTGAAACGATCTGTCGTGCAGCCCTACTATCTAGTGTGTTGTGATTGGTCGAATACCTCAATCGTGTGACAGAAATGTTACACCACTTACCATGTTGTGATGCTGTGTCCCAGTGTGACGACAAAAACAATAAAACCCATTATACCTGAGGCATTTGTTGCATCATGATTAATGATCATAATGACTCTGTCTTTTTAATACTGTCTTTTTATGTGTCTCATTGCACTGTGTAAACAGAAAATTATGTCTGCATTTGTGATTGTAGAAATGACAAACAATAAGCACTACACTTCTCAAAACTTGCATTTGAATAGTCAGTAGCAACTTTAAATATGACTGTTCTTGCAAAGTTGGAATTGCCCCACTTTATAGAAACAGCCTTTGTGCACAACAGGAAACAGTCCTCCATAAAATGCGCTGCACACAATCGAATATTTGCGTTGTACTGTTCTGGAACAGTGTTGTAAATATAACTTAACCACTGATTTCTAGTTGTGTACTCATTTGGAAGGCCAAACAAAGTAGTTTCGCTTTCGCAAGGAAACACAGCTTTTCCACAACATGGCGGCAGCTGCAACAATACTACAGAGAGAATAAAAGTTATGCCTTTGCGTTTACATTTGGGCAGTGTTATGCAAAATTTCCCACACAATGATGTAGATTTGTGGGGAGCGGTTTTAGAAAGGCGTGGATGAGTCTTAGCGTTTGTAAAGAATATCTCTTTAGGTTTAAGACTTTAATCTGTAACTTTGCAGATCTTATATATGCACGAACAGGTTGTAACACTCCTAAGAAAAAGGAAAACATTAAATCACATCATATGACCCCTTTAAAGGTAGCTCTAATGCTAAAACAAAATCCTCTAAGAAACACTGAGCAGCACCATGATATCAGATGGTTTATGCTTTTTTTATGCATATCATGGTAATGAATGATTAGCACTTTCATTTACCATATGTTCGTGCAGTAGTATTAGTGATAATGATGTAGCTAATGCAACACATTTGAATAAATAATTGATGTAATAAACTTTATTGTATGGAATTGGCTTTCAGGAAAAGGGTGAAGGTCAGAATGGTGCAGACAAGAGCGGACTGAGGAAACCTCCTAGTCAGCTGCCGTATTACCTAAGCCGGAGTAACCAAGATCAGTCAGTCATTAAAGCTGGATATTGTGTCAAACAGGGAGCTGTGGTGAGTAAAAAGTGCAGAATAAGTTTATACATGTGTTTTTTGTGGAGTATCATATTTCATACATTAGACTTTTATGGCTCATGTAATATGATATAGGAGAATATAGAGCTCATACTCGATTCAGCTCATACTTTATTCAGAAGCCCACACTGAGCAAAAATATGCAATTTGATGCATTTGCTGATATTTATATGGCTAAAAAAGTTAGATGAAATTCTGATAGTACAGACTGTAAGTCAATGAGATGGTTATTATAGCAGACTACTTACATAAGATACATATAAATAAAATAAAATTGTCACTTTATCTCCAAACAGTACATCTTAGTAAGATACTATTTAAATGCTTGGTTTTATTTGATCAAATACTTAGTTTTTAAAGTTCTGTAGTTTTTATTATGGGTTACAAAACGTAATGCAATGCAGTGATGATTGCGCTGCAAAAAATACTTTTCTTACTTAGAAATTTTTGTCTTGTTTCCAGCCAAAATATCGAAAAATTCTTAAATCAAAAATGATTTTCTAGACGGGTAAAAATTATTGTCTTGATTTCAGAAAAAGCAAGTCAAAATTAAGTGAGCTTTTGCTTAGAACAAGCAAAATAATCTGCCAATAGGGTAAGCAAAAAAATATTTCAGACAGAAAACAACATTATTTTTCTTGCCCCATTGGCAGATTGTTTTGCTTGTTTCAAGCAAAAAAAGCACTTAATTTTGACTTGTGTTTTTTTTTTTTTTGAAAACAAGACAATAATTGTTACTTTGTTTCTTGATTTAAGAATTTTAGATATTTTGGCTGGAAACAAGACAAAAAAAATCTAAGTAAGCATTTTTTGCAGTGTGAGAGATGTACAAATAAATGTTCCACAAAGAGCTGATGTATCATATAAGTGTTCATCTTGAAATATTACTTAAAATATTACATTTATTCTCAAGGCAACTAGTAAAAATTAATATATATTTCCCAGAAAAAGACAAATGTGTCATGTAACACAACCTGGATTTTAGAATTGTACTAAAAGGCCTTTTACTTGCTAAAAAAGTATAAACTTTTGTACTAAATTGTGTACAACAGGTTTATCATCAGCTTGATCATGTTGATAATTTAGATGTCTTATCAAATATGATACAGTTGGCTTTATAGTATGTTCACATTAGCAATATTTAGGTGAGGTTTTGCCATCAAAAAGGACCAATTCTGTGGTCAATAGCGTAGCAACAGCTTATACAAAGTCACTTTCAAACCTAGCAGCTTTCTGTTGGTCAGCATGGTGTATTTGCATGACCAACTTGAGCATGAATGAAATCTGCCCTCAAAATTTTGCTTAACAGTTGTAAATATAACTGTAGCTTAAGTTTTCAAAAATGAACACCTGTTATGTGTGAAATGCATGTCTACGTGATTTAAAAATGTATTATAGATTGGCAGCTCAGTAGTTTTTTTGTAACAGAGACGTCTTTCTGTCTTTCTCTAGATGAGAAACTGGAAAAGGAGATACTTCATACTGGATGACAATGCACTCAGCTACTTCAAATCAGACATGGTTAGTCTCTCTCTCTTTTGCTTCCTGCATCTCTCCAGAGTCTTGCGCACGCCTGTTGTCCTTGAATTCTTCTCAAACCCACTGACCTGTTGAGGTCTTTGTTTTCATTGTGTTTTGCACCTGTGCGTCCGTGAGCCCATCTATAAGCTCCCATCTGATAAGTGAAAGTCCGGCCTGTGTATTGTTCATGCCATCTGAGCCTGTGTACAATCACATTTCACCAATGAAGCATATTTACATATGAGCCACTAGAATTAGACCAATGACTCATGTGGGAGTGAAAGCTTGTGTCCAGTGGAGACTAGACCTTGTGTGTGTGTGCGTGTGTGACTGGGTGGTTGTTTGAACTTGTTCACAGTGTTATGAATTCCTCTTCCCAGGCGGACTGTGTCCAAACATGTCTGTATCAGAGACGATTGCTTTAAAGGTGCCATAGAATGGAAAACTGAATTTACCTTGGCATAGTTAAATAATAACAGTTCAGTACATGGACATGACATACCATGAGTCTAAAACACCATCGTTTCCTCCTTCTTATATAAATCTAGTATTTGCAAAAGACCACCGAAAAATAGGTCAATTCCAACATAACAGACTGTTACGCAACATCCCCGTGATCGTTAATAGTTACGCCTCCAACATTTGCATCGCCCAATCATCACTAACGTCAGCACATAAGTTAAACAAGGCAAGCCACTTAAGGGACACGGTTAGCTTAATGCTAGCGCTAGCCTGTTACATTGCAATACATAGGATTTCACTTACCACATAAACAGAGAGATGACTGCGCTGATGATGGTGAATGATGGAGAAATAACTACGTTGATGATGGCGAATGATTTACAGATCTTGAGAATCACTGAGGAGCAGCTCAACTTGTATGGTAGGAAGCACTCCCTCTGCATTGTAACTTTACACAGAGCACATGCGATCACAGTAATCACACTAAAATATCCGCGATATAAAACGACAGATTCAACGAACCGCATATTAAAGCAACACTAAGTAACTTTCCCTCAACGCTCCCTCTACAGGTTGGAAGCGGAATTGTCAACACTAAAGAGTTGTTTTTACCTTAAAATAATGTTTCCGAACTCGTGTCAGTGGTTCATCAACTCATAACAGGGTGAAACGGCACTTTCGTATTCGCTTTGCGACCCTCTATCGGCCATAACAGCACTATGTAAGTTTGGGTCGTCGGGTCGCGATTTTGTAGCACAAATGCGACTTGCTTTACGGCAGGCTTCACAAAAGGTTTTCATACTTTTATAAAGTCATACAACATACTCTACCTTGTCACTGGACATCGTTATTTCCAAAGCCCGTCCTGGATAGCCTCCAAACAAATAACGTGCATGTGACGCGACAGTAGGCTAAATTATTTACGACAGCGGTAATGGACAATTCCGCTTCCAACCTGTAGAGGGAGCGTTGAGGGAAAAGTTACTTATTGTTGCTTTAAAAGCGGCTAGAGCTCCTAATTAAAAATATATTTTATCCATGTGCGAGCTATTGAGCTCTGTGAAACAGCCAATCAGAGCGGAGCTCATTTATATTCATGAAGCTTCCAAATAACAGAGCATTTCATTCTAGGGGCAAATCCTAGGTTGTAAATGGACCTGTAAAACCATTTCTGGAGATGTTTTGCCCTTTCCTATGCCATATACCTTCTATGTAGATATCAGAGAATTTAAAATATTCTCTCAATGCATTCTATGGCACCTTTAAGACTACATGGGAAGCACATCTTCCTCTTAAATAAGAGGAAGAATATCAGTCAATTCATAATTACTTTTAAAAACAAATATAATTCAGTTATATTTGAAAATACTCACTGGGCTTGATGCTTAGTTTTTTACCAAATAAATAGAAAGTTCACCCAAAAATGAAAATTCTGTCAATAATTACTCACCCTTATGTTGTTCCAAACCCATAATACCTTTGTTCATCTTTGGATATTTTTATGAAATTCGAGAGATTTCTGACCCTGCATAAACAGCAGTGGAACTACCTCTCTTAAAGGAGTAGTTCACTTTCAGAACAAAAATGTACAGATAATGTACTCACCCCCTTGTCATCCAAGATGTTCATGTCTTTCTTTCTTCAGTTGAAAAGAATTTCTGTTTTTGAAAGAAAACATTTCAGGATTTCTCTCCATATAATGCCCCCGAGTTTGAATTTCCAAAATGCAGTTTAAATGCAGCTTCAAAGGGCTCTAAATGATCTCAGCCGAGAAAGAAGGGTCTTATCTAGTGAAACAATCGGTTATTTTCTAAAAACATTTACAGTTTATATACTTTGTAATCTCTACACAGAGTACACACAGAGCTAGACAAGACGAGCATTTAAGGTTAAAAAGTTTCCTCGGTTGTGATCGTTTAGAGCCCTTTGAAGCTGCATTTTGGAGGTTCAAACTCTGGGGCACCATAGAAGTCTATTATATTGAGGGAAGTACTGAAATGTTTTCCTCAAAAAACATAATTTCCTTACAACTGAAGAAAGAAAGACATTAACATCTTGGATGACAAGGGGGTGAGTACATTGTCTGTAAATTTCTGTTCTGAAAGTGAACTACTCCTTTAAGGCCCAGAAAGGTAGTAAAACATTGTTAAAATAGTCCATGTGACATCAGTGGTTCAACCTTAATTTTATTAAGCTACAAGAATACTTTTTGTGAATATAAAGTATGACCACTTATTAAATTCTGTCTTTAAAGGTTAGCTCACCCAAAAATGAAAATTAGCCCATGATTTACTCACCCTCAAGGCATCCTAGGTGACTTCTTTCAGATGAATCCAATCTTTTGGAGTTATATTAAAAACTGTCCTGGTTCTTCAAAGCTTTATAATGGCAGTGGATGGGTGTTTCTTTCAACATTCAACAATCCAACAATCCAAAAGAAGTCCAATAAAGCGCATCTATTCATAATTAAGAGTGCCTCACATGGCTCCGGGGGGTGATTTAAGGCCCCCGTAGCAAATCAATGAGTTTTTGTTAGAAATGTATCCATTTAAAACATAATACTCACTTATTTAAAAAACTTGTGCTAACTGTCATTCGTGCAAGCCATTCTGGGTGGATGACATAGGACTTATGCTAGTCCCTCCAGGATTTCGCAAATTTTTATCGTGAATTTTGCGATCCAAATGTCTGATTTTGTGGTGGTATTTTCCAAAAATTTGCCCAAATTTGCAATGTTTTTTTTTTTTTTAAATATAATTCAGATTGTATTATGTTACATTCACAATAGTCTTACATGACACGAAGAACAAACAAAATGTATGACGTTTGTTTATTTTGCTCAGAAACAAATGACAACCGGACAAATAAGTACAATATAAAGGTAGATAAAAACTAATATTTTTGCAGCTGCTGCTGCTACTGTTGTTTCATGAATTTTAAGAAACTACAGTAGGCTTACAGCAGGGGTCTACCACCTTTTTTACACCACGGATGGGTTATGGTTTGAAAATATTGTGGTTTTAAATAGCTTGAACGTGTAAATTGGCAAATTAATCTGCAAATCGCATGGCGAACGGTGGGGTCTTGAACTGGTCCGTACGTATCACGGATCAACTGTGATCTGTTTAAAATAATACATTACGGCTTCAGTAAAATTTTGTATATTTCAGTTAATAATTATAATTTAGTGGGAGTTTTAGACCATTTTTTTTACAATTGTTTTGCAGTGAAATGGCAAATTATTATGCAGAATCACAAGAAATGTGATTTTGGGTTGGAAAAACTGGACGGTCTGGTATACATAGCGCATACGACACTGATCTCGTGAAAATCGCTGTTTGTTTACAGGAGCAAAGGAAGCAAAGTTTCCTTACTTTAGCAAAGGAAAACCAGTCTCCTCCTGGCTTATATCGAAATTCTCTGACATTTTTCTTTACAAATCCTCATTTTGTACTTCTAATTCGTGATCGTTGTTTTGTTTTGCCCTCTCCTCTGTGCTACTTTGTTTTTCACTTCTCAGCGGTGCATGCACTACGCATACGTCCAGGGTTGCCAGGTTTTCACAACAAAACCTGCTCAATTTCTACTTAAAATTAGCCCAATTGCATTCCCCCATTAAAATTTACATTCCAGGGGGTAAAATACACGTTTTTTGGTGGGGTTCCTCCGTTAAAATGAGCATTTCAGAGGCAAAATATTGCATTATTGGGGTTGCTTAACCTGCAGACATGAAAATAAACCCGCAAAAACAGCGGTAAAGTAGCCCAATTCTGCAGGAAACTGCAGACTTGGCAACGCTGCATGCGTCCTATGTCATCCGCCCGGAACAGCTATTATGGATGGATGCTCTTTATTGGACTTCTTCTGGACTGTTGTACAGAAACACCCACCCACTGCCATTATAAAGCTTACAAAAGCCGTGACCATTTTTAATATAACTCCGATTGGATTCATCTGAAAGAAGTCATATACACCTAGGATGCTTAAGGGTGAGTAAATCATGGGCTAATTTTCCTTTTTGGGTGAACTAACCCTTAAATACTTAGAAAAGCTACTTTTGAAAGTGAAATGCAGATACCAAAAAAGCAATACAAACAGGCTTTTTATGATATGATTAAACTGTGTAATGCATATTAACCCCAGGTCAAAGCCACTTGTAATTTTTGAAAAGGTTAACACCTTTTGTTAAAGGGGCTATATGCAATTTTCTGAAATTTAAACTCGCGACTGACACCTGTGGCCAAAAAACGGAACTGCTCTTCCTTTCTGCTCGCTCTCGCAGTGCGCGCTCGTACGTACACACTTACGTACACAAGTCATCCGCTGCAAAGAAGTCAACATTATGTTTACAGAGGTAAGAACAGTCAAATACATATATTGTTTGAGAAACTAAGTTTGTTTGCAATATATATATGACACAACAAAATGCACAGTAGTGCTTCGGAGTTATATAGTAATAGTGTTTGTATATTTCAGTGTTTGTTTAGAATAGTGTAAGTGTTTTATAAATCGTAACATAAAATGAAGATAACGTGTCACAAAATGACACAGATCTGCGCTCCCTCCAAGGCTCAAATGCGAAGCCGATGTTCACTCTAGTCCTTGCCCAGCGCCGGTCGCTCTCAATCTTCAATCTTTTTCAGGCACTTGTCAGGGGTTTAACTTTTTTAGTCTTCTGTGGAGTTACTGTTGGTGTCAGAGTTGTCCTGGGTCTCTTCTGTGTATTCGCACAATCCATTGCACTGCTTGCGAGTGTAGGCTAATTGCTTACTAGCGGTGGTGGCAGAGTGATCTGAAACGTTTAACATGAACGCGCTTGACGTCACATCCGCAGACAGCGCGCGAAAAATCCGACCCGACAGAAAACAGGAAAAATAGGATACAGGCTTATAGGTGCACCCACTGTGAGCTGACAAGGTGTCAGTATGCTCATCAGGAGATGTTTGAGTCATAAATGGTCAAATAAAAAGGCTATTGTTACGTTTATTTTGGGGAAAAAGTTGCATATAGCCCCTTTAACTTGCCCTGCTCCAAATAGTATCGGAACTAAACAGCATGAATTACTAACCCTATAGGTATAGGGTTGGAAAATTAACAGTTTTAATTCAGGGTTGAAAGTGGCACTGGGTTAACAATTTTAAAAGTGAGAAGCCTATAATATCACTAAACTGGAGTATGAATGGTTGGACAATCGATTGGTATTTGAAATGCGTTTCCTTCCAAATAAAGTAACTGCCATGTTTTCATGTCTGGTAAAGGAACCATCATTGGCTCACTTTTTGGCTGTAGTGGTTTAAAATCATGGTAAACGGTTGTAAATTGTTTTGACTGAGGGGGCAGAACAATGGAAAGTTGTTCCACTGTTCAAACACACAACTTCCTGTTGAAAATTTTTTGACAAACGTTATTTCCCACGGATTTACAGTAGCCTAATTATTTTTATTCCCATGCAGTTAAGAATAGCAAAGACTGCTAAACCGATCTTCTTCCTCTGACAGTGAAAATTCAATGCGGTTCATACTGAAAGTTAGTCATATGACCAAAATCGTACAAACAGATTGTTTTGACTCTAAATTTGAAGTAGATGACCCACCTTCGAATTCATTATACAATTTGTGATACATCACACATCAGTTGAGTTTCAAAATAATGTCCCATTTGCACATTGACACTGTGCCAAGATATCTACCACAGTATAAGTAGAATTGCAAAATCTCTACTTGACACAGTTTTACAGTTTTGAAGTCAAACCACCCAGTAAATGACAGCAACAAATGTTTAAAGGTTTCATTTCAAATCCAGAATTCAATTCTTGACCTATTTTCAATTGTGCAACCATCACAAATTATACAAAAATAACTATAATAAATCAAATCGAACTGAACCAAACCATGACCAGATTCAGATTTCTGCCATAAACAGAGGCTAATGGACTATGGTCTTTGATTCTGAAGTACTGTACATATCATAGGTGACAAGAACTTGTTACAGCTTCAGCAAGAGCACAGAAAGCCACTGATGCTGAGTGTGTGTGTATGTGTGTGTATGTGTGTGTGTGTGTGTGTGTTGTGTGTGTTTGTGAGAGAGAGAGAGAGAGACACGAGAGCAGGCATAGAAACGAGGCTTGGTCAAAGGCTAAATCATACAGTAGATGTCAATAAAGGCTATTTCAGGGCTGATAATCACAGGCCTGCGCTCACTGCAGCTCCCTGCTCGGGCCTGTACTTCCTCACGGCACGTACTCGGCATGGCTGGAATGTGTTTGCTCAGTGCTTGTTCAATCATTCACATGAAGTAAAGACACTGTTTAATACATTAATGAATGAAACTCTGATTTTAGGAGCGAGAGCCGCTACGAGTTATTCCTCTGAAAGAAGTGAACAAGGTTCAGGAGTGTAAACAAAGGTCAGTAGTGCATCATTAGTGGTTTTGTTATGTTTTTATTTTCGTTTTCGCTTTAATTTTGTTTTGTTTGTTCTATAATGTTCGTTTTGTTTTGTTGTTTTTGTTTTCCCTTTAATTTTGTGGATTTGTTTGTCCATAATGTTTGTTTTGTTTTGTTTTGTTTTGTTTTGAAAAGTGGTCATCCAATGTTCCACAAACAGGAAGTCGCGCCCCCTACATACACCATTGGTTGAACCGGAGGTTAACAAACTGTCTGCCTTGATGGTGTACTTATAGTTGCATTTTAAAGTGTGATATAATATAGGGAAGTATATTTTTACAAATAAAATCACTGCACACACCACACATTCATTAAATCACAATATATTTTCTTAATGCATATCATAGAGCTTATTGTGAACAACTCATTTATTAGTTTAGTTTACAGTTGAGGTCAAATGTTTACATCCCCCTTTCAGAATCTTCCAAAGGTTGATTATTTTACCAAAATTAGAGGGTTCATACAAAATGCATGTTGTTGTTTATTTATGAATAAGATATTTCACATAAGAGATGTTTACATAAAGTCTACGAGAAAAAATAGTTAAATTTATAAAAATGACCCCGTTCAAAAGTTTACATCCACTTAATTCTAATACTGTGTTCTTAACTGAATGATCCACAGCTGTGTGTTTCATGAGTCCCTCGTTTGTCCTGAACAATTAAACTGCCCGCTGTTCTTCAGAATAATCTTCAGGTCCCACAAATTTGTTGGTTTTTCCAGCATTTTTGTGTATTTGAACCCAGTCCAACAATGATTTTATGATTTTGAGATCCATCTTTCCACACTGAGGACAACTGAGGGACTCATATGGAACTATTACAGAAGGTTTAAATGCTCTCTGATGGGTGAAAACTTTTAAACAGAATGGAGATGTGTGCATTTTTCTTATTTTGCCTAATAATCCTATTTTGTCGTTTAGTACTGGCCTTCAGAAACTACAGAAGATGGTTACATGTTTCCCAGAAGACAAAATCAGTTAAATTTAAGTGTTTTCACTTGTATGATCCCTCTTATTTTGGTAAAATAATTAACATTTTGCCGATTCTGAAAGGGGGAAGTACTTTTGACCTCAACTGTAGTTCATTTATTTTGTATTTATTATTTATATATATCAGGGCTCGTCAGTAAGGACTGCCCGATGGCCCGGGGCCAGCATGCCAGACGCTTGGGACAGTAGACAGGATCGTCACTGGCCTGATCGGGCCAGTGCTGCCTTGTCACTACAGTTTAATTTGCCTGCGACTGTTTGTTAATTGCATGCGCAAATACAGTCTAATGGTGCGTTCACACCGAACGCCAAGCGAATATGCGTATCGCGTCACTCGCTATAGTTTATTCGCGGGATGTTTTTTCCCGTCACTCATGCGAATAACAACAAGGCACAATCGACCATGGCGGAGATAAATACGATCGTTGCTTTGTACTTGTTGTGTAAGGCTACGTCTACATTAATCCGGATACATTTGAAAACGGAGTTTTCATTTTAAAACGCTCTCCGTCCACACTAGCGTTTCCAAACGTTTTCCAAAAGTTTCTCATCCACACTGAAACGTAGGAAAACGTCGAATTCGCCTTACTGCGCATGCGTAAAGCCTCCAAAATTATACAGACATAATTAGTTTTCACGCAGTTCTTCTGCCGGTATCATTTACGAAAATATCTCATCATTCACTGACGCGTCTATATCGCGCTCATTCATATTTTATCTGAAAAGCAGTTGTCGTCATGTTTTGCAGGTAAATTTTCTGCCATCATTTTAGGACTGTAATCTGAAGAGTGTACAAGGTAAATCTCTTTAGCAGCAGTGTGACAGTGAATAGCACAGGCACAATTACTGCTGTAAACATAGATATCTATTGGTACAATAAATATACGTCATCGTTTTCAAAAGCTTCCCTTTTCACAGTCCACACTACAACGCGAAAACGGCGTTTTCAAATGTATCCACTTTGGAGAGCGTTTTCAAAAAGCTCCGTTTTCCCTGACAAAAACGCCGTCTCAGTGTGGACGGAAGGGCAAAACGGAGAGAAAAAGATGCGTTTTCAAACGAAAACGTAGTAGTGTGGACATGCCCTAAGTCCTAAATACAACGGAAAGCCAAACACCAAGGTGTCTGGGTTCACAGCACAGTAATGTATCACAGACATATCTCACGAATCCTTCCATAAACAAAGTGTAGAGAGAATGTAAATAAGAGATTGATCATGCAGTACAGAGAGTGTCGTTGATTATAATAGAGCTTTGTGATATCGCAAACTAAGATGAGTGACAGCTGGTAAATAAGATATTGATTCAATACAGCAGTTAAATAAACAAGAAGTTATTATTAAGTGACTTACATTGTCTGACAATAACACTATGCCTGTTTCGTCGTCAAAAGTCACACCGCTGTGTTTGAATGTAGAGGCGCAACGGCTCTGCGCATCTACATTCAAACACAGCGGTGTTTATTTTTTAAAGGGAACGTGGGTTTTCAAAAGAAACTAGTGAAATGATTCAATTTCCCATTCATAAAGAGAGTCACTAGCTTTATTCCTGAATGAACCATGCGTTCGAAAAAATCAAATGAATGATACGATTCAGTAATTTCAGTTTCTTGCACCCACCTGCTGGCATCCTTTCAGTTATTGAAATCTTAAATACTTCTGAATTGAAAATTGTATATTTAAAACATTAATCTCAACATGAATTTATGAATTTGATTGCACTCATGGCACCTGAGCCTCATTTTCATGGACGACACTGTAAAAATGAAGACAGAAACCTTGCTGATCATTAAACTATTACTAGCACTGCCTCTTTCTTGTGAAATGAGTTTTAGTTCAATGAAGCAAATTAAAAATGACCATTTCAATGGCCAGAAGGTAGTTGAAAGGTGGCACTCTCAGACAGAAAGGGCTCTGAGAGTATTGCTCTAGAACAGAGACAATATTTGCGATCTTCTGATCAAGACCAGAAACAATCCATCACAATAAAACTTTTAACATAAATTCTGCTTAATAACACTCTGTTTACTAATATTGTTTAAATTTTCTTCTTTGCAACAACATTCCTTTAATAGGAGTCCTCCATTTATGTATAGTTAACTGCTGATCTGGGACCATCGATCTGGACAGACTGTTGTGCGTAAATATAGTCACATCACAGTTATAATTTCTTAAATTGTCAATTGTATTTAAAGAAAAGTTATGTTGAATAAAAAGTCATAAATAAGAAATCATCCAACAAATGATGTTCTTTGGAAACGTTAGTGACATTAACAATATTTAACCTTGTAAAAATGGGATCTTCTGGAAGAAACACACACTCAGAAATCATGGTGGTTTGTGTTCTGTCAGGAAGGATAGGTCAGGCAAATGTGACACTAGTTATATTTTTATTTATTCCAGGCAGCCAAGTTTCACAGTTTCCCAGTATGCATCTGTGCTGCCGTGCTGTTTCAACAGTTCAGGATTTTACTAATAATTCTTTTGTCTCTGATATTGCTTTATGTTTTTAGTGACTTGATGATGAGGGACAATCTTTTTGAACTGGTTACTACCTCAAGAACTTTCTACATTCAGGTAGGAATGTGTTAATATTAATTCTTATTTAATATATTTAATATACAATCTGCCTTAATATTTGAAGATAAACTAAATGCATAGGGTTATGTTACCTTTTAATCTGAGATGGTTTGAGAGCCACTGATGTAAATCATTTCAAGCATGAATGAATGTTTTAATTGATTGTTTTTAAATGTTAAAAGTTTAAACAAAAATGTAAGCTGTATTTGTATATTTCTCCATCTCAGTCGGACAGCCCAGAGGAGATGCACGGCTGGATCAAGGCTATTTCTGGGGCCATAGTGGCCCAACGGGGTCCTGGACGCTCAGCAGCCTCTGTAAGAATTAACTTTGTTTTGTTCTCAGCTGTTTTGTGCTCCTCTAGTTTGATTTGTCTTTCATGAAGTGTTTTGTAGCCACACATCCTGTTCATGTCCAGCCCAACCATGTGTCTCTTCAAATGTCACTCACTGGAATGACCAGAAGTCCGATCTTAAAAGGATAGTTTACTCTAAACGTAAACTTTTGTCATTGTCCGCTCAAAAGCTGGCCCGATTTACCAGACTGTCCATTCTGGTATATCCCTTTAATGTCTGTCTGTCTCTGTTCTCTTTTTCTGCCGTGTCGGTGCCTAATGAATGTGCGCTGTGTTACAGATGCGTCAGGCCAGGCGGCTCTCAAACCCTTGTATACAGAGGTATACATCCTGCAATGGTGAATGCAGCACGTATGTGTTGAGAACCAACCCCTTGCGCTTTATTCCCGTTTGTTTGCATCCAGCCCCCTGCTTGAACTAAATCTAAGCAGGGTAGAGCTGCCTAACCTAAACAATCCAACCCCGCAGACAAACCGAACTAAAACCAGACCTCACGTCATGCCACAGTTACCTTTGACACCCATCATCCTCATTTTCTCTTTTAATATTCTTTGGCACATTCATACTTAACATCTCACCGACTCATCTGATTATCCACACTTCTATATAGCAGGGTTTAATAGTTAACTGACAGTTAAACTAAAAATAAAACCATAAAAAGTTATTTGAAATAAAATACATGTTGTTCAAATTTAATTGAATATACAAAAACACTTTTCTTATACATAGTTACGGAAAACATAATTTCTTTTAATTTAGTTTAGCTTGATGTACTAAAATAATGAAAACCAAAACTGAAAATGTGAATGAAAATGATAGATAGCTAGATAGAGATAGCTAGATATAGATGGATGGATAGATAGATATAGAGAGAGATAGAGAGATAGACAGATAGATAGACACTACTAGGAATGACAAAAACACTAAATGACTTCAACTTGAACTAAAATTACAATGAAAATGGTAAATATAAAATTAAAAACTGATATAAAACTATAATAATATCTAAAGAATGATTTCCAGGGCTCAGTAAAACAAATATTTGATAACAGTGCTTCACAGTCAAACATTTGAAGTATATGTCTGCAGCAAAATTCAGATTTTTATTTTTTAATATTTGTAATTAATGTAATTTAATTTCTTTAAAAAAAAGCTTTTTTCCTCAAAATAATTTAAATATATGCAAGAAACACAATTCAGTATACAGATATCAGAGACGTTTAGATTGTGAGACATTATATGGTGAACTAAATGCATACACTTTATTAGTTTTAGTGGCGGGTTAAAAAAAAATAAGAAGGGTGGTTTATATGATTTCACAATAAAAAGTACAATGCAATAAAAAGTAAAACACAATTATTAATGAAAATTACTTTTGTATTTTTTTTTCTAGTAAAACTTTAATCCTAATTTTATATTTATAAAAATATATATATATATATATATATATATATATATATATATATACACACACACACACACACACAAAACTGCATACATATACAAAAAAAATAGAACACACTGGTTAGGGCTGAATTAATTTTAGAAATTTGTGATATCTGTACAGTGCTCCATGATCTAAAAAAAATAAATAATTGAATCATCAAGTTTGCCAGCACAGCAGGACAATATTTACAAGTGAGTCCACACTGATTCATAAAAATATTTAATAATCTGTAATCCAAGTGTTTATACTCAGTGAGTCATTTTAATAAACTCTCATCCTGAGCACATCTGGAAATTATTCATTCAGTTTAAAATGTGCTGTACTCAAATGTGAAATCGCAAGATTGTATTGAACTTCATGCAAGAACTCTTAAATGTATTTTGTTGAGTTTAATTACTAACTGAAATCTAATTATCAAATCTTTAGTAAATTATTCTATTATAGATAATAAAAAAGGACTCATAGGACTTCTATTTGTAATACAGTACACTGTATCAAATATGTTGAAAACCAAAAGTTGTCCCATCAAGATCTTTTTTTTAAGCCATTATAAAGTTGATGTTATTTTTCCCTCCACCTTCAGTTCTTACAGTTTGAACAAGAACAAATTGTTCTTTTGTTTCTTTGGGCCATGTGCTGTTGTACGCTGTTTGTAAGGTCTTTGGATATTTGGCTGGAATGGCCAAATAGTCATAATTTCTACAGTCACACTTTAGTTTAGGGACTCAAACTCCTAATTTGCTGCTTATTTATAGTTAGTAAGGTATTTGTTAAGTTTAGGAATGGGGTAGGATTAAGGATCTGAAATAAGGTCATGCAAAATAGGGCAGTAATAAAAAGCCAATATTATAATAATATACATGCTAGTTAACAGTGGGAATTTCTCCCTAAACTAAAGTGTTACCATTACTACAAACATTTGTCCATGTACTATATACTATCTTCAACATATTATCGAATCTGTCATATCGTTTTGTATTCATCATGTTTGATGCTCACATTTAACTTCCATCCATTTACTTGCAGTTTACAATCCATTTCTTAACCTCACCTGCTTTTCCTTTAAAACTAACTTTTTTGATGTTTGGTATTACAGGACCTTTTTTAAATTAAATCTCTTTAAAATAATGTACACTTTAGGATGAAGTGTTTTTCTACCTCAATATTCTACCATGTTGAGGTCACTTGAGGGTAAAGATCTTAAACACCAATTTCAGATGAACATACTTAATAAAGATGAAAAAGCCAGCAAAAGATCAATATAAATGACTTAGTGCACCTTTTAAGAGATTAGTTAACCATAAAATAATTCTGTCATAGTTTACTCACCCTCACCGTAATGTGATTACTTTTTTCAAGTAACTAGTAAAGTAATGCATTATTTTTAAATTTACAAGAAAATATCTGAGTTACTTTTTCAAATAAGTAACACCAGTTACTTTGTTTTCCCATTTATTGACTAACAGCTCTCCATATTGAGAATTTTGTTTTTGTTTTTTTGTTTAGGAGACAAAAACTCGCAAAAGTGCTTTAATGCATTACTTTACATAAAAAGTAACTGAGCCACACAATTAGTTACTTTTTATGGAGTAACACAATATTGTAATCCATTACTTTTTAAAGCAACTTTCCTCAACACTGCTTGCCGATTTTATAATATTGAATTTAAGTGTACTTTAAGACACTGTTTCTTAACACACATTTATTTACATTTATTTTGATCTATTTACTACTAAAGCACATGTGAAGTGCTAATTATAATTTTAACTCTGTGTTATTTTATATTACAGGGTTAAGATATTTTAAATGTACAAAAGAATGAAACTTCAAGTATGTTTTAAAACATACAAGTTTTAATAAAAATTACATAAACCTATATTTTAACATACCATAAATGCTTGTCATTTTGGCAATATTTCAAAGACATAATTATGAAATGAACTAACTGCATTTAATATAAATTTAAACTATACTTGATGTTCATTTAATTGTAAATACCACCCAGTTAAGTGTCCAAAAAGACATTCAATTCAGTTTGCACTTAAGCACGTTAAAATGTATTATTTCCTTAATAATTACTCCTTTTAAAAGAATGCTAAAATACTGTATACAGTGCACAGCATAAATGAGTACACACCCCCTCTAAAACTTAACAAATTCAGCAATTACTCTTTACCTAGAAGACATGTTAGGGTTCTTTGGAGATATAATGTTCCAACAAGCCTGCTTGATCAATTACAAAAGAAGAATGTCAAAATGTTTCAGAAAAAAAATAAGATTTTCTCATCAAAGTGATAAAAAACTGTGTTGCAAAAATGAGTACACCCTCCTGAAAGTTACTAAATTTAGTGTAGGTTTAAGGCAATTTACCTGTTTTCAACAGGTAAGTTTATTGAACCAAAACTTTTAAAGACAAGTAATTTCCTCACAATTAAAAGTGTTATATAGCATACTGAATCATACTCAGACTTAATGCTAGTAACAGTGGAACCACTTGGGAGAGATTTATTTCTTAGCATTTAAGGGGCCAATAGTACAAAATAAATAACAAATTATTGTTTTAAGTATGAAAATATAGCAGAAGTAACACTGACATTAAAAAACAATTGAAATAATCAGGTCTTCGCTTTAAGTTTTCATTTAGTGATGAGTGAATTTTTGCTAGAAAAAAAGCAGGAGAATTAACATGAATGTCTCAAAGCTGGCAAAAGCTATGAAAACAGTGACACTTTATCTCACAGAGTATGACACAGCCTGCAAAAGTGATATGCATGGTTGTTGTCATCACTAGAATTACCTACTGTAGCCAAAGCACAATAAACTCATTTAACTTCTTCCAAGGTCCATATTTACAAAATATAGATTCTGGGAATCCATACTCTGGTCTCAAGAGACCAAGTTAATCATTTCAGATCCAAAATGTTCTGTTGTTGCTAGAGGAGGAGTACAATGAGAAGTGCCTGGTACACACAGGGACGTTCAGTGGTAGTAAAGCTCTAACATAGGGATGTATGAGTGCTGAAGGTGTGAGGGAGTTGTGCTTTATCAGTGCTGTCATGAATTCACACTCCACTGTGTAATGGAATACAAAACAATGAAACTGAAAATGCTACCGTCTCCTCATTCCCTGCATTGTTAGGCATTTTTTTAACATGTCAATGAAGATATTCATTCTCCCAAGGTGAAAATCCTTCAGTGGACATGTATTTCATTGAATCTCAACACTGCTGTGGGGGATTCTGTAGAGATGAGCTGAGCAACATTCTCCATTAAAGACCAGGGCATTTAAGGAGGTCTTCTCCAGGAGTTAAACTGGCATTTTGTCATGCACTTGTACATTCAGTGTTAAAAAAGGTCAGAGCAGTATACGTAAAGTTCTGGAAGACATACTAAGTACTAGAATATTATACATTTGCTGAATTAAATTGGCTAACTTGCTTATTGAATTATATTAGTGAACATTAGGAAAATACATCTTTTATATTTATTCAGAGGGGGTGTACTCATTTATGCTCTGCACTGTACTTTTTAATTTCACAAGGGATTTCATTAACGTCAAGGCCTGTTCACACCAACACAATTATCAGTGTTTCCCTGAATTGGGAAATTAAAATGAACGTCTTGACTTCCTTCTTTCAGACAAATCCGATTGAAGTTGTATCAAAAAATGTCCTGGCTCTTTCGAGCTTTATCATGGCAATAGGCGGGTGTATCTCTTCATCAGTCCAAAACGTATCCAATAAAGTGCATCCATCCATAATAAAAAGTGCCTCACATGGCTCCAGGGGGGTGAATAAAGGCCTAAGAAAGAAGGTAAGAAAATTATCCATATTTAAAACGCAATAATCACTTTAACGTGCTGTGGAGAGATCCAAACAAAACAACGGTCACAAATTAGATGTACAGAATGTTGGAGGATTTCGATATAAGCCAAGAGACTGGTTTTCTTGGCTTGGTTTGTGCGAGACTCACCGGCACATGTGCAACGTCCTACGTCATCTACCCGGAAACGCTTCCGTGTACAACCATTGGTGCAAGCTAGATTAAAGTGATTATTACGGTTTAAATATGGATATTTTTTCTACAAAAATGCATCGATTCACTACTGGAGGCTTTTATTCACCCCCTGGAGCCGCATGAGGCATTTTTATTATGATTTGATTGCACTTTATTGGACTTGTTTTGGACAGATGAAGAGAAACACCTGCCCATGCAATTCTAATCACATGTCGCGCCTAAAAACGCTTGGAAAACGCTAGGTGTGCTGCTTTCTCTTTCTTTCCAAATCGCTCTGTAGCTTGCACTCCCGTGGCGTCTGCCGTTGCTAAGCAACCATGACCTGCGCTCTCCATAAATACGCGGAAGTTTCAGCAAAGGATAAATGGATTTTCAGCATTAAAAATCGCTTGCAGTAGCTCTGCTATTAAATTTATTTAAAAATGTTTCTTCCTGTACAGCTATGATAAGCTGTTTCTCAGTTTCTTGCAGTGTTGTTTTTGACAACCATCTTAGATTTAGTCTTAGTCTTTTGGACTAAAATGCTTCTTAGTTTTAGTCAAATTTTAGTCACTTCTATATGTGATAGTTTTAGTCCAATTTTAGTCGACGAAAAGTCAAAAAGGTTTTAGTCTAGTTTTAGTCGACGAAAAGTCAAAAAGGTTTTAGTCTAGTTTTAGTCAAAAAAAGGGAAAAAGGTAGTCTTTTAACAAATTAATGTAGGTCAGTAAGTATTTTGCTGTTGGGTAGTGTCACTTATAAGTTCTGAAAATAGCAGATCTATAGTTCAACACAATGTGAGCTTCCGGATCGACTATTTTCACCAATAATTACAATAATGAAGGTATGTTTTAGAATATAAAAGACAAACAAGGATGGAATGCTAAAACGGCTTGCCATACTAGTATAGCAAAGAGTATTTAATGCTAAAACGGCTTGCCATAGCGTCAGATACTTTCTAAGTTTTAATTGGCATGCACAATAAGCGGAAATGTCATGCATTTTAAACGTCTGACGGACCACCCACTAACATTTTCGTCTATTCTCGTCTCGTCAACGAAAACTCACACACGTCTCGTCATGTTTTAGTCATCAACGAGCCATTTTTATCTCGTCATCGTCTCGTTATCGTCATGAAAAAAAGTGGCGTCAACGAAATAATTTCGTCATCGTTGTCGAAAACAACACTGGTTTCTTGGCAGTGCTTTCAGTGTTATTAAGGGAAAGGATGAAGCTGATTGGTTGGTTCATGTCACATGACCTGCGTTGCGCTTGCGGCATTCTGAAAAGTTGAGATGTTTTTATCTCGATGCGGCGCAGAGTACCGCGCGTCTACATTTGAAATAACGAACTTGAGCGCGCAAAAGACGCTACATGTGAACGGCCCCTAAAGCTTGGAAATGCCAGGATAATTTTTAATATAACTCGGATTAGATTCGTCTGAAAAAAGTCACATACACCTAGGATGCCTGGAGGGTGAGTAGATAATGGGCAAATTTTTATTTTTGGGTGAACTAACCCTTTAACATGCCTTTAGTTTAGATTTAAAAATGTTGAAAATGTATACATGAATACTGTCTCCTCAAAGCTGTTTATATGTCCTGCCTTTATATGTTGAATCCTTTTCCTGTCTGATCTTTCCTCAAATGCTGTTTTAGCTGATGTCCTCCTCTTATTTTTCCCTTTCAGAGATTAAATGTGACACTGAGACACTAACAACCCAAAAGCAAGCCCTTCTTCTGCTCTACCAGCTGTCGTGTTCCTGCTATATCCCAGACTGATCTGCATCCTCCAATCTGCTGTAGCTTTCACTGCCACTGCTCGCTGACGTAACTGCCGCCGATGTCCTAAACCGTACTAAACTTCTTCTGTTCCTCTTGCTTCACCTGCTCCTTGTTCTTGAGTTTTTTCCTCCATCTTCCCTTTCTACCAAAGCAGTTTCCTTTGTCCTGACTGACGCTGCATTTTGTAATCGTCCCTCAATCTCCACAGGAGCACGCTGAACCCACCTCCGTCTTCTACTCCAGTGAACAGAGTCTCGCAACTTCTCGCTCACCCCTCCCCACCGAACTCCATTACCAAGAATGCCGTTTCCCCTCGAGCCCTCAGCATGGCGTGGGAGGGGCCAGACCTGAACAGCCTGCGGCCGGGGCCAAGAACGCGCCTGTCGCTCCAGGAGTCGCCCCAGATCTTCAAGTAAACGCTGACAACTCGTCACCATGGCAACTGAGAAGCGGCATAACGCAGCCTCCGGATCGCCCGAAAGATGAAGGCCTGCATGTTACCCAGGTGTAACAATGGACTTAGTATATTACACACACACACATTACCACAAACTATTAACGTCAAAAGCAGGACAAGGACTCGGGATAAATGTGAATCGAGCCCAGTTTACCATGGGATATGGAGTTTTCCCTGATCATTCTCATGATTCTTAAAGAACTGCACACTATGAAACAAGTTCAAACCGGAAAATTCAAAAAGTTGCTGATACCAACAGCTGATTATTTTCCTGTTACGACCAATAACCAATATTATGGTTGATATATTGTGTTTTTTCATGTTTTTAAATCTAAACTACCATGTACACAAAGTGAATTCAGTGAAATCAGGCATCAAAACACTTAATGTACAGGCGAAAAAACTGACATTTATTTTTGCAAAACTATATGGTTCATATTGAAGCCTGTTTCCGCCACTGAAAAAAAATTTGAATAAGTTAATTGCGACTTACTCACAAGTTTGACTTTTATTGCAATTGCGAGTTTACATCTCGCAATTCTGACTTTTTCTCTGAATTGCGTGATACAAAACTCGCTATTCTGACTTTTTTCTCAGTTTGTGAGTTATAAAGTCAGAATGAGTCAGATATGAACTCGCAATGCTGAGAAATAAAGTCAGATTTAAGCTCGTAATGCTGACTTTTTCTCAGAATTGTGCGATATAAACTCACAATTGCAAGTTATAAAGTCAGAATTGTGAGATATAAATAAAGTCAGATATAAATTCACAAGCCTTGTCTCAGAATTGCGAGTTCATATCTTGCAATTGTAACTTTTTTTTGTCTGAGGGGGAAAAAGACTGCTATGTTCTCAGAATTAAGAGTTTATATCTCAGTTCTGAATTAATAGCTCTTTAATTATTCTGAGAACATATCCTATTTTTTCTCCCTCAAAATTGGACTTTGTAACTCACACTTGGGAGTTTATATCTCACAATTCTGAGGAAAAAACTCTTGCAAGTTATAAACTCACAAAAAAAGTCAGAATTGCAATTTCTCGAATTGCAAGGAAAAAGTGAATTGTGAGATACAAACTCGCAATTGCAAAAAATAAGTCAGAATTGTGAGAAAAAAAAAGTCTGAATGCTAGATATAAACTCGCAACTGCGCAAAAAAGTGAATTGTGAATTACAAACTCACAATTGTGAAATAAGTCATATGTCACGCAACTCTGAGGAAAAAAGTCAGATTTGCGAGTTTCTATCACGCAATTTAAAAAAGTCTGAATTGTGAGATATAAACTCGCATTTGCAAGAAAAAAGTAAGAATTGCGAGAAAAGTCTGAATTGTGAGATACAAACTCGAATTTGCAAAAAAAAGTGAGAATTGGGAGGGGAAAAGTCTGATTTGTGAGATACAAACTCGCAATTGCAAATAAAAAAGTCAGAATTGCGAGGAAAAAAGTCTGAATTGTGAGGTATAAACTCGTAATTGTGGGAAAAGTCTGAATTTCGAGATACAAACTCACAATTGCGAAAAAAGTTAGAATTGTGAGGAAAAAAGTCTGAATTGTGAGATATAAACTCACAATTGCGGTAAAAAAGTCAGGATTGCAAGATATAAACTCGCAATTGTGAATAAAAAGTCAGAACTGCCAGGAAAAAGTCTGAATTGCGAGGAAAATAGTCTGAATTGTGAGATACAAACTCACAATTGCGTGAAAAAAAAATCAGAATTGCAAGATATAAACTTGCAATTGCACGGAAAAGTCTGAATTGTGAGTTTATATCACACAAATCTGAGGAAAAAAAAAAGTCAGAACTGTGAGTGTATATCTCGCAATTCTGACTTTATAACTCGCAATTGCAAGTTTATATCTCACAATTCCGAGAAAAATGTCAGAATTGTGAGAGAAAAAGTCGCAATAACTTTTTTTTTAAGTGGCGGAAACAGCTTCCATAGGTTCAAACTGGAAAATATATTGATTAAATAAGTATTTAGTATTAATATTAGTATTAAATAGGCATTTATTTTTATTTAAAAATATATATAATAAAAATAACTTAATTAATATAAAGATATTATTAATAAACAATTGTTTCCAGTATTGACTTAATCAGACTGATACTGATAAATAAATAGCTGATACGAGAAAGGCCACTGAAATCCTTAAATCCCATAAATTCTGGTTTGTTAATTTGAATTAATTTGGTTCTTTTACGTCATTTTATAGTGTACAGTTTAATCTTTTGTCCTACAGTAACGTATTCCTTCTTTAGATGCCATCGGGCCTTGGTGGTCTTGTTTTTACTGGTAATTGAATTGCGTTTTCAGTTTTGTTTGAATGGTTTGTGTATCAATTGAATTGGACTTTGTGTTTGACCACAACAAACAAGACGTGCTTCTACCGATATGTTTTTTGTATTGCTGTAGAGAGAATGTGTTTTGTGTTATTATATTTCAGTGTAAAACACACTGCCACTCTTTATGGTCTGTTTCTGACTCGCAGCTCTCTTTTGGGAGCAAGACTCTTTTTAGTGGCACTTCTGTTTGTCAGATGCATGTGAACGTATGACTCTGTATTTCTACACACAATAAACACTCCAGACATGTTTGTTAAAGTTAGACTTTACATAAAGGTTTAATTTCTTAACATTAGTTAATTCGTTAACTCATGAACTTAGGGTGAATAGTAATTTCCACAATTAAGATTAATATTTCAATTGATGTTTTCAATGAATGTTTGTACTTAAAGTGTTTGAATTTTCAGCATATAACAAATATATTAGTATATGTGGAATTAGTCAAAGAAAATGAATCAACACTGTGAGTATTGTTTTTTGTTAGTTTATGAAACCTAATGCATTAAATAATGATAATGAATTGAACCTAAAGTATTACCAACAAACCACATCCACTAAATGCTGTTGAATGGACCCTTTTCACAGACTGATGTATTTTATTGACACTGAAAATCTAGCCAAGTTCTTATTATTTTTTAATTATAATGTACATAAATGTACATTTATAACACTATACTTTGTTTTATACTTCCTTGCCATTAAATTAGTGTTTAAGTGTTTGAGTGTTTATAACGAGCTGAGGAAGACAGCAAATTTGGCATATTTCTCTCTTTTGTCTGCAATAATTAATCTCTCTATATTTGTACCCTGTTTTGTAAAGTTATAGAAATGCTCTTTTTGAAGCAAATGCAAACGCAAACGTGTGAAAAGGGTCCATATGTTCGTATTAGTGTGAATGTAAACAGAGTCACTGACCCTAATGATAAAAACTGTATGTTTTATTGTGGATTCAGACACTTCATGTTTTTTGATGTGTAATGATGTAGTTGTCCTTGGCTGGAAAAATTATTCATTTTTAAAATGAGTCAAAATAATGTTTTTGCTTTTTTTTTAGTATTGGGGTTTGATTCAGGGTTAGTCTGTTACTTAGAATTAGATTTACATACATACAAAACAAGTATTATAGTTACTAAGTAAGTGTGTGTGAGGACAAATTTGTACCCAGAAATTAGCCAAATTGTCCTGTCCCCTTAGCAGAAAAACACCCCCAAAGCATAATGTTTCCACCTCCATGTTTGACGGTGAGGATGGTGTTCTTGGGGTCATAGGTAGCATTGCTCCTCCTCCAAACAAAGAGCTCGAATTTGGTCTCATCTGACCACAACACTTTCACCCAGTTCTCCTCTGAATCATTCAGATTCAAACTTCAGACGGGCCTGTACATGTGCTTTCTTGAGCAAGAGGGGCCTTGCAGGCACTGCAGGATTTTAGTCCTTCACGGCATAGTGTGTTACCAATTGTTTTCCTGGTGACTTCGGTCCCAGCTGCCTTGAGATCATTAACAAGATCCTCCCGTGTACTTCTGGGCTGAATCCTCACCGTTCTCACGATCATTGAAACTCCATGCTGCTTGGCGATGATTTTGTAGCCCATTCCAGCCTTGCGTAGGTCTGCAATCTTGTCCCTGACATCCTTGGACAGCTCTTTGGTCTTGGCCATGGTGGAGAGTTTGGAATCTGATTGCTTCAGTGGACAGATGTCTTTTATACAGGTAACATACAGAGATAAAAAGGGAGTGCTCCTTATCTCAGGTTGTTACCTGTATAAAAGACACCTGATAGCCAGCAATCTTGCTGATTGACAGGGGATCAAATACTTATTTCACTCATTGAAATACAAATCAGTTTATACATTTTTTGAAAAGCGTTTTTCAGGATTTTTCTGTTGTTATTTTGCCTCTCACTGTTAAAATAAACCTACCATTAAAATTACAGACTGATAATTTCTTCGTCAGTGGGCAAACGTATAAAATCAGCAGTGGTTCTAGAGGCAGAGTTGTCCAAAATGAGTTCTGTCATATGATATTAATGTCGCGTGTATGTGCAATATTAATATCAAAACCATGCAATGCACAATCGTTTGTGCCCTTGAAAAATGCAATATCGTTTGGCTGATTTCTTTCAAATTTCTCACAGACCTTTGGGGCCATGAGTCAAACGGAGTTTCGGTTCAATCAGCCTCCGTTAACCATGTCTAACAGATGCTCAAACTTCATCTGCCAATGGCAGCTTTTTTGTTTTTTTTTTGAGATACACTAATGTCCTTATAGACACTTGTGCAAATTTGTACCAGGACTGTGCACAGCGATTTTAATGTTGATAGGACAAATGGTTGTGTAGGTATAGCCATGTTTTTTTCCCTTATAGCGCCACCAAGTGGCCAAGCTCTGTTTTGTGTTTTGCAGCCTCCGATTGAGCTTTTACATAAGTTTCCTGAGTTTGGTGAATATTTCTCATTTCGGTCAGAAATTATATGCATTTTACTAAAAGTGGCCCTGCCCCTTTCAAAAGTTTTGGCGTACCTTTGCGACGGTGAGTTTAAAGTTATGCTGATGATACATGGGGCAACTTTTTGAGCAATTTTATCGGGAAACTTTTTTTTTCTGCAATATTGTTTGGGCACTTTCCCGTTGAAAATGGGTAACAGATTTCTATCTGGATAATTTAGATCGATCGTGGGCCCTGTATCTCACCTGGTTGCCCATTGACGGCAACATTGCTCAAAAAGTTGCCCAGTGTATTATCAGCCTTAGACTTTTTTTGACAATGATTGACATCTGCTCTACAGACAATCTTTCTGCACTGGTTTGGTTCTGATCGGGAGAAAAACCTCACACTAGTTTGCAAAAATGCGTAATATCCGAAAATTTAGCGATTTGAATCTGAGCCAAGGATTCCAACGACATAAGACACTTGAGCCTGTGACTGACAGTTTAGCAGTTATGAGCAATTTCGTACTTTTGATTGCTGTACTGCCCGTCAGGCCAATTGGGACGAGCCTGGGTCATGTTGTAGGCGTTTCGAGTACCATCCCTCCAAGTTTCATGTCTCTATGACTTACGGTTTTGTCTGCTAGATCAGTTTTACGTGGAGATCGTTGATCCGTGACCATTCTAAATTACAATAGGGTTTTAGCGCTACGTGCTTGAGCCCCAAAAAAAATACATGAAGGAAATGTTCAGTTCAGGTTAGTCATGCAAATTTGGTTTGAAATCATTACACTATTGACAATAGCGAATGGACAGGTTTTTGCCCTCAAAATTTAGCTTAAAATTCGCAAATGTGACCATTTAAAAAAAAACTACTTAAAGACGATTTCTTTATTCACTCAGTTGAGGTAAAGCATCACAAAAAGATATGTTGAAAAAAGGTGACATGTATAGAGGCATAAAGTAAATTTGGTAACACTTTACAATAAGGTTCATTAGGTAAACATTAGTTAATGTATTAACTAACATGAACTAACCACGAGCAATACATTTGTTATTGTATTTACTAATCTTTATTAACATTAGTAAACGGAAATACAGTTGTTCATTGTTTGTTCATGTTAGTTCACACTGCATTAACTAATGTTAACAAGATTTGAATAATGCATTAGTAAATGTTGAAATTAACATTAACAAAGAATAATAAATGCTGTATAAGTGCAGTTCATTATTAGTTCATGTTAACTAATGTGGTTAACTAATGTTAACTAAAGAACCTTATTGTAAAGTGTTACCGTAAATTTTAATTTCCTGATTTCTCTTACTAAATTGTTTCAGAAATGAAAACTAAATCTAACATAAAACAAAAGTCAATCTAATGCAGTTTTTAAGTAATAATGTTATTTACTGAAGCAAAAAAAGTTATCTAAAACCAACTGGGGCCTGTGTGAAATTTCCGAAATGATGAGGAAGAAGGTGATTTAAATATATCAGTCTGAATAGGGTTACAAAGCTATTTTAAAGGCTCTTGGGCTCCACAAAGAACCACAGTGAGAGCCATTATCTCCAAATGGAAAAAAAAAAAAAAAAAACTCAGCAAATAGTAGCAAACTTTCCCAGATTGGCTGACCTTCTGAAATTCCTCCAAAATCACAGCAACAGTTCATCCAGGAAGTCACAAAAGGCCCAAAGACAACATTGAAAGAACTGCAGCTTCTCTTGCGTCAATATAGGTCTCCACAATCCCAAAGACAATGGCCAAAACTGACTGAAAGAGTGATAAGGAGAAAACCACTTCTAACCCAGAAAAACACGTAAGCTTGTCTGAATTTGACAATGAAAAACATACCTTGATGATCCTCAAACCTTTTCTCTGCTGTAGACCTCGCTTATTTTCATGCTAGAGCATTTAAAACCAGCATTTAAGTAAGAAATGTCTATTTATTACAGCTATAGAAGTTGTTTAGTCCAGAGCAGCGAGTGATTTTCTGTGTTTATTTTGTTGTTTGGCTCATATTAACAGCATAGACAGCAGTACAGATACTGTTTATTATGTTGCTGTCACTTAAAAGACAGATCTAATATAATTGTGATTTCTTTCCCAGCTGTTTACCTTAAGACATAACAAGCAGTTTTTTTGCAACTTGTGTTTTTAACATAAACTTGAGTGTATTTGACAGTTTAAGCGCAATAAGACATGAAAGAAAACGTCTCTAGGTTACGTATGTAACCCTAGTTCCCTGAGAAGGGAACGAGACACCGCGTCCCCTAGGGGTCGCTATTGGGGAACGCTGCAGCGTGACTCGTGTCTGAAGAATGCATAGAAAAACTCCATGAAATGGCCGGCGACAGCGTATGACGTCACTGCGGCGCGCACGTCGCTGCTGGTGCGTCACTACCGGGCGACACAGTATAAAGAGTCGCCGAAGTAAACATACACCCGCTTCACTGTCTGAAGCTTCTCGTCCGAGGCATGGTAAGAAGCGTAGGGGACGCGGTGTCTCGTTCCCTTCTCAGGGAACTAGGGTTACATACGTAACCTAGAGACGTTCCCTTCCGAGGGAACTCTCACCGCGTCCCCTAGGGGTCGCTATTGGGGAACGGTATACCAACGTCTCCATGCTGAGGGGAGTGCATAGTAGCGAGCACTAAGTGTAAATTCTGTGAGGAATTATCCCTATAGGACGAGGTGACAGCTGTCAGAACGTAACCTCCCCGGCCAAAGCCTGAACTGTTACTCACTTACCTGAATGGGTCAAAGGACCCAGAGCACAGCTCAGGTTGGAATCTGAGATTCCTTCGGAGGAACGGCTAAGTTAATACTTAGACTTAACTAGAACAGGAACTGCCAGTACTACTGAGTCTAGTTCCCTCAGTGAACTGACTCAGAAATAGCGACTAACAGGCCTGTCCCAAGACAGAGACCGTTCTAGCAGGGGTTATCCTCAGATAACGCAGATGGTCAGGAGATATCTGAGGTGATATCGAGTGAAGTTGGGCCCAGGGAGACCGGGGTTTTAAACCAACTCAAAAAATGGGAACGAGTACCGCGTAACCCATACCGTATAGGATTTTAGAAAAGAACCCAAAAACTTGGTGGGAACTTACCACTTATGTGGATTTTAGGAAGTGCACAAAGATTCCGTGCGCACTTACCACTATTGTGGATTTCAGAAAGTGCCCAGGGTTTAGCGTGGGACACTTACCCTAGTAAAATGGGATTTGGAGACTGTGTTTTCCCCCATTTTGGGGGTTTCATATTAAAGCTCCAGATTTGTCATAGGATGACAAGAATTAAAATAGGGGAGGAACCCTCCCTGATTAGAGAGGGGAGCAATGCTACACCCCAATCAGGACAGACAGTCCGCAAACTGTTAGTCGACTGATGAAATCATGGAGCTACTGACCATCATATAGTGGACGCAGACAGCGGACAGACCCCTAACCCCGACTTGCAGGGAGGAACATCCGTCCTTAAAAAGGGCAATGCTCTGAGGGGACCCTTTAGTGTAAAGGGGAGCATACTAGACCCAGTCCACATGGATGCCTACTAGGAGAAGGTGGTGCTCAGAAATTACCCTTCCTTGTAAGGGGAGCATACTCATCCCACCAGGAGCCGTGCTCTAAATGGGACCCTTGAGAAGGGGAGCGAACGTGCTCAAATCAGGACCTTGAGAAAGATAGGTTATTTCTTCCTTAGCCAAGGGAGAAAAATTCACCATGCGGCAGTGGCGCTGCTTTGAGGGAACCCTAAAAGGTGAGCTGCCAACAGCCTGAGGAGGCTTCAATCGTAGGAGCCTTCGCTTCTAGCATGTTAAGGGTAGGTTTCAAAACCCTGAGAAGCAGGGAGAAATGCCAACACCCGCCAGAAGGTGGTGCTCTAGTAGGACCCTTTCCGCAGAAAGGGGAGCGGCCGAGGTCATTTCAAGGTCCTGAAAAAGGGGGTAACTCCTAGTTAGTCATAAAGCCTGAAGGGGAGGTGACACTCGACCCGGAAGTCAGGCGCAAGCAGGCTCCTAACCCTGATTAACAGAGAGGAAAACCCGCCTGCCAGGAGGCAGCGCTCTGATTTCACCCTTCATCAGAAGGGGAGCTTACTCCTCCTGCCAGGAGCAGCGCTCGAGAGGAACCCTTTTCTCAAAAAGGGGAGCAATCATACCTGACTCAGGAAGCCTGATGACAGATTCTACCCAAATAAAGGGGAATTTGTCCACACGACAGTGGTGCTACTGACGAACCTTGAATTAAGGTGAGCTGCTGTCATTGAAGAGCTCTGAGAGGACCCTTTCCGCGGAAAGGGGAGCTACTAAAGTTACTTCAAGTTCCTGAGAAGGGAGCTCCTGGATAGTCATGGTGACAGACTCCTAACCCTGAAGGCCAGGGAGGAACGCCCGTCCCGACGAGGGGCGCTCATTGGGGACCCTTTCCTCGGAAAGGGGAGAGCCCAGCTCGTGCGTGAGGCCTGAAGAGTGAGAATCAACCTGGACAAGAAGGACAGGCCCCTAACCCAGATGAACCGGGAGGAGAACCTGGCTCTGTCAATGAGAAACAGTACTCTAAATAAACCCCTTCTGCAGAAAGGGGAGTACTACCTCGGTCGAATCGACCCTGCCCTCGGGCTAACAGGGGGATCGACAGACCCCAGTCTAGGTGGACTTATGTTCCTGTCTCAACGGGACATAAATCCCCCGGAGCAGGAACTTATGAGGATAGACTCCTAACCCTGAAGGCCAGGGAGGAACGCCCATCCCGTCGAGGGGGCGCTCGTTAGGGACCCTTGGGAAGGGGAGAGCCCAGCTCGAGTGTGAGCCTGAAGAGTGAGAATCAGCCTGGACAAGAGGGACAGGCTCCTAACCCAGATGAACCGGGGAGAAAGCCTGGCTTGTCAGCGAGAAGCGGTACTCTGAATAAACCCTTTCCGCGAAAAGGGGAGTACTACTTAGATACTGGAGAACTGAGAAATTGCTCCTTAGAGACAAAACTCAGGAGGTGCTGGAAAGAACCTTAGGCTGATAAGATCACTTCACAGGATCTAAAGTCCACAGAGAGAGTCTGGAAGAGGGATTCTCAGAAAAAGGCCTGCAAAGGACAAATGTTAAACATGCCAAGGGCAATCCTAAGAAAGAAACTTAGGGAGCTTACCTTGAAGAGGACATAAGTCCTATGTCTAACATATGCTGGAAGGGTGGTTTACCGCACGACCTGTGGCGTGGATAGGACGAACACTGCCGTAACCATAACCCGTAGGATCAGAGGGGGAGCATCCGCCGTGAACTCGTCGTGTTTTTCTCTGAAAACAAAAAACACAACACACAGGCCTGAGACAGTATTAAGTTCTTTTTCTTTATTAAAAGAAAAATATGGATCGTACTCACCCATGAGTGTCCTGCATTTAACTCAAACTTAAACAAAACCTGTTTAAGGAGTTAAAATCCAGACCATCGGTTAATGGAGGTTCTTATGGGACATAAGAACCGCTGCGTGCAGGGAGCTCATGTTGTAGGGCTCGGACCTGGGCCTTCATGGAGTGAAGGACTCAAAGGCAGTGATCTACCTAGCCCAAATCACATAAATCCAGAAAGGCCAATGAGCCTGGGAAAAACTAACAGATCAGTGAAAGACCTCCGGTTAGTCTTCCTGAAAACAGCCCGACCCAGCAGAGTGGGCTGTCTATTTAAACCCTAGCAGGGGAGACAGCACCATCTAGGCAAGAGCTTAAAAGAACTACTTTTCTGTTTCCAAACAAAAAGTAATCAGTAAGCCCACACACAGATATCCGCAGATATCTGTATGTGTAGGAAGGACTACCAGAGGTAAAACTGACTGAAAGCCTCCAGCCCTAAAGTAGGGAGAGTTAACATACAGCTAGCCTCAGACAGCTGTAGTTAATAAGACTGTTCTGCCATGATCTGCATAATCATGGTCGAACTAGTCTAGGAAAATCTCTCCCCTTTATATGTACACATATAAGCATACATAACATACATATGTATATACATATACATGCACACATATTTTATGGCAGTTAATTAACTCCACAATCGCGACGCGCAGCACATATTCGGCTCCCGCGGGAGCTAAACAAACTCCGCCCAGACGCCAAATTCCCTCGGGAATAAAACGAGCAAGGAGCCGCTGGCGACGCCGCGAATGCATCTGTTAATGCCGCGAGAGGCAAACACACTCATGCAAAATGAGGAACAGAGAAACTCACCTCCCTCTTTTGCGTACTGCGTTTTCGCGATAAGCCCATTAGTCCCTCGGGAGCTGGACGAGCTGTAATTTATCACACCCACGTAGCAGAGAGTCGTAGCAAGTGGGTATGAGAGCGTGCCTCTCGTTACAAACAAGCAATGAATGCACCGATCGCATTCTACTCTCTCAAGAGGTAATCTTGCTTGCGTTCTCCCCTCACAGCTCGGGCGGTGTGAAAGTGCGGGTATCAGATTACCACACACGTCACAAGCAGGCCTCCGGTGAGAGAATATGCACTCCTAGACAAAGAGAAGGCTGAAGACAGCGAAGAGGGTGTATGTTTACTTCGGCGACTCTTTATACTGTGTCGCCCGGTAGTGACGCACCAGCAGCGACGTGCGCGCCGCAGTGACGTCATACGCTGTCGCCGGCCATTTCATGGAGTTTTTCTATGCATTCTTCAGACACGAGTCACGCTGCAGCGTTCCCAATAGCGACCCCTAGGGGACGCGGTGAGAGTTCCCTCGGAAGGGAACAAAACAATGCAAAACAAAACATAAAACACAAACCAAAATAAAATCAAACAAAAAAACAATGGAAAACAAAACAAAACATATAACACTAACCCAAATAAAACAAAAATACAAAACACAAAGTAACACAAAATAAAAAAACAAGGCAAAAAAGAACACAAAACCTAAATAAAGAACACAAACCCAATATATAAAAAAGAACAAAACAAAAAATACAAACAAAGCAAACAACGCAAAACAAAACATAAAACACAAAACAAAAAACAAGGCAAAAGATCACAAAACAAATAAAAACAACAAAACAAAATGCAAACAAAACAAACAATGCAAAACAAAACATATATACAAACCAAAATCAAAAACATAAAAACAAAACACAAAAAACACAACACAAAATAAATAAAACAACAACAGCAAAACTAAATATAAAACAAATCAAAATAAAAAACAAGGCAAAAAAACAAAACTAAATGCAAACAAAACAACACAAAATCAAAATAAAAACAACACAAAACAAATAAAAGAAACAATACAAAACAAAACAAAAAGCAAGCAAAAACATTTAAATTTTTTATTTTGTATTTTGTGCAAATGTCGAAGGAGACAAATTAAACTCGTAAGTTATTATATTATATTATATTATATTATATTATATTATATTATATTATATTATATTATATTTGCTCTTCCCTTTTTTTGGTTGCTGTTATAAACAAACAAACAGATTATTTCAGAGTCTCTTTTCAAGAGACTAAAATTATATTATTTTAAAGGGAATTATATTATATTACAGGGAAGAGAAAAGGGAATCCTCTTTCACATTAGAGTCACAACAGGACCCACTAGAATATAGGAACAAGTAAAAGTGAAATATAAGAATATTCTACAGAATGGTAATATTTATCACTTATATTGCTTTTAGTCTCTTGAAAAAATCTGTTTGTTTGTTTATAACAGCAACCAAGAAAAGGGAAGAGCAAAAAAAAAAGATAGGTGGTGGTCCTGCACCTCCTCAAACCCGGGCAGAGGAGCTGGCCCTAGGGTTGAATGCCACTAGACCCATTGTTGAGGGCATCCCTGGGGGCAGCTCTTCCTTAGACCAGCAGCCGGGGTGCAGCAGCACCTTCATAACTGGTAAATGATCTTATAATTCTATTTGTACAATGTAAAATATTTGGTTGTTGCCTTAATTAAAATGCTTTTTGTACTTTAACATTTATTTATTTTTTATTTTTTGTGTGTGTGTAGTTTTGCATAACATTCCATGACTTTTAACTGTTCCCACTGTGTGACTGAAGTATGCACAGTAAATTGGGATTATATATATATATATATATATATATATATATATATATATATAATCCCATATATAATCCCATTGCACAGGAATGTGAAGCAACCCTGTCAGATGACTGTGGTTTGGAGGAAGTACCTGTAAGTGCCTGCATAATTTGGCCTGAATTTGTATCTACTTGTGTACTTCTATTTCTGACTGCAGTGTGAGTTGCAGGCAGAGAGGCCTGATACAGAGGTGGACAGTCTTGCAATTAATTTTACTTCCTTTATGACATGTATTGACCATTAAATGTTGTCTCTACAAATGAAACAGGGTGACATCCATTTGCATTATAAGAGAAGTCTCCAGCAAAAAATAGAGTATACTGAGCTAAAGACTCTAAAATATAAATTAAATGTGAAATAATCAAATGAAATAGAGTGATTAATAGTACATTTCCCTTTTTTAGAAAATGACCTGTATGTATCTGTATGAAATCAATAAGAGAATCAAATACTGCATTATCTTTAGTTACACTGATAATATTTATTTATGGAAAAACAGTGTTACACAAACTACACAAACTATGTTTAAGTGACATATGCACTTTTCAAACGACAGACTGCATTTTTTTTTAAATAAATTACCCTGCATCACATATATGTGCGGTCATCTTTGACTTGTAATATAATAGTACAAATTAATTGGGCAAATATCGCTGTTGCTTTCGTATAAATGAAGCGGACATAACTCAGTGGCCGTGATCTAATCCTGTTTACATAAAGTAAGCCTGCTCCAGAGCAGGTTTACGCTTACGGATCTGTTGCTATGACAACAAGTCCCGGATGAGCGTCGAAGAACGGAATGATCCAAGATCACGCGAAATCGTCAACAATCAAATCCAGCTAACTTAGTTAGCGAGGTACGAAGAACGGACCCCTGGTCACAATGAGGCATTTTCATTTACGACTGAAGTACCTAAATGTATTGTGTGGCTGCTGTATTTTGCAGCCTGTTGTAGCACTTTGAAAATCTGCTGAAAGCAGCATCGAGTTGGGTCCCAAAATGAATCTGCATTGACACCACAACGTTATTGCACACTTGCCGCTGTGCACAAACTCTCCTCTCATATAATGCATTGTTCCGGAAACAACCATTAATGGAAATCCAGACACTAACAATATTTTCTTCCACTAGTAAACAAACACAGCGCAGGCACTGAAACGTTCACGCTTTTCTAAGCACACAAAACCCTGCAATAACCCAAAGTCCTGACCCACTGGTTCAATGAGCTGTGGATTACTGCAGGTTAACAAAAATCAATAAATCTGCAGCGCAATGTTTCTTCAGCGCTCCACTCACCGGTGAAACCAAACCAAAGAAGCTGGAGCTTTTATCTGATCATCCACAACATTATTTTTTTTTCCCCACCAAATTCAAACCAAAACTTCTATTATATGCATTCACTGTATACAACAAAGGGGTTTTTATAAAATATAACAAGTATCTATGGCTTTTGGCACAACCTTATTTAACATTTAGAATGTAGTGGACATTAAATATCTTTGGGAAGTTGACATGGGCTGCTATGGTCAACCTAAAACTATTGTAATCTGCATTTTATAATTTATTATAATTATTATGCACGCCGCTTTCATGGTTTCCATACATTTTGTCCAATAAAATTCCATAGTTTTTCTATTACTATTTCCATTGACTCATAATTATGAATTATGATTTATGAATAGATTTATTAGGGTACAAATGTCTTCAATAATACATAATTGTAAAATCTAGGAACAAAATAATATTCACTAACAGTCACTTACATGAATTTTCTAGGCCTAGAATATTTTTTAAATTACTTGATATTTCCTTAATGAGTGTTAATAAGAATATACATAAATAATTCACCAAAATGTAAAATAATCTCAGAGGAGCATTTGGGAAGATTTTTGGTGAAACATTAGCTACATTTCAGCTTCTTTACATGATTTCAGAACACTTAGTACAGACAGTACAGACTTCAGAAGACTTGGGAAAACATCAGAAGAGTACACAAAATAACATAACATAACATAACATAACATAACATAACATAACATAACATAACATAACATAACATAACATAACATAACATAACATAACATAACATAACATAACATAACATACTCCCCAAAATGTTCTATTCATAAATTGTTTACCTCAATTCAAAACAAAAACACAAATCACCAGAAATTAAAATGCAAAAAACAACAAAACAACACATAACTAAAAGCAAGCAAAAAAAAAAAAGAACACAAAAACAAAATAAAAACAAAAAAACACCACAAAACAAAGTGCAAACCAAACGGAAAACTAAATTAAGCAACAGAAAAAAAAAACTAAACAAAAGTGTGTAAAAGCAACACAAAATAAAATAAAACTTTTCCTAGAATGTTATTTTCATAAATCTTCAGTTTTAACTTAATTCAAAACAAAAACAACACAAAACAAAATGCAAACAAAACAACACAAAACCAAACAAAAAACAACAAACAAACAAAAATCAATAAAAAACAAAACAACAACACAAAACAAAACCAAATTAAAACAAACACACACACACACACACACACACACCCCAACAAAACAAAAGGCAAACAAAGATACAAAAATACACAAAATCAAAATAAAAACAAAAACATATACACAAAAAAACATAACTAAAAGCAAGCCAAAAAAAGAGAACACAAAACACGCACACACTCAAAAACAAAATGCAAACAAGAGAAAACCAAAATAAACATAAAAAATGAAATAAAAATAAAAACCCACAAAAAGCAACACAAAATAAAATAAAACTTTCCTCAAAATGTTAATTTAACAATTATTTAGTTTTACCTTACAACAACAACAACAACAACAACAACAACACAACACAAAAAATATAAAAAACAAACAAAACAACGCAAAACAAAATGTAAAACACAAAGCAAGATAATAAAAAACACAACATAAAATAAAGCATAAACAAAAACATGGGAAAAAAATACACAAAACAAAAAATAAAAGCAGACACACACACACACACACACACACACACACACACACACACACACACACACACACACACACACACACACACACACACACACACACACACACACACACACACACACACACACACACACACACACACACACACACACACACACACACACACACACACACACAAAATCAGAATTAATTTCCATAACATTTCCAGTCGTTTTTTTGCAGGTTAATTACAAAAATAAAACTAAACTAAACTAAAAAAAAAAAAAAAAAAAAAAAAAAAAGGAAAAAATGAAATGAAATAAATAAATAATAAATAATAATAAAAAAAATATTATTAAGAAAACCAACAAAACAAAATAAAGAAAAACTAAGCAAAACAAAATCAGAATTATTTTTAAATAAATAAATAAATAGACCTTTTCCAGTCCTTTTTTTTTAGTAAAAATAATTTGACCAGAAATAATAAATATGACATTTTCTAGGACTGTGGGAACAAACAAAACAAAACAAACTATATAAAAATACAATAAAACAAAACACAACAAAAATAAAACAAAATACAATATAAAAACAAAGCAAAACAAAATCATTATTGACTTGTTTTCAAACAAAACTAAATCAAATAAAGAAAAACAAATCAACATCAATAAGTACTGACCTTGACTTGTTTTCCAGTAAAATATTATACACTATATTGCCAAAAGTATTGGGACACCCCGTTCTAATGAACAGGTTTGACTACTGTAGTAATTTCCATGGGTACAAATCCTAATGTTTAAGCATATAATGATATTCTAGGGCAGGGGTCTTCAACTATAACGGCTCGAGGTCCAGTAATGAACCCTGCTCACCAGCCGAGGTCCGGACAATTATATATAAAAAACTATTTATGTTTTTTGCGAGACCAGAGTTTCTGCTGTATATTTTAGATAAATTAGATATTTAAATACCTTTTTAAAGACCTGAACAAAAAATAAATTAAGAAATAAATAAATAAATAATTAAAATGACTGTAAAAAGCATGATTTACAATTCAGATGCAGGTTTCACAAAACAAAAAAAGATTTCTTAAATTATAAACTTCACATTCCAGCCTTCAAGAGTCAAAAGTATCAATTTGTATATTATTTTAAACAATTATTGTCAATCAAGTATTATATTAATCAACATATACATATTTTACTGCCTTAATTGTTTAAATTTGTATAACACATGATCTTGTCGATCCATCAGTTCACATGTACAACTCTACGTGTTTGTTGCCTAAAACTAGGACTGATTTTCACATTGGTCTTTTTGACAACAGAAGATTGATACGAGCTGATTAAAAATGTCAGATCATTCTCTTCCAGCAGGAGGCGCTATCAGAATGGTACACAAAGCAGCGCTGCAGCTGACTTTCAAACGTGCAGCGCTCATATTTATTCAATGGATAGCCTTATAAAGTTTCATCGCAATTCTTGCCTTTTAGTCCCCACATTTAAGACAACCTGAAATCATAATTAAGACTTTCTTAACCCCTAATAATACTGCAGTCATCAATGAAAATTAATTATTTTAAACACAGACTTTCAAAAACAACCCTTAGCCTACACGAAATACCTTCTTTTTATTTTTTCCCCACTGTTCGGCGCACAAGAGAAATATTAGGGAAGTAAATTAATATCAGCATATTAGGTATATTCGTCTATCATTGTCTCTGAGAGAATGTGCACGTCGCTGTTTTTACTTTCACTTTAACTTTAACATATTGCATACTTTCACTTTCACTTTAACATATTGTAGCTGAATAACAGTGAAAGCTACATCTGTCTGTACGCAATGCGCCGATCTCTGTTCTCATGACTGCATGTAAGATTGCACCCAAACGCTGACCCTGGTGTGCTTGATATAAATGTATTTATTAGAAATTAGCGTTTGGCATTTTTTTATTTAAATATGTCAAAAGCTTTCACGGTCCGCATGGTGCCTCTGTGTATAAGGCAAGGTTCAAAAGGAAATGATTGATTCAGTCAGTGTGGAAGAATTTGACTGGACTTTGAAAGCAAAGTCCTAATCCCATCTGAACATCTCTGGAGTGAATTTAAATGCAGACTTTGAGCCAAAAACTCATCACCAATCACCGATGATTCATGAGTCATTTTTGACACTTCCAAAACAGTTGCAACAGAGATAGAAATACAATTTAGAAATACATTAATTATTTTCATCTTTGTTGCCACAGTTTTGGAAGAGCTTTTTTTTGTTCTAAAGAAGGGGTGTCCCAATACTTTTGTCCCAATTTATTGTACTTACTGAGGCACAAAAACACAAAACGAAACAAAAATATGCCTCACATAATAGATGACTCCCAAACACAGACAAATAACACACTTTGCACGCTCTTGTTTACAAATTAACCAATCTAAATCACTTTGAGCCCAGACTCTTCCATTTCTGTTTGACAGGGAGAGGAAAAAATAAATAAAAAGAGCCGCTCACTCACTTATGCAGCAAAGCGTTTCGGTCGGCGGGGGCAAATTCCTTGTTTATTGGAGTGACAGTTTTTCCCTTTGATAAGGCCAGAGTTGAGGAGAGCCAAGCAGGCAGCAGGAAGACTGCCAAAACCGCACACAGGCATAGCAGCTATCATGCCCTTTCAGAGGGCCCAAGCCATTAGAGAGGTAAATTACCCCTCCTGATCGCTCTTATTAACTCTAAGCTAATCTCAGCGGCATACGGCTTGATCACCATGGCTCTGTGCCACTGAATAGACTGGTATCAATTGTAGAAAATGGCCCCGTAGAAGCAAATTTGATTTTTTTTTTTTTTTTTTTGAGCATTATAGTCGAATGGATGAAAGCACATTCATAGGGAAGTGAAAACTACATTGAAATATATTGAATATAATATATAAAATAGCACTTAATATAATATATTAAGTAAACTGTACTATATATAATAGAATGATTATTAAAGTTTAAAGGGACAGTTCACCACAAAATTTACTCACCCTCATCAGAATTATATTAAAAAATGTCCTGTCTCTTCCAAGCTTTATAATGGCAGTGAATGGCTGTTGAGATTTTGAAGTCCAATAAAGTGCATTCATCCATCACAAAAAGTGCTCCACACGGCTCCAGGGAGTTAATAAAAGCTTCCTGAAGTGAATCGATGCATTTGTGTAAGAAAAATAGCCATATTTAAATTTGTATGTGATGTACGACAGAATTTTAGTGCCACGTTAAAAAACAAAAAAACAAATCTAAGTTTACGAGATTAAAGTCATAATATTTTGAGAATAAAGTCGAAATACTACGAGAATAAAGACAAAATATTTGAGAACAAAATCGAAATTATGAGATTAAAGTCGAAATATTATGAGAATAAATTTGAAATTACGAGAACAAAGTCAAAATATTACGGGAATAAAGTACAAATTACGAAAATAAAGTTGTAATATTTCAAGAATAAAGTCGAAATTACAAGAATAAAGTTGAAATATTTCAAGAATAATGTAAAAAATATGAGAATAAAATAGTAATGTTCTAAGAATAAAGTCAAAATATTAGAAGAAAAAAAGTCAAAATATTTTGAGAATAAAATCAAAATATTTTGAGAATAAAGTCGAAATTACGAGAATGAAGTCAAAATATTACAAGAATAAAGTCAAAATATTATGAGAATAAAGTCGAAATGTTTCAAGAATAAAGTCGAAATGTTATGAGAATAAAGTCAAAATATTGAGAATAAAGTCGAAATATTATGAGAATAAAGTCAAAATATTGTGAGAATAAATGTAAAAATTTTTGAGTTAAAAGTCAAAATATCACGAGAATAAAGTTGAAATTTCGAGATTAACATAATATTTTGACAATAAAGTTGAAATTACGAGAATGAAGTCAAAATATTACAAGAATAAAGTCAAAATATTATGAGAATAAAGTCGAAATGTTTCAAGAATAAAGTCGAAATGTTATGAGAATAAAGTCAAAATATTGAGAATAAAGTCGAAATATTATGAGAATAAAGTCAAAATATTGTGAGAATAAATGTAAAATTTTTTGAGTTAAAAGTCAAAATATCACGAGAATAAAGTTGAAATTTCGAGATTAACGTCATAATATTTTGACAATAAAGTCGAAATTACGAGAATAAAGTCGAAATTACGAGAATAAAGTTGCAATATTTCAAGAATAATGTCAAAATTATGAGAATAAAATAGAAATGCTCTAAGAATAAAGTCAAAATATTGAGAGAAAAAAAGTTTAAATATTTCGAGAATAAAGTCAAAATATTACGAGAATAAAGTCAAAATATTGTGAGAATAAAGTCGAAATGTTTCAAGAATAAAGTCGAAATATTATGAGAATAAAGTCAAAATATTACGAGAATAAAGTTGAAATACTACGAGAACAAAGTCGAAATGCTACGAGAATAAAGTCAAAACATTTTGAGAATAAAGTTAATAATAAAGTTTATTAATAAACTCAAAATATTTCAAGAATAAAGTTTAATCTAGTAATCATACTATTTTTTTTAACATGGCACTAAAACACCGTTGTAGAAACGCCACTCTTTCACGAACACATCTACAACAGTTAGCGGAAGCTAGAGTTAATAAAAGAGCTATAAAGTTTAAAATATGGATATTTTTCTTACACAAACGTATCGATTCTCTTCAAAAGGCCTTGATTAACCCACCGGAGCAGTGTGGAGTATTTTTATGATGGATGGATCTCAACAGCCTTTATTCTTGAAACATTTCGACTTTATTCTCGAAACATTTTGACTTTATTCTCTAAACATTTTGACTTTATTCTCATAATTTCGACTTTATCCTCAAAATATTTCGACGTTTATTTTTGTAGTATTTCAACTTTTTTCTTGTAGTATTTTGACTTTATTCTCGTAATATTTGGTCTTTATTCTCGAAATATTACGACTTTTTCTCGTAATCTAAGATTTTTTTGTAACATTTTTTAAGGTGGCACTAAAACGTCTTCGTAGTGTGACGAGTCGGCTGCCTCCCCCCTAATTATCATCACCACCCTGTCCCTTATTCGCCGCCCTTCTCCAGGCTCCCGACGGGAGTGGGTGTGTAGGGGAGAGGAGGGGCGAGAAATCATCTCGGGCTGGCGGCGTGTGATGAGGAACACGTGAAGGAAATGAAGCCTCATCACCGCCGCTGTTTAAATCCCGAGCGCGCCTCTCCTCAGGAGACCGGTCTCTCCCCCGTGCATGCACGCTGGTGTCCTCGCGGGTCCAGGAAGGGGTGAAGAGGGAATCCCGCGCCGCCAAGAGGACGAGCCGCCGGACCCGTGGTCCGGCTGAAGACCGCACCAGAGACGGCCAACGGGCCAGGATGCCGGGCCGTAGATTCCCCACCGGAAGCACCGGACAGCTCGAGAGGGACGAAGCCGCAAGAGATGCCGCCACCCCTAGCACCCCGGTCCCACGCGGGGAGCGCGTGCGGCCGCCGGACTCCGCCCCTTACCTGGACCCTTCCCTATCGAACACTACCCATCCTTCACAAAATCCCAGCACTCGAGGACACCAGATCCCCCGTTTATTTGGACACTTTTATTTCCCCTTTTGGACACTTTTCTTTCATTTTCTGTTTAATAAAAGCCTCTCAGAGGCCTGACGCCACACCCACTGTGTCTGTCGTTTGCTCCTCCCGCCACAGTAGGAACACCACTCTTTCATGAACATGCGTACGACAGTTAGCGGAAGCTAGAGATTATGGTTTATAAAGTTTGAAATATGGATATTTTTCTTACAAAAAAAAAAAAAAAAACGCACGAATTTGCTTCAGAAGGCCTTATTAACCCCCCAGAGCCTTGTGGAGCACTTTTCATGATGGATGCATACACTTTATTGGACTTCAAAATCTCACCACCCATTTACTGCCATTATAAAGCTTGGAGGAGCCAAGACATTTTTTTTTATATAACTCTAATTGTATTCATCTGAAAAAAGAAAGTCATATACACCTAGGATGGCTTGAGGGTGAGTAAATCATGAGGTAATTTTCATTTTTGGGTGAACTATCCCTTTAAACCTACAATAATAGTCAGATTTGGTGGGAAATATCAGGATTACAACATTCATGGCGATAGAGAGGCCAAAGTACTCTCGTGCAAACAGTTACACTCTTACAAATAAAGTTTTTAAAAGAGTGTTTTCGCAGTAATGCCATAGAATCATTTTGCAATCTGCTGAAAAAGTTCTGTAACTTAAATACTAATAGACATTTATATGTAACAAAATGAAGCCCAACCTAAACTAGCCAACCTCACTAACTGACTAGTTGACTATCCTTGCCCATTCCTACCTAGTCTATCTTTTGTGTATTCGTATCATCCTTTTTTTGCCCATTCCTTAGTGTGATTTTATACACTTCAGTGATTTTCTACACGGTGACTTGGCTAATTAGCATGTGACATGCTAATGCCACTGTCGACATTTTAGATGACAATGATGTATTGCATATAAACTGTCTGGTCTTGCGCCGCGTCGCCCACTTAGCTCCTGACATATACGCACAAAACACAGCTTTCTTCCTTTCAGCCTGCAATCATACATCAATGACAAGTCACACAATTGCTAACTAGTAGCTACCTGGCTACTTTCAACCAAGTGCTTTATTTCCCTTGAGGCTTCTGTAGCTTAGTCCTGTGGTTAAACAATCTTTCAGGACATTTGGTAGCACGGAACTCGAACTGTTTTCCAAAAGAGGCCCAAGCATAACAGAGCTCTGCTAGCTCTGCTGTCATTGATGAAGTGAGTCATGATGGGATCGGAGTTTTTGACTCAGCGGCTCCCTCTAGCTCACATCTGTGTCACTACACTGAAAAAACTAGCATATGTTTTTCCTCACAGGACCTCTGTAAGAATAACAGAGCAAATGATCTACAGTTTTTCAACTCGGATGTCCTCTGAGAAATATCTGGAATATCTTTGATTGCGTACTTTTATTATTTTTTTAAAATCACAATGCTTTTCATTTATTTTGACCTTCGTCGACTACTGTCATTAAAAGTTAATTTTTCCGTTGTGCTGCCTGGTGCACGTTCATTATATATTTAGGCCTTTTTGCCAGCTTTTAGGGAAAAATAACAGTTGGTAAAATCCCAGAAACTCCTGTTTTGCTATTCTGTCTATGCATGACAATATGATTAGCTGCATGGTCATTTTAAGGTCTAATTCGTTTGGAAGCTGTTTCCTGACTGTGTGATACAAACTCACAATTCTGACTTTTTTTCCTCAGAATTGTGAGATATAAACTCGCAATTGCGTGTTATAAAGTCAGAATTGCGAGATTCACAATTCTGGCTTTTTTTCTTAGAATTGCGCAATACAAACTCACAATTCAGACTTTTTTTTCTCAGAATTGTGAGATATATGCGTGTTATAAAGTCAGAATTGCAAGATATAGTCACAATTCTGGCTTTTTTTCTCAGAATTGCATGATACAAACTCACAGTTCAGACTTTTTTTCTCAGAATTGTGTGTTATAAAGTTAGAATTGCAAGATATAGTCACAATTCTGGCCTTGTTTCTCAGGATTGTGAGATATAAACTCACATTTCTGATAAATGAAGTCAGAATTGAGAGATAACTAAATTGTGACTTTTTCTCAGAATTGCATGATATAAACTTGTAATTGCAAGTTATAAAGTCAGAATTGCGTGATATAAACTAAATTCTGATCTTTGTCTCAGAATTGCGTAATACAAACTCACAAATTGGATATAAACTCACAATTGCGAGTTATAAAGTCAGAATTGTGAGTAGAAACTAAATTCTGACTCTTTTCTCAGAATTGTGACAAACTCGCAATTGCTGTTATAAAGACAGAATCGCATGATACAAACTCACAATTCTGACATTATTTTTCAGAATTGTGAAATATAAACTTGCAATTGCATGTTATAAAGTCAGAATTGCAGAATAGTCACAAATCTTGCTTTTTTCTCAAAACTTCGCAATACAAACTCACAAATCTGACATTTTTCCCAGAATTGTAAGATATAAAGTCAAAATTTCGCGACATGAACTAAATTCTGACCCTTGTCTCAGAATTGCGTGAGATAAACTCACAAATCAGACTTTTTTCAGACAAATCAGAGTTGAGATATAAACTCACAATTGCGAGTTATAAAGTCAGAATTGTGAGTAGAAACTAAATTCTCACTCTTTTCGCAGAACTGTGTGACATAAACTCGCAATTGCTGTTATAAAGTCAGAATTGCAAGATATAAAGTTACAATTCTGATTTTTTTTCTAAGAATCATAAGATACAAACTCACAATTCTGACTTTTTTTCTCAGAATTGTGAAATATAAACTTGCAATTGCGTGTTATAAAGTCAGAATTGCGAGATATAGTCGTAATTCAGACTTTTTTCTCAGAATTCTGAGATATAAACTTGCAATTTTGACTTCATTTCTCAGAATTGCAAGTTTACAGATATAAACGCAGTTCTGAGAAATGAAGTCAGAATTGCTAGATATAAACTAAATTCTGACTTTTTTTTCAGAATTGAGTAATATAAACTCACAAATGCGAGTTATAAAGTCAGAATTTTGAGATACAAACTGAATTCTGACT